>NC_036867.1:20770842-21010687 GCF_002910315.2 Salvelinus sp. IW2-2015
TATTTTTATCCTCCTCTACAGAATAAGGAAGAAAAGAGTTGGCTAGGTTACTTCGGCTGCATTGTATGGCAAAAATCTTCAAACACTAATGTTCACGTTACTACAATAAAGAACAATGACAAGTTTTTGACTTAGATTTTTTTTAAGAACAGCAAGGCAAGCTTACAAAATTGTACATTCAATTTGCAGTAAATGTTTAAGCTAGATTCTTTACACCCACTGGGTTTCACAAGATGACAGCCTGGTTTGCTCAGGAGTCCGTAAAACATTAAACAACACAAATTACAGTTCATACAAATGTCAAACGCCCATATAGCCAGCTAAATGTATAACCAGCTGATTAATGTTAGCTAGTCAGCTAGCTTGTAAAAATTTTATTTTCATAATTTAACTTTATGACAAAAAAACATATGCATAATTATTTCTCTACATTAACAAATACATAATTTAAATTAATGAATTATTTGAAGTGTTATGTATTCCAAATGTGAGATATTGCGTGAATTTTGAAAAAGCCACACCACCTGGTAATGGTCCAACGTTTTGGAGAATGTGGACAAAGAACAGTAATGAAAATGGAGGCTGGCTTGTTGCCTGAACACAGCTGTGGTTCTGGGAGATTTCGACCCATTGTCGGCCATTTAAGATCTAATGGGTCTCTGGTTGGTTACCTGCACACAGCTGGGGATCTGTGACCCATCGTCGGCCATCTTGGATCTAATTGGTCTTTAGTTGCCTGCACACAGCTGGAGATATGTGACCCACCAGGGACCATCTTGGATCTAACAGCTCTGTCTGTGTGCTTCCTGTCTTCACAGTGTCCATCTTTTCTACTGGTTCCCCTGTCTGGAAGAAGGAGGCCTGGCCACCTACAGAACAGCCATTGTACAGAACCAGCACCTGGTCATGCTAGCGAAGGTGAGACTTTTACCCTTTTTGGGGGAAGTTTCACAGAATAGATTAACACTAGTCCTGTTAAAGCAAGACCGATTCAAGACCAAGACCGGAGCAAATCGAGTCAGAGTCCAGACCAACAGCGGGGGCGGGATGGGGACAAGGGGTTCGAGACAGTCAAGAACAAGACTAGAAAAATGTGAGTCCAATTCAAGGTCATGTTTGTAAAATCGCCAACATAAGAGTTAAAAATGTCCAGTATTTCTGTGTTCAAATTTCAGAAGAATTTATGGATTCCACTCTACAAATGATTAGTAACCCAAACACAGTGGGAACAATGAGGACCTTCTACGCCTTCAACTGTATTAGGTCAAGATTTTTGAGTGATAGTGGAATCGACCGATCACATTTTGACATGTAAATGGGTGGGACCATTTTTTTTTTTAACTCATGGAAACTTCTGCCTTCTCAAAGGCCAACAGGTCACTGCGAAGTAGCAAGTGGTAGATTTCCCATGGTCTAACTAGCTATCATTTGTTGTCGGCTAGTTTGCAGTAGGTGTTATTGAAGAGAATGTGGTTACAAATTTGTTAGCTTCTCCCTTTTCAAGAATAACGTGCAGCTCACTTGCTGTTTTTAGCAATCTCTTTGAAAATTATTTGTGTGAAACATTGTTGCATTTAAACTTTAGGTCACCGCTTACTTTGTGTGCTCAACGTGAAATGTTTTTTTGCAATGGGAAGTAATAGTTGTACATTTTGATTAGGAAATGCTTAGCCTAATGGTTGTGTTTTTGTATTATGATTGGGACCTACTGGCTTATGTCTGAGTGAATGGACTGCTTATCCTTTAACATCATGCTGTGTGTGACTGCTGTCTTTCCATCGACCGTATGCTGTGGTGACAGCACATGACAGCACGAGTGGAGTTTGCAAAAAGGCACGTGAAAGACTGAGATCATAAGGCAAAAGATTGTGGTCTGATGAGACAGAAATGTTACTCTTTTGCCTGAATGCAAAGTGCCATGTCTGGAGAAAACCAGGCACAGCTCCTCACCCATCTAACACATCCCTACCAGGAAGCATGGTGGTGGCAGAATGCTATGGGGATGCTTTTCAGTGGCAGGGACTGAGAGACTGGTAAAGATAGAGAGTATAATGAATGGAGCCAAATACAGGCAAATCCTTGATGAGAACCTGCTTTAGAGTGCAAATGACCAAAGACTTGGGCAAAGATTTACATTCCAACTGGACAACAATCCTAAGCATACAGCCAAAGCAACGCTAGAATGGCTATAAAACAAGAATGTGAAAGTCGAAGCCCAGACTTGAATCCCATAGAAAATCTGTGGAAAGACTTGAAGATTGCTGCTCACCACCACTCATCATCTAATTTAACAGAGTTTGAGAAAATCTGCAAGGAAGAATGGGTGTCACGATCGTGTGGAGGGGAGACGTACCAAAACGCAGCATGTGGAAAATAAGCCATCTTCTTTTATTATAACGACGAAGATGAACATGAAACGAAACACTTATACAAAAACAACAAACGACCGTGAAGCTACAAACGCAAGTGCACACACAAACTACTTACGTTCAACATAGACAATTCCCCACAAMCAGCTAAAGCCTATGGTTGCCTTAAATATGGCTCCCAATCAGAGACAACAATAACCAGCTGTCTCTAATKGAGACCCAATTCAGGCAACCATAGACTTTCCTAGATACCTACACTCAACCATAGACACAGCTAGACTACTATACTAAACATAAACCCAACTACTCTAATAAACCCCCTAAACCTTACAACCACCCTAGACACTACAAAAAACACATACATTCCCCATGTCACACCCTGACCTAACTAAAATAATTAAGAAAACAAAGAATACTAAAGCCAGGGCGTGACAATGGGAGAAAATCCCAAAATGACTCAAAGCTGTAATCGCCGCCAAAGGTGCTTCTACAAAGTATTGACTCTGGTGTGAATGATGTAAATTAGATATTTCTGTATTTAATTCTCAATACCTTTGCAAAAATTGCTAAAAACATGTTTTCACTTTGTCATTATGGGGGATTTTGTGTAGATTACAGGCCCCTTACAGTATGTTTGTACTGTAGCTGAGTGACATACAGAACAGTACAAGCATTCTGCTACATCCGCAATAACATCTACTAAATATGTGTATGCGACCAATAAAGTTTGATTTGAGAGACAGGTTGACATTTATTATTTTCCTTAGATAGGCCAGCTGCAAAGTCAATTTGCTATATTGTAAAACTGTATAAAAAAAGTTTTAGGTTTGGGCTAGACATTAGGGTTAGCAGACAGCTTTCTTTTCACCACCTCTACCATCTCTGTATCGGGTAAATATCAAAGTGGCAGTTATCAAAGACAAAAATAAGGTCAGGAGAAAACGGTGATTGTGTTATTTGCTCCCACAATTGTGTGTTACAGTATGCCGTGATGGAAATTAAGCTATCCCGCTAGCCTGAACTAGCCAACCAGGTCAGAAAACTGTTGTCGTTCCCAGTACTGCATGGCATAGATTGTGACTGTATGTGTTGGTATGTTTCGTGCTTTGCCAGAAACTGGAGCTGGATCGCTTCATGTTTTATGTGCACAGACCAGACCTCTACAGGGAGTCAGACCTGAGACCCGCCATGGCCACCTGCTTTGAAGCCCTCATAGGTGAGTGTGTCCATCCATCTGTCTCTGTACTTCACAGGTGTGTGTGTGTGTGTATGCGTGACCATGCTCGAACCAGAGTGTTGTATCCAGGTCAGTGTGTATGTGTGTGCAGTATAACTCCCGTTAGGTCCAGACACATTAAGCAGCTTTATTGATCTCTCTATAGATGGGCTTTGACCTCTGGCTGGACAGGCAGTCCCTAGAGTATCACATACACACACACACACCCCACACAGACTAAGCTCTCTGTAGGGACAGTCTCCTCTCTATCTCCCTTGGGCGGCAGGCAACAGTAGGGGAGCTAAGCAGCGCTCGGTCCTGGAGAGTGTGCAGTGTCGGCAGCTTTTCCCATCTTATCACCATCTTGATTAAACCATTTCAGCCATTCCTCCACTCCCCTGATAAGCAATGGAGATTACGTCCCAAATGGCAACCTACTCCCTATATAGTGCACTACTTTTCATCAGGGCCCTATGGGTTTCCCGATTGGCTCTGGTCAAAAGTAGTGCACTGATTAGGAAATAGGGTGCCATTTGGGACACAGATGGGTGGATTTAAAAAGAAGAGAAAAAATTCAAGTGAGCAAGAAATGAGAGGCAAACATTGTTGAGAGTAGTGCTGTGTTGCGTCTTGGATCGGAATGGTCCCTCGCCTTTCTCTGTGCCCCGGGCCCCCAACCATACTTGTTCATATTGGCTGCGAGAGCAGCTTAGTAATCTATTCAGTCCCATAGCTGCTCAGAGCGAGAGAGAGACTAGTCCTCTCATTTCTTCTTTCTTTCTATACATAGAATTTTACATAGAATTTCAAAGCAAGTGACAGACAATAAACAAAAAGGAAATATACAGGGGAAATAAACAATCCTCCCAAAAACAATATGTTGGTATTTCTTTCAAAATACTGCAAAACGCAGCATCATATGTCTTTGATGATGGATTTTGCATCATATGTCTGTATTTTGAAATGTACATATCTAGAAATCTCGATAGCTGATAAGCAAACATTTTGGGAGTATATCAACAATGGACTAATGAATCAAATACCGAAATGTAGTTTTGGGGTGGGATTTTCCTTTCACAGTAAACATTACACTCACAAGTTAAAAAAATAATATAGACGTTTCAAATGTTATATTATTGTGCATGTACAGTGTTGTAACAATGTGCAAATAGTTGAAGTACGAAAGGGCAAATAAATATAGGTTGTGCTCTACCGATTGCTCTTTTCTTGTAGTAATAGGTCACAAATCTTGCTGCTGTGGTGACACACTGGAATTTCACCTAATATATATGGGAGTTTATTAACTTAATTAAATGTAATTAAGATTAGATTTGTTTTCAAATTCTTTATGGGTCTGTGTAATCTGAGGAAAATATGTGTCTCTAATATTTACATTTACATTTAAGTCATTTAGCAGACGCTCTTATCCAGAGCGACTTACAAATTGGTGCATTCACCTTATGATATCCAGTGGAACAACCACTTTACAATAGTACATCTAACTCTTTTAAGGGGGGKGGGGGGTTAGAAGGATTACTTTATCCTATCCTAGGTATTCCTTAAAGAGGTGGGGTTTCAGGTGTCTCCGGAAGGTGGTGATTGACTCCGCTGACCTGGCGTCGTGAGGGAGTTTGTTCCACCATTGGGGTGCCAGAGCAGCGAACAGTTTTGACTGGGCTGAGCGGGAACTGTACTTCCTCAGAGGTAGGGAGGCGAGCAGGCCAGAGGTGGATGAACGCAGTGCCCTTGTTATGCTGATATCCCTTAATATGCTCATACATTTGGCAGGAGGTTAGAAAGAGTAGCTCTGTTTCCACCTAATTTTGTAGGCATTGTACCCATAGCCTGTCTTCTCTTGAGAGCCAGATCTTCCTATGTTGACCTCTTTGATGGCAAAACCATGCTTACTGAGTCTGAACATACTCAAAGTTTTCTTGATTTTGGACTCAGTCACAGTGTTCAGGTATTCTGCCACTGTGTATTTTTTGTTTAGTGCCAAATAAAATTCCAGTTTGTGTGAAGTAATTATCTTTTTGTTTTCTCATGATTTGGTTCAGTCTAATTGGGTTGCTGTCCTGGGGCTCTGTGGGGTCTGTTTGTGTTTGTGAACAGAGTCCCAGTACCAGCTGGCTAAGGGGACTCTTCTGCAGGTGCATCTCTCTGTAAGTGAGGGCTTTGTTATGGAAGGTTTGAGAATCACTTCATCTTTTTAGGTGGTTGTAGAATTGAATAGCTCTTTTCTGGATTTTGATAAACACCCTAATTCGGTTCTGCATGCATTATTTGGTGTTTTACATTGTACACTGAGGATGTTTTTGCAGAATTCTGCTTTTTTGTGTTTGTCCCATTTTGTGAATTCTTGGTTGGTGAGTGGACCCCAGACCTCACAACCATAGAGGACAATGGGTACTATAACTGATTCAAGTATTTTTTTTGCTAGTTGAGATGTCAAATTTGATGGTCCTTTTGATGGCGTAGAAGGCCCTTCTTGCCTTGATCGTTCACAACTTTGTGGAATGTACCTGTGGTGCTGATGTTTAGGCAGAATAGGCATAGTTTTTTTGTGATAACGGTGTCTTGGTGGAATTTTTATTTGTGGTCCTTTTTTTGGAATACCATTATTTTTGTCTTATTGAGATTAACTGTCAGGTTCCCAAGTCTGACAGAATATATGCAGAAGATCTAGGTGCTGCTCTTGGCCCTCAACTGCAAACAGTAAACATTTGACTTCAGATTCTAGTGGGGTAAGGTTGGGTGCTTTAGACTGTTCTAGAGCCTTCACCAATTCGTTGATATAAATGTTGAAGATGGTGGGGCTCAAGCTGCATCCCTGTCTCACCCCGGTGTATTCAAACAACCACAAACTTGTTGTTTGTATACATGGATTTTATAATGCTGTATGTATTCCTCCCAACACCGCCTTCAATCAATTTGTATATCAGACTCTCATGCCAAATTGAGTCAACCTTTTTTGAAATCAGCAAAGCATGATCAGCAAAGAAGACTTTACTTTTGTTTTGCTTTGTTTGTTTGTTTGTCAAGAAGGGTGTGCAGGGTGAATACATGGTCTGTTGTACGGTAATTTGGTAATTGATTATGTATATGTTTTTGCTGTTTGTTATTTGTTGTAAGGCCAAAAAGATTGGAGAAGTGTTTTACCTACATTACATGACCAAAAGTATGTGGACACCTGCTCGTCAAAAATCTCATTCCAAAATCATGGGCATTCATATGGAGTTTGTCCCCCCTTTTCTGCTATAACAGCTTCCACTCTTCTGGGAAGGCTTGCCACTAGATGTTGGAACATTGTTGCGGGGTCTTGCTTCCATTCATCCACAAGCATGAGGTCGGCCACTGGCTTGTAGTCAACGTTACAATTCATCCCAAAGGTGCTCGATGGAGTTGAGGTCAGGGCTCTGTGCAGGCCAGTCAAGTTCTTCCACACTGATCTTGACAAACCATTTCTGTATGGACCTCACTTTGTGCATGGGGCATTGTCATGCTGAAACAGGTAAAGGCCTTCTCCAAATTGTTGTCACAAAGTTGGAAGCTCATACTCATCTAGAATTGAATTGTATGCTGTAGAGTTCCCTTCACTGGAACTAAGGGGCCTAACCTCAACCACAAAAAACAGCCCCAAACCATTATTCCTCCTCCACCAAACTTTACAGTTGGCACTATGCATTTGGGCAGGTAGCATTATCCTGGCATCCACCAAACCCAGATTAGTTTGTCGGACTGCCAGATGGTGATGCATGATTCATCACTGCAGAGAACGTGTTTCCACTGCTCCAGAGTCCAAAGGTGGCGAGCTTTACACCACTCCAGCCTACGCTTGGCATTGCGCATGGTGATCTTAGGCTTGTGTGCGGCTGCTCGGCCATGGAAACCCATTTCATGAAGCTCCCGATGGACAGTTATTGTTCTGACATTGCTTCCAGAGGCAGTTTGGAACTCGGGAGTGAGTGTTGTAACAAAGGACAGATGATTTTTACGTGCCACTTTCTTCAGCACTCTCCGTTCCCATTCTGTGTGCTTGTGTGGCCTACCACTTCGGGACTGAGCCGTTGTTGCTCCTAGACGTTTCCACTTCGCAATAACAGCAATTACAGTTGCTGGGAAGCTCTAGCAGGGCATACATTTGACGAACTGACTTGTTGAAAGGTGGCAATCTATGATGGTACCACGTTGAAAGTCACTGAGTTCTTAAGTAAGGCCATTCTACTGCCAATGTTTGTCTATGGAGAATGCATGGCTGTGTGCTCGATTTTATATCCCTGTCAGCAATGGGTGTGGCTGACATAGCCGAATCCACTAATTTGAAGGGGTGTCCACATACTTTTGTATATATAGTGGATATATCTTCATGTTGTTGTCTGTTTCGTTTTTTCCAATTTTCCCAGAAGTGGTTTGATTCTATGGATTCTTCAGTAACTGGTTTCTGACATGCTGTTCTTTATTTTTCCTTACTGTATTTCTATACTGTTTTTAGTGTTTCACTATAGTGAAGGCGTAGGCTCAGGTTTTCTGGGTCTCTGTGTTTTTGTTTGGATAGGTTCCTCAATCTCTTTCTTCCTCAATCTCATTGCTGTTCATTTTCATAGGTTGTCTTGGTTTAAATGTTTACATTTGATAGGGAAGCTGAAATATACCGTTTAGGTTTCTACTGTCAAGTTTACACCTTCACTATTGCAGTGAAACATTTTGTCCAGGAAGTAGTCTGTTTTCTGGTAGGTTTCTACACAACTTTCCTTCAATCTATGGCATTTCTTTATAGTATGTGTTTTGTTCAGCTTTGATGCCTCATGATTGAGTATTGCTTTATTGAAGTAGGCTGTGATTTTGCTGGGCTGTCAGTGATCTGACAGTGGCCTGACTGAAAGGTCTGAGAGACTCTGGGTTCAGGTTGGTGATAAAGTAGTCTACTGTACAGTGCTGCTGCCAAGAGATGAGATGTACAGTTGAAGTCGGAAGTTAACATATACCTCAAGCCAAATACATTTTAAACTCAGTTTTTCACAGTTCCTGACATTTAAACCCAGTAAAAAGTCCCTGTCTTAGGTCGGTTAGGATCACCACTTTATTTTAGGAATGTAAATTGTCAGAATAATAGTAGAGAAAAATTTTTATTTCAGCTTTTATTGCTTTCATCACATTCAAAGTGGGTCAGAAGTTTACATACACTCAATTAGTATTTGGTAGCATTGCCTTTAAATTGTTTAACTCGGTCAATAACATTTTGGTAGCCTTCCACAAGCTTCCCACAATAAGTTGGGTGAATTTTGGCCCATTCCTCCTGACAGAGCTGGTGTAACTGAGTCATGTTGTAGGCCTCCTTGCTTGCACACGCCTTTTCAAATCTGCCCACAAATTTTCTATAGGATTGAGGTCAGAGCTTTGAGATGTACCGGTTTCCTCCAGCATCTTCACAAGATCCTTTGCTGTTATTCTGGGATTGCACTTTTCACACCAAAGTACATTCATCTCTAGGAGACAGAACACGTCTCCTTCTTGAGCGGTATAACGGCTGCGTGGTCCCATGCTGTTTATACTTGCGTACTATTGTTTGTACAGATGAATGTGGTACGTTCAGACATTTGGAAATTGCTCCCAAGGATGAACCAGACCTGTGGAGGTTTACAAAAAAATTTGCGGAGATCTTGGCTGATTTCTTTTGATTTTCCCATGATGTCAAGCAAAGAGGGACTGAGTTTGAAGGTAGGCCTTGAAATGCATCCACAGGTGCACCTCCAATTGACTCAAATGATGTCAATTAGCATAACAGAAGCTTCTAAAGCCATGACATAATTTTCTGGAACTTTCCAAGCTGTTTAAAGGTACAGTCAACTTAATGTATGTAAACTTCTGACCCACTGGAATTGTGATTAAGTGAAATAATCTGTCTGTAAACAATTGTTGGAAAAATTGCTTGTGTCATGCACAAAGTAGATGTCCTAACTGACTTGCCGAAACTATAGTTTGTTTAACAAGACATTTGTGGAGTGGTTGAAAAACAAGTTTTAATGACTCCAACCGAAGTGTATGTAAACTTCTGACTTCAACTGTAGGTTTACCCACTGTTGGAGTCCCCTCAAAGCCTATTGAATATGTACAGTGCCAGGTTGTGCCTAGGGGGCATCTGGTGCAAGCCTCTTAGGTCGCAGGATATGGCTTGGGTGGGTGTATTAGTGGGGGTTGAGCATTTTCCTGTTCTCACAGCCTGGGCATATGTGTGGCATGTCATGTTGAGGTCCTTGCTGTAAGGGGGCAGGGGGCAGAAGGGGCATAGGCCTGATCTTTCTCCATTTCTACATGTCTCTATTTCTCTCATGCTATCTGTATAAGAGAAAGTTTGATGCCCACCTGTTTATTCAGTGAAACAGAGCCTAGCTGTCAGAGAGGATGAGAGGCAAGAGAGGAGCCTCCAGCGATTTTTGGATCTCTAACTCGAAACAGTCTCCACATGCCGAGACGTACGCTGATGTGCGGGCGTACACACACGCGAGAATGCACACACAAACACTTGTGTTAAAATTGCTCTTCTCGATGTACCTTTTCTTTTGTGACACTTTCTGTTTTAGCTCCAAGGGCTCTTGAAGACCCCTTTATCTTGCTGTCTCTCTCTTTTCAATTCAGAGGGGCTTTATTGACATGGGAAACATATGTTTAAATTGCCAAAGCACATGAAATAAACAAAAATGAGAAGAAGCAAACTTCAAAACAATTAGAACATTCCACTCAAAGATTTCAAACAGATAAAGACATTTCAAATGTTATGTTATCAGCTGTGTACAGTGTTTTAAAAATGTGCAAATATTTGAAGCATAATTGGTTGGAAAAATAAATATACGTATCGGTTGTATTTACAATGTTGTTTGTGCTCTCAAGGCAACAGGTAAAAATTATTGCTGGGAATTTACCAATGTTAGATATGTTTTAAAATTCTTTGTCGGTCTGTGATTTGCAGCTCTGTTTCCACCTCATTTTATGGGCAGTGTGCCTATAGCTGGTCTTTTCCCGAGAGTCAGGTCTGCCTATGGCGGCCTTTCTCGATAGCAAGGCTATGCTCTCTTAATCTGTCCTGGGTCAAGGATTTTCTTAATTTTGTTTCAGTCACAGTGGTCAGGTATTCTGCCACTGTGTACTCTCTGACTCTTTCCAGTGTGTCAAATAGTTATCGTGACATTTTTTCATGATTTCACATTTTAATTTCACGTGCACAGTGAGTACAGTGAAATGCCTTTCTTACAAGCTCTAAACCCAATAACAATGCAATACTAAAAATAACATAAGTTAGAACAATAACACACAAGAAACAGAAATAAGAAAAACACGAGAAAGTAAGTAAGCATACTACAGTGCATTCAGAAAGTTTTCAGACACCTTTTTCCACATTTTGTTAAGATACAGCCTTATTCTATAATGGATTAAATATTTTAAAAATCTCATCAATCTACACACAGTACCCCATAAAGACAAATAAAAAAAAATACACATTTACTTAGGTATTCAGACCCTTTACTCAGTACTTTGTTGAAGCACCTTTTGGCAGCGATTACAGCCTTGAGTCTCTTGGGTATGACGCTAAAAGCTTGGCACACCTGTATTTGGGAGTTTCTCCCATTCTTCTCTGCAGCTCTGTCAGGTTGGATGGGGAGTGTTGCTGCACAGCTATTTTCAGGTCTTTCCATATCTAGTATGCTTCTTAGATTGATAACACCAGACACGTAAGTATGTTTTAGTTTTTAATTGTATCTTAGAATACCATTCCCTAATGCACCTGGTGTAAGCTTCCTGAGGCTTTCTCAAGCATGGTTATATATGGCAGACTGTCACGACTTCCGCCGAAGTTGGCTCCTCTCCTTGTTCGGGCGACTTTCGGCGATCGACGTCACATGCTTTCTAGCCATCGCCGCTCCATTTTTCATATTTCCATTTGTTTTGTCTTGTTCCATACACACCTGGCTTTCATAATCACACTGCATGTATTTAGTCCTCTGTTCCCCTCCATGTCTTTGTGTGATATTGTTGTATGTTATGTGGGTATTCCCCACGCGCCTGATTTTTGTTCATGTTCTGTGTTTTGGGCACGTTTATTTGTATTCTGTGCTGTCGTTTTGGAACAGAATAAAAGTGTGCCTGTTACTAAACGCTACTCTCCTGCACCTGACTTCGCCTCCCTTACACACCCGTAGAAAACGGCTAAGGATAACGGAAAGCAAACCCCCGACTTGAGTCAACACTGCTATCTATTGGTAAACATAAGTATACCAGGTTACTACATTGCCCCTTTTAATGTTAATAACCCAACTTAATTCCTTTCTAAGCTAAAGCAGCCAACTAACATTTTAAGATTCTCTCTTAACAATCACATGCTATTTTTATATTAAATTTTTTCCGAACATTATCTCCCTTACGATCTGAAATAGTCTGGCGGACATCTCTCTAATCGCACTTCACCCTTTGATGGCGAAACAAAGTATTTTTGTGGAGACTTCACAAAAGGAGGTCGTCCCGGACTGGTGGTGACAGGAAGACCTTTTGGTCTCAGGTTGTTTGTCCAACTGCATCATTGTGGAACGTTCCAATGTCCTGTCCTGCTCATTTAAGCATTGATACATGTCCACGTATGGAACTAGAATTTGAGCTTGGATCTGATCCACGTGTCTCCTTAGTCTTTGTCCACTTCCGACGATCACAGTAAAGGTCCTGAGCAATACTCAATTGTAGCTGGAATCCATTTAGGACCAAACCCATAGTTTCTCATGTAGACATCGTCTCCAGGTGAGAAACTTTTGAGTTTGGCTCTGTTGTCATGATCCCGTTTTTGATTCCATTGCTTTTGTTGTACACTGCTCAAAAAAATAAAGGGAACACTTAAACAACACAATGTAACTCCAAGTCAATCACACTTCTGTGAAATCAAACTGTCCACTTAGGAAGCAACACTGATTGACAATAAATGTCACATGCTGTTGTGCAAATGGAATAGACAAAAGGTGGAAATTATAGGCAATTAGCAAGACACCCCCAAAAAAGTGTTGATGTCTGCAGGTAGTGACCACAGACCACTTCTCAGTTCCTATGCTTCCTGGCTGATGTTTTGGTCACTTTTGAATGCTGGCGGTGCTCTCACTCTAGTGGTAGCATGAGACGGAGTCTACAACCCACACAAGTGGCTCAGGTAGTGCATTTCATCCAGGATGGCACATCAATGCGAGCTGTGGCAAAAAGGTTTGCTGTGTCTGTCAGCGTAGTGTCCAGAGCATGGAGGCGCTACCAGGAGACAGGCCAGTACATCAGGAGACGTGGAGGAGGCCGTAGGAGGGCAACACCCAGCAGCAGGACCGCTACCTCCGCCTTTGTGCAAGGAGGTGCACTGCCAGAGCCCTGCAAAATGACCTCCAGCAGGCCACAAATGTGCATGTGTCAGCATATGGTCTCACAAGGGGTCTGAGGATCTTCATCGGTACCTAATGGCAGTCAGGCTACCTCTGGCGAGCACATGGAGGGCTGTGCGCCCCACAAAGAAATGCCACCCCACACCATGACTGACCCATCGCCAAACCGGTCATGCTGGAGGATGTTGCAGGCAGCAGAACGTTCTCCACGGCGTCTCCAGACTCTGTCACGTCTGTCACATGTGCTCATGTGCTCATGTGGACCTGCTTTCATCTGTGAAGACACAGGGCGCCAGTGGCGAATTTGCCAATCTTGGTGTTCTCTGGCAATGCCAAACGTCCTGCACGGTGTTGGGCTGTAAGCACAACACCCCCACCTGTGGACGTCGGGCCCTCATACCACCTCATGGAGTCTGTTTCTGACCGTTTGAGCAGACACATGCACATTTGTGGCCTGCTGGAGGTCATTTTGCAGGCGCGCTGGCAGTGCACTCCTTGCACAAAGGCGGAGGTAGCGGTCCTGCTGCTGGGTTGTTGCCTCCTACGGCCTCCTCCACGTCTCCTGATGTACTGGCCTGTCTCCTGGTAGCGCCTCCATGCTCTGGACACTACGCTGACAGACACAGCAAACCTTTTTGCCACAGCTCGCATTGATGTGCCATCCTGGATGAACTGCACTACCTGAGCCACTTGTGTGGTTGTAGACTCCGTCTCATGCTACCACTAGAGTGAGAGCACCACCAGCATTCAAAAGTGACCAAAAATCAGCCAGGAAGCATAGGAACTGAGAAGTGGTCTGTGGGTCACCACCTGCAGAATCACTCCTTTTTTGGGGGTGTCTTGCTAATTGCCTATAATTTCCACCTTTTGTCTATTCCATTTGCACAACAGCATGTGACATTTATTGTCAATCAGTGTTGCTTCCTAAGTGGACAGTTTGATTTCACAGAAGTGTGATTGACTTGGAGTTACATTGTGTTGTTTAAGTGTTCCCTTTATTTTTTTGAGCAGTATATTTTCACTTTCAGGTCTGGCCTGATGAAATCCATGGTTGACCTTAACCTCCTTGACTTCAGCATTTCTGCAGGTGACAACCCAGTTATAGCTTGAGGAGTGATCATGTAGCTAAACAAGAATCTGGACACCTTTGTATCAATACTGTCCCCTTGCATCTTCCTCATCCCCTCCAAGGTCTGAACCCACGTTCTACTAATCCGTTTGAAGATGGGTGAAAAGGGAACGACGTTACATGCTGAATTCCATTTTGTTTCATGAAACTTGTGAATTCAGTGCTGGTAAGACAAGTAGCATTGTCGCTAACCAACATTTGAGGCAATCCCATGACACTGAAGCTTTGTCTCAACTTCTCAATCGTAGCGTGGGATGTTGACGTATTCATGGGGTAAATGTCCATCCACTTTGAATGAGAATCAATCAGCACAAGGAACATTTTCCCTAGGAAGGGTCCAGGGTAGTCCACATGTAGTTGTGTCCATGGTTTTTCCGGCCATTCCCATGGATGTAATGGCTCGGTGGGGGGTGACTTCCTGTTACTCTGACAATCTGCACACAGGCTAACCTCATTAGCCACATCCTGGTCCATCTTTGGCCACCAGACGTATGACCTCGCTAAGCCTTTCATTCTCGACATACCTGGATGCGACTGGTGCAACAACTTCAGTAGCATACCCTGCCCTTGTGGTGGGATAACTACTCTTGAACCCCACAGAACACACCCATCTCGAACACTCAAGGCCAAGCGGCGAGTGCAGTAAGGTATGATCTGAGGCTCTGTCACTGTAGGCCATCCTTTCAGGATAAATTCATGCACTTGTGATAATGTCATATCCTTTGAAGTCCATTGCCTGATGTTGTGCTGTCTTCACCGGTGGATTATCCAACACACCAATCATCAAGACTTGGTCATTTTCACTTTCCTGAGCAATGATTTCTGGAAGGGGCAGCCTACTCAGAACTTCAGCATTCCCATGGTATCTACCTGGCTTGTAAATGATTCTGTACTCGTAGGCCCTGAGCCACACAGTCCAACGTTGAACTCTTGGAGAGACCATTTGTGGTACTGGCTTTTGTTCATGGTACAGAGATATTAAAGGCCTATGGTCGATCACAATAGTGCATGCTCTCCTGTATAAGTATTTGTGGAATCTCTGTATTCCGAATATGTCCAGTCCTTTCTTGTCCAGCTGGGAGTACTTTTTCTCCACTGGCGACAATGTTCTTGACAATGTTTCTCTGCACCATTTTCCATCCGGTGTGATAGCACCGCCTCCATACCATACGATGAGGCGTCACATGATAAGATGAGGTCTCTGTCTGCTGAGTAGTGCACCAGCACTTCTGCTGATTGTAGTAACACCTTTGACTTTGCAAATGCTTCTTCCTGTCTTTCTGACCAGTTCCAGGCCACATACTTCCTTAACAGTTGATGCAGTGGAGCTAAGAGGGTAGAGAGGTTAGGGAGGAAGCGATTGTAATAGTTCAGTAAGCCTAGATAGGTTTTCAGCTCTTTAACACTTGTCGGAGCTGGAGCTTCCACAACAGCCCTCACTTTAGCTTTTACAGTGTGTAACCCCTTGGCGCTTGGGGTCCACCTTACGACCTAGGTACTGCACTTCATCAGCTAACAGTGTACACTTGCTCCTCTTCAGCCGGAGACCGGCCTCTTCCATCCCCCTCAAAACTTCACCCAAGTTTCTGAGATGTTCCTCCTTTGTGACTCCCGTGACAAGAATGTTGTTGAGGTAAACTGCTACCTTGGGTATGCCCGGCAGAACTCCCTCCGTGGTTCTTTGGAAGATAGCTGGTGCGGAAGACACCCTGAAAGGTAAGCATTTATAGGTAAACATTCCTTTGTGGGTGTTTATGGTCAGGTACTTCTGTGACGCTTCATCCATTAGCACTTGCTGATATGCGTGAGTAATGTCCAGTTTTGTGAATTGTTGCCCTCCGGTGAATGTTGAAAGCAAATTCTCCACTTTGTGCATAGGGTACTGCTCCAGTGATGAAGCTCTATGTACAGTCAGCTTGTAGTCACCGCATAATCTGATTGAACAATCTGGTTTGAGTATGGTAACAACTTGACAGGAATAATTATATCCTCTGCTAAGAGTCTGTCACATCCACTTTAGGCTTCATGGCATATGGAACTGATCTTGGCCTATAGAATCTGGGAGTAGCATCTGCAGCAACATAAATGATAGCTTGAACCCAATTTAATGTCCCTAGCTCTTCTTTGAAAACACATTCATACTTTGAAAGCACCTGCTGCAGTGTCACTGTCTCTGTGGTGACATGTTTGATTTCATCCCAGTTCAATTGTATGTCTTCCAACCACCCTCTCCCTAGTAAGCTGGGGCCAGTACCGTCCACTATTAAGATAGAAAAGTCTGCCTTTTGTCCTTGATATTCCACTTGAACATCAGCAACTCCAATCACAGTGATCTTCTCCCCTGTGTACGTTTGGAGTTTAATGGGGGTGTCTCTCAGTGTAGGCACTTCAACTTCTTTCCACTTCTCATTGAATTGGGACATGTTCATCAGCGTGACGTTACATCCTTTGTCTATTTCAAACGGTAACTTAGGTCCATTTATTCCCATTTCCACAACGAAAGGCTTCACCTTTTTCATACTCACTGTACATTGAGAACGCTTGCTCTGTGTCTACGCACTCACTTTCACTTTCTATCTCTTGATTTGAGCAGTAGCTAAAGCATTGCGAAGTATTTGGTTTCCTTATGTCTGTTTCCTTTTCTGTAGCCCGTGGCTTTTTCTTATTGCGGCACGCCCTCGCAATGTGTCCTATTATCCCACAGTCATAACACTTTTCATGTTTGAACTTATAGTCAAACACTGTGTGTTTGCCTTTGCAGCGATAAGTCTCTATTGGCTGCTGCCCCGCGGCTTTCCCCTCTTTGAAATTCAGCGCTCCCAGAGCTACTTGTCTTTACTGTATGGCACGCAGTTGCCCCACTTGCCTGCAAATCCAGTGCATTTCTATTCGCGGACTCCATGGCCTGGGCCAGTTTGAGTACATTCTCAAACGTGAGACTAGGCTCTGACAACAAGGGTATTTGTATCCTGTCATCATTATCCCCACACACCAGCCGATCGCGTAGCATTTGCGATAATATATTCCCATAGTTACAGTCCAATGCTAGTTTTCTCAACTCAGCCACATATTCCCATACTGATTCGGTAGGTTTCTCATGCGTCAATCAAACTTGAATCATTGCACTGTTTCAATGGGTTTGAAGTGATCTTTTAATAGTTCGACTACATCTATGAATGACTTATCCTGGCTACTGGGCTCAACAGGTTTCTCATTAAGCTGTATGTCTATGCACCAACAATGCTTATGAGTTTGGATTTCTATCAAGTATGAAGGTAAAACCCAGATGCAGACCACGTCGAATAAACAATAGTTTAATATTCCAACAGGGGCAGGCAATAGACAGGTCAAGGCAACAGTGCCGGGTGGCAGGCAGGGTCAGGGTAAGGCTGTTGTTGGTAATCCAGAAGGGGGCAAAGGTACAGGTTGGCCGGCAGGATCAGTGGCAGGGGCAGGCATAATAGTCAGACAGGTGGGCTCGGAGTCAGGACAGGCAAGGGTCAAAGCCAAGAGGGTGAGAAAAGAGGGATAAAGCAGGAGCTGAGACACAAAATACTGGTTGACTTGAACAAACAAGACGAACTGGAAACAGACAGAGAACACAGGTACAAATACACAGGGGGTAATGGGGAAGATGGGCGACACCTGGAGTGGGGAGACAAAGGTCTGTGAGACATGGGTTTGACACTGGACACATGAAAGTTGGGATGTATACGAAGGGTACAGGGAAACAGAAGGTGTACAGCAGAGGGACTAATGATCTTGGAGATGGGGAACGGGACGATAAACCGGGGGAGAAGATTGCGGGATTCCACACGGAGGGGCAGATCCCGGGTAAATAGCCATATCTTCTGCCCGAGACGATACCGGGAAGCTGGGGTCCGATGGCGATCCGCTTGTCGTCGATACCTGGAGGTGGTCTTGAGGGCCGACCGGGCTCTTCTCCAGGTTCGACGACAGTGGCGGACAAACATCTGGGCAGAAGGTATGCCGACCTCTTCCTGCTCAGGGAAGAGCAGGGGCTGATACCCCAGGGAACACTCAAACGGTGATAGACCTGTGGCAGAGGAAGGAAGGGTGTTGCGGGCATATTCCACCCACACCAGCTGCTGGCTCCAGATGGTGGGGTTGGCGGAGACCAGGCAGTGCAGGGTGGTCTCGAGGTCTTGGTTGGCTCGCTCCGACTGGCCTTTAGAGTAGGGGTGGAACCCAGAGGACAGGCTGGCCGATGACCCAATGAGCATGCAGAATGACTTCCAGAACCGGGACAAGAACTGAGGACCGCGGTCGGAGACCGTGTCCACTGGCAATCCATGACGTGCTGCACCATGAGCTGGGCCATCTCCTTGGTAGAGGGTAACTTGGGGAGAGGAATGAAGTGTACTGCCTTGGAAAAGCGATCCACCACTGTCAGGATGGCGGTGTTGCCATTCGACGGGGGGAGACCTGTGACAAAGTCCAGGGAGAAGTGAGACCAGGGGCGATGAGGGACGGGTAGAGGTTGGAGGAGGCCAGCCGGAGCTTGTCAGAGCTTGTCGAGGGTTCTTATTCCGTGCACAGACCAGGCAGGCGATCGACAAAGGTGGCGACGTCCGGAACCATGGTAGGCCACCAAAAGCATTGTTGCACGAAGGCCAGGGTCCGCCGGGAGCCCGGGTGCCAGGCAAGCCTGGAGGAATGGGCCCACTCCAGGACCGCAGAATGGACAGCATCAGGCACAAACCTCCAGTTATCTGGGCCCCCCAGGGTTTGGCTGGGACCGCTGCGCCTCCCGGACCTGTTTCCCTACACCCCAGCAGAGTGTCGTTGCCAGGCATGAGGTGGGAAGGATGGTCTCGAGCTTCGGGGTGGTAGCCGTGGGGTTATAGCGGCAAGACATGGTATCTGGCTTGACGTTCTTGGACACTGGCCGGTAGAAGAGGGAGAAGTTGAACCGTATAAACAGCAGAACCGTCTCGCCTGCCTAGAGTTGATGCCCTTGGCAGTGCGGAGATACTCCCGGTTTTTGTGGTTGGTCCACACAATGAACGGATGTTCCGCCCCTTCGAGCAAGTGCATCCATTCCTCCAATGCCATCTTCACCGCGAGGAGTCCCCGATTCCCCACATCGTAATTTCTCTCTGTGGTGGTGAGGCGGTGGGAGAATGTGCAGGGATGCAGCTTTAGGTTCAGGGCAGAACGT
Organism: Salvelinus sp. IW2-2015; assembly: GCF_002910315.2. Classification (NCBI taxonomy): domain Eukaryota; kingdom Metazoa; phylum Chordata; class Actinopteri; order Salmoniformes; family Salmonidae; genus Salvelinus; species Salvelinus sp. IW2-2015. Next base: position 20,790,140 of record NC_036867.1, read on the forward strand.
TGGGACAGAACAGCCCCACTCCGACGTCTGAAGCATTGTCCTTCACCACAAACTGACGGGAAGGGTCCAGATGAACCAGGATCGGAGCCGTGGTGAAGTGGTGTTTAAGGTCCCTGAATGACCGATTCACGGTCATGGACCATGTGAATGGAACCTTGGTAGAGGTGAGGACAGACGGGGGAGGCCAGAGTGCTCTAACCCCGGATAAAACAGCGATAAATGTTGGCAAACCCTAGGAAACGTTGCAGCTGCACCCTAGACGTAGGCTGAGGCCATCCACCACCGCTTTCACATTGATGCTCCCGGCAGAGATGATGTAGCCCAGAAAGGAAATGGTGGAGCGATGGAACTCACACTTTTCTGCCTTAACGAACAACTGGTTCTCCAGAAGGCGCTGGAGAACCTGCCGGACACGGAGCACATGTTCTTGGTGGGAGCGGGAGAAGACGAGGATGTCATCAATGTAGACGAAGATGAACCAGTACAGCATGTCATGGAGAACATCATTCACCAGAGCCTGGAACACAGCAGGGGCGTTGGTGAGGCTAAAGGGCATGACCAGATATTCGTAGTGGTCGCTGGCCGTGTTGGTGGTCTTCCATTCGTCTCCCTCTTGTATCCGCACCAGGTGGTTGGCGTTACATAGATCCAGCTTGGAGAACAGTGGCCCTCTGGAGTGGCTCGAAGTTCAAGGAAATTAGTGGTAGTGGAAAACGGTTCTTTACAGTGATGTATTGAGTCCCCGGTGGTCAATGCACAGGCGCAGGGTCTTGTCGTTCTTCTCCACGACGAAGAACCCTGCACCAGCAGGAGGAAGAGGGACAGATAAATCTAGTAGCTAGTGAGTACCCAATGTAGTCCTTGATAACCTTGGTTTCAGGTCCCGACAGCGAATACAGATGACTCCCGGGAAGGTGGGGTTATCACTGTGGCAGGCAGCCCCCCAGACGACCCGTGGAATTGCTCCAGCAGCAAGTCCAATGCCTGGTCATGGCCCTCAGCCAAAGTTTGGACCCCCTCCATCACCCCACAAAGCAATTCCTCGTGCCAGCCAATGGAGGCTCCTTGGGAGGAGATGGTGTTGTGCAACTGGTCCAGGTCTGCTGGGTCAGTCATGGCCAGTTTGTACTATCAGGTATGAAGGTAAGACCCAGATGCAGACCACGTCAAATAAACAATAGTTAAATATTCCAACAGGGGCAGGCAATAGACAGGTCAAGGCAGGCAGGGGTCAGTAAACCAGAGGTGGGGCAACAGTACCGGGTGGCAGGCAAGCTCAGGGTCAGGGTAAGGCAAAGGTTGGTAATCCAGAGGGGGGCAAAGGTACAGGTTTGCAGGCAGGCTCAGGGGCAGGCAGAGTGGTCAGGACAGGCAAGGGTCAAAACCAGGAGGGCGAGAAAAGAGACTGGAAAAAGCAGGAGCTGAGACACAAAACGCTGGTTGACTTAAACAAACAAGACGAACTGGCAACAGACAACCAGAGAACACAGGTTTAAATACACAGGGGATAATGGGGAAGATGGGCAACACCTGGAGGGGGGTAGAGACAATCACAAACATTGGTGAAACAGATCAGGGTGTGACAGATTTCTGTATAGCAGCATCAGTTATTTTACTAGCAGCAAAGAAATGTTTCTTTATTTCACAGTACTCCTCCCATTCCTGATGTTCAGGGTCAAATGGCGGTTGCGAGCCTATTGTTGCCAAAACTATCTTTTCCGATTCGCTCTCCCCTCACATAGTCAATAATCTATCCTACCCGTATCCAGGGACTCAATCATTCAGGATCTTACACCTCTCACTTGAGTCTCACATCCAGCATCGCATGCCAAACACTCCTTTGAATTTGTGGAAAACAAATCCAACGCAGTCATCCATAGTCATCCTCGCCACCAAATATGTATCATCTTAAGATGCTTCTTACATTGATGACACCGGAGACATAATTACATTTTAGTATTTAATTGTAACACCTGGCGTAAGCTTTCTCAAGCATGGTTATATATGGCAGACATAGAAAACGGCTACGGATAGCGGAAAGCAAACCCCCTACTTGAGTCAATACTGCCATTGACTGGTAAACATAGATATACCAGGTTACTATACCAAAGATGTTAATCGGGTTCAAGTTTGGGCTCTGGCTGGGCCACTCAAGGTCATTCAGAGGCTTGTCCCGAAGCCACTACTGCGTTGTCTTGGCTGTGTGCTTAAGGTCATTGTCCTCTTGGAAGGTGAACCTTTGCTCCGGTCTGAGGTCCTGAGCGCTCTGGAGCAGGTTTTCATCAAGGATCTCTCTCTACTATACTCCGTTCATCTTTCCCTCGATCCTGACAAGTCTCCAAATCCCTGTCACTGAAAAACATCCCCACAGCATGACCACCAAGCTTCACCTTACGGATGATGCCAGGTTTCCTCCAGATGTGACGCTTCGCATTCAGGCCAAAAAGTTAAATCTTGGTTTCATCAGATCAGAGAGTCTTGTTTCTCATGGTCTGAGAGTCTATAGGTACCTTTGACAAAATCCAAGCGGACTTTCATGTGCCTTTTACTGAGGAGTGGCTTCCGTCTGGCCAATCTACCAAAGAGGCCTGATTGATGGAGGGCTACAGAGATGGTTGTCTTTCTGGAAGAATCTCCCATCTCCACAGAGGAACTCTGGAGCTCTGTCAGCGTGACCATCGAGTTCTTGGTCACCTTCCTGACCAAAGCCCTTCTGCGCTAATTGCGCAGTTTGTCCAGTTCAGCTAATTGCGCAGGTGGCCAGTTCAAAGAAGAGTCTCGGTGGTTCAAAACGAATTCCATTTAAGAATAATGCAGGCCACTGTGTTCTTGGGACCTTCAATACTGCATAAATGTTTTGGTACCCTTCCCCAGATCTGTGCCTCGACACAATCCTGTCTTGGAGCTCTACGGACAATTCCTTCGACCTCATGGCTTGGTTTTTGCTCTGACATGCACTGTCAACTGGGGGACCTTATATAGACAGGTGTGGGCCTTTCCAAATTATGTCCAATCAATTGTAGAAACCTCTCAAGGATGATCAATGGAAACAGGATGCACCTGAGCTCAATTTCGAGTTATTTTTATTTCATTTGCAAAAAAAATCTAAACTGTTTTTGCTTTGTCATTATGGGGTATTGTGTGTAGATTGATGAAGGAAAAAAAACATTTAATACATTGTAGAAAAAGGCTGTAATGTAACAATCTGGAAAAAGTCAAGCGGTCTGAATACTTTCCGAATGCACTATATACAGGTTCAATCAGTTCCAGTACCATATTTACAATGTGCTTGGATACTGGAGTGATATACAGTACCAGTCAAAAGTTTGGACACACCTACTTATTCCAGGGTTTTTATTTATTTTTGTTATTTTCTACATTTTAGAATATTAGTGAAGACATCAAAACTATGAAATAGCACATGGAGTAACCAAAAAAGTGTTAAATAAATCAAAATATATTTTATTTTTGAGATTCCTCAAGTAGCAAACCTTGGCATTTTCTCAACCTACTTCACTTGAATGCTTTTCCAACAGTCTTGAAGGAGTTCCCACATATGCTGGCTGCTTTTCCTTCACTCTGCGGTCCAACTTATCCCAAACCATCTCAATTGGGCTGAGGTCAGGTGATTGTGGAGGCCAGGTCATCTGATGCAGCACTCTGTCACTCTCCTTCTTGGTCAAATAGCCTTGTGACGTGCAATTGAGATCGCATTGTCTATGGATCTGCTGGTTCGGTATGCAAATTGGAGTGGATCTAGGATGTCTGGGATGATGGAGTTATGTGCCAGAACCAGAATTCAAAGCACTTCATGATTACAAATGTGTGTGCTACAGGGCGGTAGTCATTGTGGCATGAAGCCTTAGAGTTCTTGGGAACAGGAATGATGGTGGTCCTCTTAACATGTGGGGATTACAGACTGCGATAAAGAGAGGTTGAAAACTACAGTGAATATGCCTGCCAGCTGTTCTGCGCATGCTCTGAAAACGCGCCCTGGAATACTGCCGGGTTCCGCGGCCTTGCGGGAGTTGACCTGATTTAAAGATCTTATTCACTTTGGCCTCGGCAAGCAATATCACCCAGTCCTCTAGGTTTGTGATGGCCCTCACCCGGCACGATGTTGTTATTGTGTAAACTTGCATGAAATGTGTTGAGTTCGTCTGGTAGAAAGGCATCATTGGGCAGATTACGGGTGTCATCCTTTGTAATCCATAAAGGAATGTAGCCCCTGCCACATGCGGAAGGTGTCGGAGCCTGTGTACATCGACGAGCTATAAGTGTAGCCTCTTAACATATTCCATCCAGCGCTAGCAAAGTGGCCATTTAGCATAATCTCTGATTCTGGTGACCATTTCTCAATGGAGCGAGTTGCGGGCACTTCCTGTATGGGCTTCTGCTTGTATAAAGGAGGCAGGAGTATTGAGTCATGATCCTATGTGCCGATTGGCAGACAAGGGAGGGCCTTTTGTGCTTGCGTGTGTGTAGAATAACCGTGGTCTAAGACTTTATCGACCATAGTTGCAAAGGAGACATGTTGGGCATCACGTGGCTTAATGACGCATAATTATAATTTTTCTTTTCATGAGGTGGAACGTATACTAGTCTCTATAACAGCTGAAAACTCCCTGATGGAGGTAGAAGAGTCGACATTTGACCATTAGGTATTCCAATTTGGGTGAACTCCCTCGTGGAGGTAGAAGAATTGGCATTTGACCATCAGGTATTCCAAGACGGGTGAATAATGGGCCGACACTTCCACCACACTCGAGTCATTATACCAGTTGTTGTTGATTAAGAGGCAAACCCCTCCCCCTCTCAATTTTCCCTGACTCCACTGTCCTGTCCGCATAGTGAATGGGGAATCCATCGAGTTGGATAGTAATGGGGGGTATATTGTCGGAGACCCATGTTTCAGAAATGCAGAGAATATTGTAGTTTCGAGAGTCCTGTTGGTAGCAAATTGGAGGCCATCTATCTTATAATCAAGTGATTTGCCAGTAGAATGGAGTGAAGAGGTTGCCGGTTTTCCCTTTCTCTTAATCTCGCCAGGATCCCCCCCTCTTGCTTCTGTAATGCCGGCATTTCCACTTGAGTAGGCCGAAAATTGGGTCGGAATTACAGAAAGAGCCCAGGGCAGATGAGTCGAACTTGAAGCCACATTTGAGGTAAGTAACTGCTGATCTGATTTTCAGAAGTTCTTGTCGGTTGTAAGAAATTAAGGCAGATTAAAAAGTAAAGTAAAAATAAACTACAAAAGAGTCACAAATAATCAGTTGGCTCGGAGCTTGCAAAACGGCGGCAATCCAGTATGACGCCATCTTATCTACACTGAATACACCAAACATTAGGAACACCTTCATAATATTGAGTTGCACCCCCCCTTTTGCCCTTAGAACAGCCTCAATTTGTCTGGTCATGGACTCCACAAGGTGTCGAAAGCATTCCACAGGAATGCTGGCACATGTTGACTCCAAAGCTTCCCTCAGTTGTGTGAAGTTGGCTGGATGTTCTTCGGGTGGTGGACCATTATTGATACACACGGGAAACTGTTGAGCATGAAAAGCCCAGCAGCATTGCAGTTCTTGACACAAACAGGTGTGCCTGGCACCTACTACCATACCCTATTCAAAGACACTTGAATGTTTTTGCCTTGCCCATTCACCCTCGTCTGTCTGCCGATCGTTCAGTGCGCTGTGTTTTAGGGACCACCCGCTCTAGATGTCTGACTGCCAAAAAAATTCACGATTCTACATGTAAAATTGGTGCGTTCTCGGTTCGCAAATAAACACTGATGTGCTAGGTACTCTCAGCAAGCAAATGCTATTGATGTGTCTGAACCCTTAGAAGTATCTACAGACTGATCTACTCACTCAGCTGCAGGTTGTTTAGGTTTCTGGTGTGCTTCTTCTGCTGGTTGTTGGTTTGCTAGAGAGTTTGCTGGGTAGTCCTATGCAATAAGAATCCTAATAGTTGTCAAAAATCCAAGGTTGTAGGTTTGAAGTTTTGGATGAATGGTTTGTTGTAGAAGGTAGTTTTATGTGTGAGTCCTTGTAAAACAATCCAGGTTTATCCAACTCTAATTCAGGTTTGAGGTTATTCAGGAGCTCATGTGCCCCCGACTTAACCCCCCCTCTCTCTATCTCTAGCTCTCACTCTATTTCCCGCATATCCCTCTCTCTCCCTCTCATTGAGTCTTCCTTCCTCTCTAAAACATTCCCAGTTTAGAGTAACAGGCCGAGGGCACGCTGGCTGTCATTTCATCCTGTTTTACACACATTTCCTGTAAAACAGATACAGTATCACACAGCAGCTCCCACTGTAAAATGTATGTAGTTCTGTCCTTGAGCTGTTCTTCTCTAAAGATGTGCTGTATTATGTCATTCTGTATTATGTTTTGTGTGGACCCCAGGAAGAGTAGCTGCTGCTTTTGCAACAGCTAATCCTAATAAAATACCAAATACCAAATAGCCACACACTCACTCAGTCAATCAGTCAATCAGTCAATCAGTCACTCAGTCAGTCAGTCACTCACTCACACAGACTCACTCAATTACCGTTTCACTCACTCACTAACACAGACTCCATCACCCTATCACTCACACAGACTCTCACTCACAGACTTCATCACTCACACAGACTCAATCACATACTCACTCACTCACTCAGACTCCATCACTCACTCAGACTCCATCACTCACTCAGACTCAGTCACACAGACTCAGTCACACAGACTCAACTCAGTCACAGACTCAGTCACACAGACTCAGTCACACAGACTCAGTCACACAGACTCCACTCACACAGACTCCACTCACACAGACTCCACTCACACAGACTCACTCACACAGACTCACTCACACAGACTCACTCACACAGACTCACTCACACAGACTCACTCTCACACAACAGACTCAGACTCACTCACAGACTCGTCACTCAACTCATACAGACTCACTCACCACAGACTCACTCACTCACAGACTCACTCTCACTCAACAGACTCACTCACTCTCACACAGACACTCACTCACGCACAGACTCACTCACTCAGACTCACTCACTTCACAGACACCCATCACTCACAGACTCACTCATCACAGACTCATTCATCACAGACTCATTCACTCACAGACTCACTCACTCACAGACTCACTCACTCCACAGACTCATTCACTCACAGACTCATTCACTCACAGACTCACTCACTCAACAGACTCACTCACTCACAGACTCACTTATCACTCACAACTCACTCACTCACCACGACTCACTCACTCACAGACTCACTCACTCACAGACTCAACTCACTTCACAGACTCACTCACTCACAGACTCACTCACTCACAGACTCACTCACGACCATCACAGACTCACTCCTCACAGACTCATCTCACAAGACTCACTCACAGACCATTCACTCAAGACACTCACTCACAGACTCATTCACTCACAGATCACACTCACAGACTCACAGACTTAACTCACTCACTCACTCACACACAGACTCACAGACCACTCACATCACACACACACTCACTCAATCACTCACACACTCACTCACTCACTCAATCATCTCACCACCCAGACTTACTCACACACACAGACTCACTCACACACACACACAAAAGATTTACTCACACACACACACAGACTCATTCACTCACTCACACACACACTCACTCACAGACTCACTCACAAGACTCACTCACCAGACTCACTCACTCACTCACACTCACTCACACAGTACACACAGAACTCATTCACTCACTCCCACACAACAGACTCACTCACTCACTCACTCACTCACACAGACTCACTCACGGACCCCCTCACTCACACAGACTCACTCACTTACTCACACAGACTCACTCACTGACTCACTTACTCACAGACACACACACACACACACACACTCAAACATCCCTGAGAACAATTTGCTTTTCTTCTGTAGATGTGTCTTCCATTTTGGAACATATTATTTTAATGCATATCTCTGATCTTTCCTGTGCCTTCTCTTATTCACATAAAATTCAGATGTGTTTCTCGACTCTTTAATTTGTCCTTTTTTAAAGAAGAGAGATGAAATATGACATGCATCTACATCTATATTTGAAGAGCGTAGCGAAGAGTGGATGGTTTTAAGTGGTTGTTGGATGTGTTTTGTGACCCTTGTTGTATTTGTTTATGTGCCATGGTGACCTTTAATCCCTGGCTATGCAGGAAGCAATCGGAAGCGGCAGATAATCTCCTACTTTGCATAGACCGACTGACTCTCCTGTCTCACTGTGGTACAAACGCACGCACGCACCCACATGCAATGTCTATATCTGCTTGCCCTGAAGCAGGGCCACTCTTTGGCGGGGAGTGAGGAAGGGAGAGGAGGGAAAGAATGGAGGGAGGAAGGGAGAGAGAGAGAGGTGGAAAGGTAAAGCGGCATCTGAAATGCAAATGGACGCCTGCAACCCTGCATTATTCAAAGTGTTCAATGGAAAATTGAGCTTTTCTGATATCTTGTCATTAATAACTTCCTGGCAGAGTGGTCCATTCCCATTTGGTTTATTTTGGCCCAGTTCGCCTTTACATTCTCCTGTGTCTTCGTTTTCTCTCCTTTCTCTCTCTTTTACCTCTTGTAATGTAAACAAAATACTTTCTCCCTCAGCCTTTTCGATGGGGCTGCCGCAAGCTTTCTCTTCCCCTCCCTCCATCCTCCACTCCTCTCCTTGAGGTCATGACTGATAAGCCCTCTCGTCTTCTTTCCTTCCTTCCATCCTATTGAACCGCTTGAAAAGAGGAAAGAATTGAAAAAGAAGAAGAAAGGACTTACGTTCTGTTTTATGGCCCTAATTTCCTTGTGTATTTGATCTGTGGATTATAGTGTGCCAGCAGCCACCAGGCACTGCCACGATGCAGATGGTGGATCATTATGAGTTTCTCTCCCTCGCTCTCTCTCTCTGTCTGTCTGTCTCTCTCTCTGTTCAGCCTCAACGCTCTTCAATCTCAACACTCTTCCTATTAAGAGAGCAGAGAACAGGATTATGTTTCACTCGTCTGAATGTCAGATTTGCACAATGCAGAGACGGTGAATTTATTGAGCGAGCACAGCTCCATTGTTAATTGCTGTGGATGGTAGCAATGGAGGGATAGTTATCTCTGCTCGGTTCCTCTCTCTCACTCTCTCACTGTTTTTCTCTCCCTTTTTTTATTATTTCTCTCACTCTCTCTCCTTTGTTTCCCTCAACCCCTTTTAGTTTGGAATAGTTAAGATGTTTGATGTTGGAATGCAATCAGCAGTCTCGGTGCGGCGACGACAAAGTTTCATTTATTTTCTTGTTCCGTTTATTTTGTCATTAATGTGCCTGCACAGTTTTGCATGTCGTTTGGTTGGGCTGCCGGGCCGGAGCAAAGCAGAGAGGAGGAGAGAGGGAAAAACTGCTTTATTTGTATTTGATGGATTAGAGCCTGAGCTTTTTTGAATAATTCATTTGAAGTTATTAATGTGACTGTCAGATATTTTGAGCTCTGGACCCTGTTTATCAGAAGGGCGTCTCAGTATTTCAATGTTTTTCCCTAAAGAGAACTGTAGCGTGCAGCAGCACAGAAGCATGTCTGCGTATACAGACGCTCTGGATAAGAGCCACTGCTAAATTACTAATGTAAATGTAGCACCTGCCTTTCCCTAAATCTGACGCAAAGACAACAGGCATATTATAGTCGTTAATGACATGAATGGCCCTGACCTGGATCACAAATTGCACCAAATTCCCTTTATAGTGCATTGCTTTTGAACAGAGCCCTATGGGTCCTGGTCAAAGGTAGTGCACTTGAAAAGGAATAGGGTGCCATTTTTGATGCATAATAAATATATGTGTTCTGGCTTCAGTAACTTCCTGGGTATGAATCTGAAACTGTACAGTTGCTGTAAGAGTTGTTCTGGCCAGGTCATGACGTAAGTCAAGGTTACTTACCGGTAATTACTGACTCGGTTGGCTAGCTAGATAGTAAGGGAGGGCAGGAGAAAGGGAAGGTTTGAGCGAGCGAACTGTGGCTGGGTGTGTGGGGGGGGTGGCTGCTGAGAACTTGAGATGCATCTGCTGCCTGGGTCTCTGATTGTGGCCGCATCCCAAATAGCATTCTATTCCCTACATAGTATACTACTTTTGACAAAAGTTTCTCTCTCTGTGTCTCTATCTCCGTGTTTATGTCTGTATCTCTCTCTGTTTCGGTTGGCAGGTAATGTAAGTCGTAGAAGGCAGCAGCCAGGCTGGTTAGCCTGACGATGGATGGAGCTGACTTGACTGGCTCCATCTAATGATCACTGCATGTTGTGCGGTTGGTCGGACCGCTGCAGGGTAATCTTTCCACGGACAGAATTCTTGTCAAAGTGCTCTCTCTCTCTCTCTAGCTCTCTCTCTCTCTCTCTCTGAGTCTATTTCCATCCCTCTCTAGAATTATCTTAATTTTCATCTACTGGCTCTTTGATTGACACCGAAGGTGTTACTTTGAGATGTTTTAATACATTTTTCCTTCCCTTGAGGTTCCCACTCCCCTATTCTTGGGAAAGTTTGAGAAATGCAATAAGAGGCAAAACTCTTTGAATCGTCAACTTTCCGTCCATAACTTCTACTTTCTGTAACTTCCAGGGAGTCAGTATCAGTGATGGATCATCAAAACCACAGGAAAAGCCCTTAGCTCTTGAAATATAGCCTATATTGTATTGTACAGTCAATATCAATAAGAAATATACCTGTAGAGAGAGAAAGCAGCCAGGGGTGTGTTTCTCCTCATAGCTGCCTTATAATCTTCAGAGGAAACATCTGCTGTGTTGGAGCATCCAGAGCTGTGGTCGACTAACGGTCAAACCACAAATCTAAGCACAAATCTGGAAGTGGGAGGATGTCCTTTAGACGCGGTGGATCTCAACTCTCTCCTCGCGGACCCCCAGACCTTTCACAATTTTCTTGTAGCCCTGACTTACCACACCGGATTCACTAACCAAGGGCTAGATGATTTGTTGAGACGTTGAATCAGGTGTACAGCTCTGGAATAGATCAAATGGATCAAATGCATGGCTGAGAGTCCCAGACGAGATGTTTAAGAACCATCTGCTGTGTAGGAGCATCTCCAAAGTTGTGGTCGAATCGTGATCAAATCTCAGCACAAATATAGGAGTGGGAAGATGTCCTTCAGAGGAACCATTCCCCCTATTTGGTCCCCTTGCAGTGAGGATATAGCGGGCACGCACGCACGGGAACACTCACACTGTCATGGCAAGATTAGAGGTCTCGACCTCAAAGGCAGCTGGAAGGGGTTTCATCACAGATAAGATGCTTTGTGTGTGTGTGTGTCTCGAACATGTGTGTGTGCGAGCATGTGTTCTCACGTGTGGTCACGTGTGTTTTGGTGGCGTGTGAGGCAAGCTGTTTCCTTTCCTGGAGGACGAATCTAACATATCTGCGTTTGATGTCGTTTATAAAGGCACTTTGAGCAAAACCACACATCACAACCATCTCCAATGGGCTCATTTATGCACATTAAAGAAGCACTGCACAATTGTATTTTCAATTTGCCAGGATTTTATTGCTTTTTCTAAAGTGAATGAACCTTTCTTAGTGTGATGGGGGATGAAGTTGTAGGCAACTTAACAGAAGACGATTGCAACACATCAATGTTAATAAAAGCCCCAACGAAAAACAACAACTTTTGTCGAGAGTAAATGATTGGTGTTCTCAAACACTGGTTTGTGTGCCGAAGCAGCTCCTTCAGTACACCGGAGAGAGAGAGACACAGAGGGAGAGACAGAAAGAGAACAGCGAAGAAGGAGAGTGAGATGTGGGGATAAAAGAGAGAGGAGAGAGGGGGATATTGAGATGGATAGAGAGAGAGGTATTATTACAACAGCAGATGCTCTCACTTCGTGCTGTGACAGAAAACAATTTGTTTTTTTTGTTTGTCTCCTTGTTTATGTGTATGTTTCCTCTCAAGTGTGTATCTTTTGAACATTTTAAAACATTGTACACTGTCTCCGCGTGTGTGTGTGTGCAGCTCGTATGAGAGTTGTGATTGTGTGTGTGTGTGTGTACATGCGCATTTGTGTGTTCGGCATTCATATGAGAGGTGTTTGCACAGCACATCTTGTCACACAGAACTAAGTCCTGTTGTTTATGTGACCTTGGTTAGTTTCATCTCCTGTCACTGTGGTGATGAAGCCATGCCATTTCTCCCTGCCTCCTACTGCACTCTGTGACAGAGGGGGCTGACGCGCACACACGCACAGGCACGGAGGTGGGACACATACATACAGTGGTCATTTTAACATGAAAAGCTATGCAAAAAAAAATAAAAAATTATAAAGCAATTATAACAAATTCTGCAGAGTTCAATTAATGTCAACTTTTCCATCTGGAAAGTGGTTGTCAAACAGTGATTGCTCAAATTTGAACTAAGGAAATGTTGTATTAAAAAGCACAAGCCTCCCGGCTGGCGCAGTGGTCTACAGACTTGTGCCACCAGAGACACTGGGTTCGAGCCCAGGCTCTGTCGCAACCGGCCGCGACCGGGAGGTCCATGGGCGACGCACAATTGGCCTAGCGTCGTCCGGGATAGGGAGGGTTTGGCCGGTAGGGATATCCTTGTCTCACCGTGCACTAGTGACACCTGTGGCGGGCCTGGCGCAGTGCACGCTAACCAAGGTCGCCAGGTGCACGGTGTTTCCTCCGACACATTGGTGGGGCTGGCTTCCGGATTGGATCCGCGCTGTGTTAAGAAGCAGTACGGCTTGGTTGGGTTGTGTTTCGACCTTCGTCTCTCCCGAGCCCGTACGTTTTAGCGATGAGACAAGACAGTAACTACTAACAATTGGATGCCACGAAATTGGGGAGAAAAAGGGGGTAAAAAAACAAAAAAACACACGTGATTTGTCATCCTTCCCGAGGAGTGTGTGTATGCCTAGCCAACAGCGTTCCTATACCCAACATATATTTTCCCTATCTGAGTCGTCTATATTTTTAATTAATTTCATCCTACCTTCTCTATTTTTTTCCCTACCTTTATTCTGTCTCTCTTTTAGTGTGCTGTATTTGGAGGGCGGTGTAGAGGAATCAAAGCAGCTGTTTGGGAGGCTGCATTTCAATGGAGAGATACAATCACTACATCACTAAATGACTAATACTGTTTAATGCAGTGTTCCCATCTCCTCCTCCTTGTGTGTGTGGAGATCTGTGTGTGCACCTGAGTGTGTTCACTCGTTCTACTTTCGTAGTGTGGATTCAACGTCCTTGGTTCTGTCTATGACTGCCCTCTGGCCATGCAGCTCAACAACAGTCTATTGAGTTAGTGTGTGATGCAGGGTCTGTGTTTTTACAGAGCGTGTGCGCGCGTCAGGGTTTCCATTAGGAAATTGTGGAGCTGGACATTTGACCGGCAGCATTTTAATTTGGACCCATATTCATTGGTTGCGTAACCAGATTAGGGAGTCTACCACAGTTCTCAGAATGACAGAAATCACATTTAGTGTATGGGAGTTCATCTTAACAGAACATGCAATTCAGATGCAATGGCGTGCATCATTCTTACTGAATTCCGATGAGCAATTTGAAGATGGAATAAATAGGTGGCACGTCCACACGGCTAGGGCAAACTTTCCCTAAAGTAAATAGAATTCAATTGCCAAAAGTGTATAGCCTAATTAGATTACCCCTGTCTATACAGAAAAAAATGAAAACCATTTAAAATAGGCTACTATACCAGAAAACATAATTTGGCCACAGAGGATTATTGGCTTTTTTTTTTTTTTTTAAGAATCATAGATCCCAAATTCATACAACCAGTAAGCCTAGGTGACATCCAAAAAACTTTAAAAAGCAATGAGGCTGATGCAACAGATCAGATAGTTTAGCATAAAAGGTTGATAACTATTATTTCTTCACACAATGAGCACAAGGCAGTAGGCTACGTGCAAATGTTCGTTCCATTCAATTAGCGGGAAAACACCAAATCTCCTGTTACATAAAATCCAATCTAAATAGGCTAGCATGGGTTGCTAATATGACTAGGATTGTGCCTTTGGCTACTGGAGAATGAAAGAAAGTTGATTTGAAAACAAATAGAACATGAGAGAAAAACCCTACAGGTTTCAATGTCATATGGAAGTCTTTATTAAACAATATTAAGTTGGTTGGATATTTGCTAGGCAACTTTGAAATAAGGGGAAAGGGGGATACCTTGTAAGTTGTCCAACTGAATGTATTCAACTGAAATGTGTTTTCCGCATTTAATCCAACCCCTCTGAATCAGAGAGGTTGCGGGGGCTGCCTTAATCGACATCCACATCGTCAGCACCCAGTGGGTTAACTGCCTTGCTCAGGGGCAGAACGACAGATTTTTACCTTGTCAGCTTGGGGATTCAAGCCAGCAACCTTTTGGTTACTGGCCCAACGCTCTAACCACTAGGCTACCTGCTGCCCTGGAGTGACACGCTTCATGTTCAGGTTTCAAACAATTAAGTATATGTTTTCAAAATGCATACTGCCTCCAGCTGATAGCAAAGTGGTGTGGTGCGCTGAAGTCTGCCTAGTTGCCTATGCACTTGAATGGGAAGCATGCTTCATTTACCAGTTGAGAAATAAAAGTAGTAGCTCTATTCAGTCATGGCCATTCGTTGTTTTGTTTTTTTTACACGCGATTGCCTTTAGAATTGTTGTGCGATGATTGCGCTTATTAAAGCACATGTTTCATTCCAACAGCAACAAACAGCTGTATCAGCAGTTCTCGCACTACATTGACAGCTATTTCAATCAAAGAGTAGGCTAAAATCTATTATTTTGTAGTGTGTGTGTGTGTGTGTGTGTGTGTGTGTGTGTGTGTGTGTGTGTGTGTGTGTGTGTGTGTGTGTGTGTGATGCAGGGGTGTGTGTGTGATGCGGGGGTCTGTGTTTCTACACAGAGAGAGATGCGTGCTGCTGATTTTGTTAGCCCTCTTGCTCAGACTAAGGAGGCATACAGAATACAGGTCTGTGTCCCACATGGTACCCCATTCCCTATATGGTCCTAAGGGCCCTGGTAAAAAGTAGTACATTATGTATGGAATAGGGTGCCATTTGGGATGCAGTGACAAAGGCTGCCTCTGTACACAGGCTGTTGTGAGGGTTTCAGCTACAGTAAATAGATACAATAGATGCACCCGGATTTGTTTGAATGGTTGTGGATTAAGGCAATAACTCTGGGC
The DNA here is from genome assembly GCF_002910315.2 of Salvelinus sp. IW2-2015. Taxonomy (NCBI): domain Eukaryota; kingdom Metazoa; phylum Chordata; class Actinopteri; order Salmoniformes; family Salmonidae; genus Salvelinus; species Salvelinus sp. IW2-2015. The sequence continues at coordinate 20,805,362 of NC_036867.1, forward strand.
GATTAAAAAACTAAGGTGCAAGGGCATCCTGAGTGGTGCAGTGGTCTAACGCAATGCATCGCAGTGCTAGCTCTGCCACTAGAGATTCTGGGTTCGAGTCCAGGCTCTGTCGCAACCGGCCGCGACTGGGATACTCATTGGCGGCGCACAATTGGCCCAGCGTCCGGGTTAGGGGAGGGTTTGGCCAGCATGGGATGTCCTTGTCCCATTGCGCAATAGCGACTCCTGTGGCAGGCGGGGAGGGTCGCAGTACACGCTAGGTGTACGGTGTTTCCTCCGACACATTGGTGTGCTGGCTTCCGGGTTCTGTTGGCATTGTGTCAAGAAGCAGTGCGGCTTGGTTGGGTTGTGTTTCGGAGGATGCAAGGCTCTCGACCTTCGCCTCTCCTGAGTCTGTACGGGAGTTGCGAAATTGAGGGGAGAAAAAGGGGTAAGAAATATAATGAGGTGCGTTATCAAAAGTTTGCACCTAAAACAACAAATGTTACAGAAGAATTAGCAAACAACTTCATCCCAGCGAAGAAAGGGAGGCGGCTCGACTGCTAAAGCCACAGAAAGGCATTCGGAGTCAAAAATGCACAGAAAGCATAAACATACACACACACACACACTCCTAGATTCGTAGACAATAGAAACAAACAGTGCGGAGCAGATAAACATCCCTTGGCTATAGCAACAAGACTGCCTGCTGCGCGCTCTGTTTCTCTCTCTTATAGCAATAGTCTAACGACACACACTGTTTCTCTCTCTATAGTCATTATCTAAATGATGGCACTGATAACACAGGTGTTGGTTTCACTGGTGTCGGGAGATGAGGACAGGGGAAGATTTCTGGGAAAGAGTGAGAGAGGGAGGGAGGGTGGGTGGGTGGGAGGAGGTGTAGGGAGTGGGTTTACAAATAAGTGAGTGAGTACTGGAAATGGGAGGGAGTGAGCTGGAGGGAGGGAGGTAAGGTGTGTAGGTGTGGGTGTATTAATTAGTGTATGTGGGAGGAAGCGAGGGGGAGTAGAAGTGAGTAACGGATAGAATGAAGGATAATTTAAATGTGTTGGAGTTTAAAATATCAGTGTCATCACCAGCAGCTGAATTCTCCCCATGATGGAACAATAAGATAAAGATTTACACTTTGTCAGCCATACCAGTTACAGAAAACTCTGTCTATAACTTAACACTCCCAATTGGTCTTTACACACCACATTACCAAAGTTATAAGAGGGCTATGACACCCTATTGCCTATGTAGTGCACTAATTTTAAGGGAAACCTATACGGTTCTGGTCAAAAGTAGGGCACTATGTATGGAATGGGGTGCCATTTGGGATGTGTCAAGCTGAAGGCCTCTCCATTTCTTTCAATGTGGTGTTCTCTGCCCACTGAGGGTTGTCTCTGTTCAGAGTGGTGTTGCATTCACACATGGATGCTCATGGGCCTATACACTGTCACTTACTCACCACTCACCGTCTGTTTCTCTCTCTTTTATTTATCTCCCGATCTCTCTCTCTCTCTCATTCCATCCCTCTTTCTCTCCCTATCCCTCTGTTTCTCTGCTGTCAGTTCCATTGTGTGTTATTATGCTCAGAGAACTTCAGTCCCATACCAGTTGTTTATGACAGACCAAAACAAAATGGCTTGCTTCTCAAATGGCTCCCTATTACAGTGCCCTACTTTTGACCAGAGTAATATGGCCCTGATCAAAAGTAGTGCACAATAAAGGGAATAGCATGCCATTTGGGATCCAGAAGGTCTACACCTGCAGAGGGAGAAAAAATAAAAACTGCTGGGTACCACTGCATAAACTATCCAAAATTGTTGCATCAACTGCAGCCCCATGTCCCAAATGTCATCCTATTCCCTACAAAGTGTGCTACTATTGACCAGAGCCCCATAGACCCTGATCAAAAGTAGCACATTACATAGGGCGTATCGTACCATTTGGGACTCAGACAATGTCCCTAGCGGGTTTAAAATGAATCGCTAATTGGTTTAACATTCATGCCTTTTTCACACAGAGACAGTTCAACGTGACAGTTTTTTTTACACAACACCTTGCCTTCCACTAGTTTCTAAATGACTGTACTATAATTCAATACAGGAAAATCTAACATATCAACTCTCCATAGGGAGCCTGTGAAATATGTAGATGTGAATGTCTTAATGATGTTAGTTTGTTATAGAAATAGCTCAAGGTTATTATGCCATCTTACAGGTGAAGGAAGGGCCTCTCTAGACAGCCTCCACAGTGTGTGAGTGTCTGAGCGATTGTACTATATTGGATATTGTTGAGACGATGCATTCTGCTCCATTCTTAGAAAAGTGGTTATTTGAGCAGTAATCTCCATAATGACAATAGCACTCACTCCCAATAGATTAATCCACTACTGCCTATTATCAATCCCCCCGTCCCCATCCCCGTCCATCCTAAAAAAAAACGTTCCAGGGGTTGCCATGACAACAAATGTGGTCGCCACAGCGCTATGTGACTAACTTTTTCTTGGTTTTGTACAGCAGCAACAGACAGCCCTCACCCCATCAAAGTCCATGGCCACACTGAATGGAACGATGCTGGGTTTTTAATAACAGCGTGGAGAGAAGAAAAAAACAAAATGGAGTGGTATCTGAAAAAAACATTCAAGTCGAACCCCTCAGTAAAACAATTCTAGATTTTAAATTGTCTGCTGATTCAACATTCACAAATGTCAATTTTGGTGCCCACTGTAAATGGGTGAAAACCTATGGGCAATGATCAAATTGATTCCCTTGAATGGAATACATAGGCCATGAGACTTGAGCACATTAAAACATCCCTGTGAAATCAATTTATACAATATCACACATTTATTGTGATTGTGTATTTGTTCTTGGTAGATTTGCACAACCACTCTTTTAGCCTGTTGTACTTGGTTTCTGGACATGGGCTACCAGTAGAGTGTGCTAGGCTTACACAGTGCAAGCAGGCAATGCTGAACACACACTCACACAGGTAGGAGCTGGTTCTGACAGCCCCACTCCACTACCTCAGCCAGCTAACAGTGCCGAGCCTAGCGAGGGGTAGAAAATAAATGGCTTCCTAATGCTCACCATCACCACAGCCTCCTCTACCTCAATTGATTAGCTATGTGCTACATAAGTGTGCTATGTCCTTTAGCATACCCAATGTGTGTGTATCTCAGACCCAGTGACTAATACAGTTGAAGTCAGAAGTTTACATACACCTTAGCCAAATACATTTAAACTCAGTTTTAATCCTAGTAACAATTCCCTGTTTTAGATCACTTTATTTTAAGAATGTGAAATGTCAGAATAAAAGCAGAGAGAATAATTTATTTCAGCTTTTATTTCTTTCATCACATTCCCAGTGGGTCAGAAGTTTACACACACTCCATTAGTATTTGGTAGCATTGACTTTAAATTGTTTAACTCGGGTCAAAACATTTTTTGGTAGCCTTCCACAAGCTTTCCACAATAAGTTGGGTGAATTTTGGCCCATTCCTTCTGACAGAACTGGTGTAACTGAGTCATGTTGTAGGCCTCCTTGCTTGCACACACTTTTTCAGTTGTGCCCACAAATTTTCAATAGGATTGAGGTCAGGGCTTTGTGATGTACCGGTTTCCTCCAGCATCTTCACAAGATCCTTTGCTGTTGTTCTGGGATTGATTTGCACTTTTCACACCAAAGTACACTCATCTCTAGGAGACAGAACACGTCTCCTTCCTGAGCGGTATGACGGCTGCGTGGTCCCATGCTGTTTATACTTGCGTACTATTGTTTGTACAGATGAATGTGGTACCTTCAGGCATTTGGAAATTGCTCTCAAGGATGAACCAGTTGTGGAGGTCTACAATTTTTTGTCTGAGGTCTTGGCTGATTTCTTTTGATTTTCCCATGATGTCAAGCAAAGAGGCACTGACTTTGAAGGTAGGCCTTGAAATACATCCACAGGTACACCTCCAATTGTCTCAAATGATGTCAATTAGCCTATTAGAAGCTTCTAAAGACATGACATCATTTTCTGGAATTTTCCAAGCTGTTTAAAGGCACAGTCAACTTAGTGTATGTAAACTTCTGACCCACTGGAATTGTGATACAGTGAGTTTTAAGATAAATAATCTGTCTGTAAACAATTGTTGAAAAAATTACTTGTCATGCACAAAGTCGATGTCCTAACCCACTTGGCAAAACTATAGTTTGTTAACAAGAAATGTGTGGAGTGGTTGAAAAACGAGTTTTAGTAACGCCAACCTAAGTGTATGTAAACTTCTGACTTCAACTGTATCTACCCACGTCTAATTGTATTGAAGTGCACTCCCCTCCATCCCTCTGCCTCACTGTTTTTTCTCTCATACTATCTTTCTTTTTCACTTAAGTATTTATCATGTTTTCATCGAATGTAACAACAGTACTTTCAAAATGTTCCCTTGTCTGACTTTGTGTTTGTTGAATATGTTGGTTTGCTTTGTTTCTTCAGACACAATCAACATCTCTCTCCAGGGTTGTTGCTATGCCTCTCTTCTATTTGAGGGAGTCGTGTGTGAGTGTGTGAGAGCTTTCTTTTGTTGTTTTTCTTGGCTTTAGTAGGAGCTCTGAAAAACACCACATACAGTACATTAGAAAGGATTTCAGACCCCTTGACTTTTGTCAGGTGTGTAAAGTACTTTGGTAAAAATACTTAAAGTACTACCCAAATAGTATTATTGTGGTATGTGTACTTTTACTTTATATTTTGGACTGGTTTTACTTCACTACATTCCATAAGAAAATATTATACTTTGTACTACTTACATTTTACTTTTCCTATTTACACCCCCAATACTCGTTACATTTTGAATGCTTAGCAGGAATGGAAAATAGTCCAATTCACTCACTTATCAACCAAACATCCCTGGTCATCCCTACTGCCTCTGATCTGGTGGACTCACTAAACACATACACTTTATTTATAAATTATGTGTCACGTTCCTGACCTATTTTCTGTTGTTTTGTATGTGTTAGTCGGTCAGGGCGTGAGTGTGGGTGGGCATTTCTATGTTTTGTGTTTCTATGTTTAGGTCTTGTAATCAGCCTTATATGGTTCTCAATCAGAGACAGGTGTTTGACGTTTTCCTCTGATTGAGAACCATATATAGGTTGGCTGTTCACACTGTTTGTTTGTGGGTGATTGTCTCCTGTKTCTTTCGTGTCTGTGTATGTGCACCACACGGGACTGTTTTGGCTGTTCATTCGTTTGATGTAGTCTGTTCCTGTCCGTGAGTTCTGCGTGTAGTTATGTAAGTTCCATGTTCAGGTCTGTCTACGTCGTGTTTGTTATTTTGTAAATTTCAAGTATTAGTTTTTCGTCTTCGTCCTTTCAATAAATCATTATGTCATCATACCTCGCTGCGTATTGGTCCACCGATCCTTCTCTCCTCTCCTCGTCCGAGGAAGAGGAAGACGACAGCCGTTACATTATGTCTGAATGTTGGAGTGTGCCCGTGGCTTTCCGTAAAAAAAAAAAAAAATTGATACTTAAATATATTTTAAACCAAATACTTTTTTACTTTTACTCAAGTAAAATTTTACTGGGTGACTTAAATTTAATTGTGTCATTTTCTATTATGGTATCTTTACTTTTACTAGTATGACAGTTGGGTACTTTTTCCTCCACTGACCTTTGTTACATTACAGCCTTATTCTGAAATGTATTAAAATCATTTTTTCCTCATTAATCTACACACAATACCCCATAATGTCAAAGGGAAAACAGGTTTTTAGAAATGTTTGCACATGTATTTTACAAAAAAAAAAAATGAAATTCCTGATTTACATAAATATTCAGACCCCGTGCTATGAGATTAGAAATTGAGCTGGTTCATCCTGTTTCCATTGATCATCATTGAGATGTTTCTACAACTTCACTGGAGTCCACCTGTGGTAATTCAATTGATTGGATATGATTTGGAAACACACACACCTGTCTGCATAAGGTCCACACTGTCTGCAGCATTGAAGGTCCCCAAGAACACAGTGGCCTCTGTCGTTCTTAAGAAGTTTGGAACCACCAAGACTCGTCCTAGAGCTGGCCGCACGGCCAAACAGAGCAATCAGGGGCGAAGGGTCTTGGTCAGGGAGGTGTTCCTCTGTGGGATGGGAGAACCTTCCAGAAGGACAACCATCTCTGCAGCACTCCACCAATCAGGCATTTATGGTAGAGTGGCCAGATGGAAGCCACTCCTCGGTACAAGGCACATTACAGCCCACTTGGAGTTTGCCAAAAGGCACCTAAAGGAAAAAAAGATTCTCTGGTGTGATGAAACCAAGATTGAATTATTTGGCCTGAGTGCCAAGCACCACGTCTGGAAGACACCTGGCACCATCCCTACGGTGAAGCATGGTGGTGGCAGCATCATGCTGTGGGGATGTTTTTCAGCAGCAGAACTGGGAGACTAGTCAGGATGGAGCGAAAGATGAACGGTCAAAGTACAGAGATCCTTAATGTAAACATGCTCCAGAGCACTCATTACATCAGATTGGGGCGAAGGTTGACCTTCCAACAGGACAATGACCCTATGCACACAGCCAAGTCAATGCAGGTGTGGCTTTGGGACAAGTCTCCTAAAGTCCTTGAGTGCCAGAGCCCGGACTTGAACCCGATCGAACAAGCATTTCGCTACACATAACATCTGCTAAATATGTGTATGTGACCAATAACATTTGATTTGAAAAAAAGCTGTGCAGCAGCGCTCCCCACCCAACCTGACAGAGCTTGAGAGGATCTGCAGAGAAGAATGGGAGAAACTCCCCTAATATAAATGGGCCAAGCTTGTACAATAGCATCATACCCAAGAAGACTTGAGGCTGTAATCGCTGCCAAAGGTGCTTCAACAACGTACTGTGTAAAGGGTCTGAATACTTGTGTAAATGTGACATTTCAAAAAGTACACATTTTATACATTTGCACAAAAACAAAAAGTTGTTGTTTTGCCATTATGGTGTATTGTGTGTAGATTGATGAGGGGGGGAAAACAAATCAATTTTAGAATAAGGCTGTAACGTAACAAAATGTGGAAAAAGTCAAGGGATCTGAACACTTTCCGAATGCATTGTATAAACAGACTCACAAATAGATCAGAGATGTGGCCTATACACAACACAACCATACGTTGTATAACACATTTAACCAATGAAAAAGACAATGAAGATTGAATTATTGTCTTATTGTATGCAAGGTCCAACGGAAATTCTACTTATGCTTTGTCCTAATGCTTCATCCCAGTTCATATCCAAATTCAAATACCAGAAAACATTTAGCTCAATCTTTAGCCAAGTTTGAGGGTTATTTATCACCATTCTGGTTAAAAGGAGCTCTTAATCCCTATACTGACCATGTACAGTATGTTCTCCTATTGATTGTTATTAATCTGCAGTTCTATGGTGTTATTGATTTGAACTGGCTCTAGACTGGTTTGATAGATTGACAGCCAGTCGCTTTATACTAATTTGTCAGGGTCCTCAATGAGAGGGGGAGAGAAGAGTAGAGACGGAGGGAGAGAGAGGTGGGAGAGAATGGTACGAGAGATAAAGAAGGAGAGAGGGCAGAGATAGAGAGGGAGAGAGCACACCATTATGTCCCAATCATGGATGTCCAGTAATCCCAGGAGGTCCCAGCCAGCATGATTGAGAGGAGCCGTGTTGTGTGTCTGTCTGTCTGTCCTTGTGCTTGTGTGTTCGTTCGCACCATGCAGTAGTGTTGCACAGTATATAAAAAAATGTGTTACTTTTTCAATACTAGAACATGAAAAACGGTTCGGTACTCACATTTTTGTTACTTTCGGTACGTCTGTCTAATGTGTCTCACATCATATATGGATTGAGCTGATCAAGTCTGTCTCGTAATTTGTTTGAATCTTCTGAAGGGGGCAGAATTAAGCTAGCCAGTCCACTTGCGCATTCAGCTGAAACAGCACCAGTGTTGGGATTAGTTGATTAAAAAGTAATGTATTACATATTACTCATTTCATTTAACGAGAGTAACATGCTACTTTACAATACCACTTTGCTTGGAAAGTAACGTGTTATATTACTTTCAGTTACTTTCATGAAAAAACTCACTGTTTGTTTGACTGCCGCAGGGAGGAAGGCGAGTCGCGCACGCTCAACCAAAGATGGGTTACTTACTAACTCACATTTGATCACTATTTTCTCCTTTCATCTGTAGCGCTGCTTTCCTGTGCGAGTCTACAAGTTCTGCCAGGCTTCTTCTAATGAAAACATCGTACTTCCACGCCCACAGTTTGTTGAAAATCTGGCTCCAGAAACAAACTATGGGAATACTTTGCTTACAGAGCAGATGATGAGGGCCAGCTAATGTATTATACACTAGATGACTGATGGGGCGCGCTGTGTTGAAGCCACTGTGGTTCCATTTTGGCACTCCCCCACCATTGTAAAAAAAAATGCATAGAAATGCTTTTATTAATGTCTACATTCATTTTTGACACATGCATTCTATTACAGACACCTTAATGCATACTTTTAAATTATACACTGCTCAAAAAAATAAAGGGAACACTTAAACAACACAATGTAACTCCAAGTCAATCACACTTCTATGAAATCAAACTGTCCACTTAGGAAGCAACACTGATTGACAATAAATTTCACATGCTGTTGTGCAAATGGAATAGACAAAAGGTGGAAATTATAGGCAATTAGCAAGACACCCCCAAAAAAGGAATGATTCTGCAGGTGGTGACCACAGACAACTTCTCAGTTCCTATGCTTCCTGGCTGATGTTTTGGTCACTTTTGAATGCTGGCGGTGCTCTCACTCTAGTGGTAGCATGAGACGGAGTCTACAACCCACACAAGTGGCTCAGGTAGTGCAGTTCATCCAGGAGCCATCAATGCGAGCTGTGGCAAAAAGGTTTGCTGTGTCTGTCAGCGTAGTGTCCAGAGCATGGAGGCGCGACCAGGAGACAGGCCACTACATCAGGAACGTGGAGGAGGCCGTAGGAGGGCAACAACCCAGCAGCAGGACCGCTACCTCCGCCTTTGTGCCAGGAGGTTGCACTGCCAGAGCCCTGCAAATGACCCCAGCAGGCCACAAATGTGCATGTTCAGCATATGGTCTCACAAGGGTCTGAGGATCTCATCTCGGTACCTAATGGCAGTCAGGCTACCTCTTGGCGAGCACATGGAGGCTGTGCGGCCCCACAAAGAAATGCCACCCCACACCATGACTGACCCACCGCCAAACGGTCATGCTGGAGGATGTTGCAGGCAGCAGAACGTTCTCCACGGCGTCTCCAGACTCTGTCACGTCTGTCACATGTGCTCATGTGCTCAGTGTGAACCTGCTTTCATCTGTGAAGAGCACAGGGCGCCAGCGGCGAATTTGCCAATCTTGTGGTTCTCTGGCAAATGCCAAACGTCCTGCACGGTGCTGGGCTGTAAGCACAACCCCCACCTGTGGACGTCGGGCCCTCATACCACCCCATGGAGTCTGTTTCTGACCGTTTGAGCAGACACATGCACATTGTTGCCCTGGAGGTCATTTTGCAGGGCTCTGGCAGTGCACCTCCTGGCACAAAGGCGGAGGTAGCGGTCCTGCTGCTGGGTTGTTGCCCTCCTATGGGCTAACCACGTCTCCTGATGTACTGGCCTGTCTCCTGGTAGCGCCTCCATGCTCTGACACTACGCTGACAGACACAGCAAACCTTTTTGCCACAGCTCGCATTGATGTGCCATCCTGGATGAACTGCACTACCGAGCCACTTGTTGGGTGTAGACTCCGTCTCATGCTACCACTAGAAGAGAGCACCGCCAGCATTCAAAAGTGACCAAAACATCAGCCAGGAAGCATAGGAACTGAGAAGTTGTCTGTGGTCACCACCTGCAGAATCACTCCTTTTTTGGGGGTGTCTTGCTAATTGCCTATAATTTCCACCTTTTGTCTATTCCATTTGCACAACAGCATGTGAAATTTATTGTCAATCAGTGTTGCTTCCTAAGTGGACAGTTTGATTTCATAGAAGTGTGATTGACTTGGAGTTACATTGTGTTGTTTAAGTGTTCCCTTTATTTTTTTGAGCAGTGTATTATGTGAGCTAAACTTAAAAATGTTTGCATAAATGTCACGGATCCCCTGGTACTCCGGATCATTTCGTTCACCAGCTCCAGTGACTTCACCAGCTCCGGAGGTCTATGTCACCGGCCTTCTAGGCGTCACTGAACTGGATTCATTTCCACCCACCCCGGACTGTTTTGTCTCATTACGCACACCTGGTTCCTCTGTTCCCCATTGTCCTTGTCGGTTATTGTTACCACGTCCGTTGGTCGTGTGAGTACTTGTGCTACTGTATCGTCTTCCATGCAGCGTGTTATTGTGCACTTGTTTTACGGGTCTCATCCCGTGTGTTATGTAGAGGTTTTACACCTCGCTCTTTTGTTTGGGTTGAGAAAATAAAATCACCTATTACGTATTCCGGCGCCTGCATCCAATCATTATACGTGACAATAAATTGGTTATAACATTTTATCTGAACTTCATCTAGGTCACAACAATAGACAAACACAGTCAGCTTAAACTAATAACACACAAACAATTATACGTTTTTATGTCTTTATTGAACACACCGTGTAAGCATTCACATTGCAGGGTGGGAAAAGTATGTGAACCCTTGGATTTAATAACTGGTTGACCCTCTTTTGGCAGCAATAACCTCCACCAAACGTTTTCTGTAGTTGCGGATCAGACATGCACAACGGTCAGGAGGGATTTTGGACAGTTCCTTTTTACAAAACTGTTTCAGTTCAGCAATATTCTTGGGATGTCTGGTGTGAACTGCTCTCTTGAGGTAATGCCACAGCGTCTCAATCGGGTTGAGGTCAGGACTCTGACTGGGCCACTCCAGAAGGTGTATTTTCTTCTGTTTGAAGCCATTCTGTTGTTGATTTACTTCTGTGTTTTGAGTCGTTGTATCTGTTGCATCACCCAACTTATGTTGCGATTCAATTGGCGGACAGGGAGCCTTACATTCTCCTGCAAAATATCTTGATAAATTTGGGAATTCATGTTTCCGTTGATGATAGCATGCAGTCCAGGCCCTGTGGCAGGAAAGCACCAAACCAAGAAGCTCCCTCCACTATACTTTACAACTGGGATGAGGTTTTGATGTTGGTGTGCAGTATCTTTTTTTCTCCACACAAAGTGTTGTGTGTTCCTTCCAAACAACTCATCTGTCCACAGAATATTCAGCCAGTAGCGCTGTGGAACGTCCAGGTGCACTTTTGCAAACTTCAGACGTGCAGCAATGTTTTTTTTGTACAGCAGTGGCTTCTTCCGTGGTGTCCTCCCATGAACACCATTCTTGTTTAGTGTTTTACGTATTGTAGACTCGTCAACAGAGATGTTAGCATGTTCCAGAAATTTCTGTAAGTCTTTAACTGACACTCTAGGATTCTTTTTAGCCTCATTGAGCATTCTGCTCGGTGCTTTTGCAGTCATCTTTGCACGATGGCCAAGAGAGTAGCAACAGTGCTGAACTTTCTCAATTGATAGACAATTTGTCTTACCATGGACTGATGAATATCAAGGCTTTAAGAAATACTTTGTAACACTTTCCAGCTTTAAACAAGTCAACAATTCTTATTCTCAGTCTTCTGAGATCTCTTGTTCGACGCATGGTTCGCATCAGGCAATTCTTCTTGTGAATAGCAAACTCAAATTTTGTGAGTTTTTTTTAATAGGGCAAGGCAGCTCTAACCAACATCTCCAATCTTGTGTCATTGATTGGACTCCAGGTTAGCTGACTCATGACTCCAATTAGCTTTTGGAGAAGTCATTAGCCTAGGGGTTCACATACTTTTTCCAACCTGCACTGTGAATGTTTAAATTATTTATTCAATACAGACACAAATACAATACTTTGTTATTAGTTTAAGCACACTATGTTTGTCTATTATTGTGACTTAGCTGAAGATCAGATCAAAATTGATGACCAATTTATGCAGAAATCCAGGTAATTCCAAAGGGTTCACATACATTTTTTTGCCACTGTATTTAGACTGCTTTGTTTTTTTGCAAGTTCCTTACACAACAGCAGGCACTGGCATCTACAATGTGATACCAGCAACCCTCCGGTTGCCAACTCACGTCCCACCAGATTTTTCCTGTATCATGATACTAAGCCTGGTATTGGTATCAAAGTCAAAATTCTGGTATCGTGACAACACTACCATGCAGTGCCAGGGCTGTGCTGAGCCTTGGTCTGAGTGGGTTGTGGAAGATTGATTCTCTCAGGGGGTTAGAGAGAGCAGCACTGATTGAAGCCTATGACTTCTTCAATACGTTACTGGTTATTGGTTACTGGTTATTCAGCAGCCTGTTTTCATTTATACTCTCATTATGAGAAAAAGTCATCATTGCGATTCAAATAGTTGTGTGTTTGCATGGCATTTCATTTTTGAGAGCGACGGGAAGATAGAGGGCTGGAGAGAGACAGAGACAGAGAGATGGAGAGTGAGAGAGAGAGAAATATGGAGAGACAGAGAGAGAAATGGAGGGAGGGATGGAGGATCGGGAGGGAGGGAGGGACTCAAGAAGAGAGATGGAGAATGATCCTGCACCTTCCTAGCAAATTGCAGTGATTCACCTGTACATAGTGGTAGTATTGATGATTTGTCCCTTGCAGTTACACCTCGCTCAGGAAAACATTTCTTGTTAAATCCCCACTTGATGTGGGCGTAATCATTTAAACCTGTTGTCTGGTTTGTCTTAGGGATGCCGCCTGTAATTGAAACATTAGTGCTTCTGGTCAATATGTTCCCATTTTAATCACACGCCTTGATAAGAGACGACACTATCAGGTGTGTGTGTGTGTGTGTGAGTGTGTGTGTTAGGGTTGGACATTATATCAAATTAATTTGATTAATTAGAATGTATGTTTTAGTGCAATATTCCAAATGCCTCTATTGCAGGAATCAATGTTTTTTTTGTGTGTGTGTTTGTCTTTTTGGTCTCATTCCGCGCCTTCTATGTTGTGTGCACCGTGCACCTTCCCACTTGCAAACAGACATTAAGCCCCTCTCCCTGCCACTTACAACAAAGACGAAAGATAATATTACATTTGTCATTTAGTGGACTCTCTTATCAAGAGAAGATTACATGAGCAATTAGGCTTAAGTGCCTTACTCAAGGGCACATCAGCAGATTTTCACCATTTGGCTTGGGGATTCATCCTCCTCTCTGACAACAAGCAGTTGCAACTCACTATTTGCATTTGGGGTCCAAAACAATTGGTCATGTGGACTCCAAAACACATTGAGACATTATTTTACTGTAATAGAGAAGAACTTAACATCTGTAACAATGCACTTTTTATATCTCAACTCAATTTTTCTCAGGTTTTCGCCTGCCATATGAGTTCTGTTATACACAGACATCATTCAAACAGTTTTAGAAACTTCAGAGTGTTTTCTATCCAAATCTACTAATAATATGCATATCTTAGCTTCTGGGCCTGAGTAGCAGGAAGTTTACTCTGGGCACGCTTTTCATCCGAACGTGAAAATGCTGCCCCCTATCCCAAACAGGCTAGCTACTCACTAGCAGGTGGGCTTGTGCTTGAGAGATGTTTTTGAAACCTGTGTTCATTTTCTATATTGCTTGTTACCAGAAGTTGGTGATTTGTTAGTTGATGTGCATTGTACATGGTTCTAGATAAATTTGTAACAAAAAGGGAATTTTCATAGACCGACTTGAAAGCCAGATCGGTGATTAGTGGGTCTTATGATTGAATGCTTATAATTAGACTAGGCATAATTTCACAAGCCCTGAATTAATTAGATTATTCCCGATTGTTTGAAATGCAGTGTATGGACATCTTAATTATACAACAAAGGTTATTTAGAGAGAACATAAAAAATGTATACTTATACTCTACACTGAGTATACAAAACATTAAGAACACCTGCTTTTTCCATGACAGACTGACCAGATGAATCCAGGTGAAAGCTATGATTCTTTAATGTCACTCGTTAAATCCACTTCAATCAGTGTAGATGAAAGGGCGGAGACAGGTATAAGACAGATTTTCTAACCTTGAGACATTTGAGACATGGATTGTGTATGTGTGCCATTCAGAGGGTGAATGGGCAAGACAACATATTGAATTGCCTTTGAACGGGGTAAGGTAGTAGGTGCCAGGCAAACCGGTTTGGGTCAAGAACTGCAATGCTACTGGGTTTTTCAGGCTCAACAGTTGCCCATGTGTATCAAGAATTTTCCACTACCGAAGGACATCCAGCCAATTTGACACAACTGTAGGAAGCATTTCAGTTAACATGGGCCAGCATCCCGGTGGAACACTTTCGACATCTTGTAGAGTCTGTGCCCTGACAAAATGAGGCTGTTCTGAGGGTAGCTATAGCAACTGGTGTTGACTCCTGAGTGATGCCATCAACCATCTCACCACGGCTGTGGATTTTTCACTCAATACGATGTTGACTCAGTACGTGCTATGTACTTAGGGCCTTTTTACCTTTGAAGAGATGTGAAAACGAATGAAAGCATTTGCTCGAACATATTGAGCACTTTCATGAATTTTTCATCACCTCAGTGCCTTACCGTGAAGGCAATAGCGTTGGCGAGTAGTTGAGGTGTGTGTACTCATTGCGGCCAACCAAAGGTGTAGCATCTTTAAAGGTTTATCTATTTATCCCTTCAAAAAAAACGTAAACGCCCCAATGACAGACTTGCCGGCCCTGTCATGTGTCTCGCTCTCTCTCGCTATCTCGCTCTCTGTCTCTGGAATGACTCACCCAGTATGAAACCAGCACCAAACTGTGTCTTGGCGACCTGTCTCCATAGCAACCGTGCCGTCTCTGCGGCGTTACCACAGCGTTATCCTGCCGTTATCCTTCAAAGTTACTCCTGTTGTGTGGATAAAAAAACTGTGCAACTATGTGAGCCAACGGGAGGAATGTACAGCACAAATGCATATCTGTCTCCACAGATCAGTGTCTGTCAGTGTAGGGTGATGGGAGCTTTCAAGTGTGTTTGTGTGTGTTTTGTGTGCATTTATATCTGTGTGTGTGTGGTGATGGCTGTGCCTCAGGACCTGGTGTGTTGTGATGGTTGATGAGGAGATCTCTGTGCTTAGAACGACATGCTGCTGACTCATTCAGCCTGCATCTCAAATAGCACCCTATTCTCTATATAGTGCACTACTTTAATAGGGTGCCATTTGTGACATAGGCTGATTGTTGTTTTATATCCCTCCATGGAGGTGTGGGGGTCCTCAAAGCACATTCACTCAATAATCTAACCCCCACGTCTCTCCTTCACCCTCCCTCGCTCTCCATCTCTCCCCATCTCCTCCTCTCTTCCCTTTTACAGGACCTACGGGAGGATTGGCTCAACTATCCGCCCCACCCTCTGCAGGTTGGTTGGAAATAATCTATTTTGTTTGTTTGTCCTTACATTCTGTGTCCCTAGATGGATAAAAAATGATGTATAAAATATATATAATGTATAGCTCAAAATACATATTGTATATATGTAACCCCCCCAGAGTACCGCTTTCTTTACACCACACACACACACACACACACACACACACACACACACACACACACACACAACCACACACAACACACAGACACACACACACACACACACACCACACACCACACACAACACACACACACACACAACCACACACACACACACACACTCAAATCAAACTTAATTTGTCACCTGCGCCGATTACAACATGTGTGGACCTTACCGTGAAATGCTTACTTACAAGCCCACTTCTCTGCGCTACGAATCCCTTTTACGGGATCCCTTTCCTAAACAACCGGCTAGAATTGCAGGGCGCCAAATGCAAAAATATTACTAAAAATATTTATAATCATGCAATCACAAGTGAAATATACCAAAACACAGTTAGCTTGAATCGCTTACCTAGATAATCTTCGGATTGTTGCACTCACGAGACTCCAAGTTACACAATAAATGTTATTTTTGTTCGATAAATATTACTTTTATAACAAAAAAAAACGCCATTTGGGTTGCGCATTATGTACAGAAAATCAAAGCCGTGTTCCGTTCGACAAATTCCAAAAAGTATCCTAATGGTCCTAGAAAACATGTCAAATGTTTTTTTTATCAGTCCCCAGGTTGTTTTTAACCTTTCTAGCCCCGGCGTTCCGCTAGCGGAACTCCTCCCACATTCCACTGAAAAGGCAGAGCGCGAAATCAAAAAATATTTTTTAGAAATATTTAACTTTCACAACATTAACAAGTCCAATACAGCAAATGAAAGATACACATCTTGTGAATCCAGTCAACATGTCGATTTTTAAATTTTTACAGCGAAAACACCACATATATTTATGTTAGCTCACCACAATACAAAAAAGGACAGACATTTTTCACAGCACAGGTAGCATGCACGAAACCAACCAAACTAACAACAAGAACCACCAAACTAACCAAGAAACAACTTAATCAGATGACAGTCCTATAACATGTTACACAATAAATCTATGTTTTGTTCGAAAAATTTGCATATTTGAGGTATAAATCAGTTTTACATTGCTGCTACCATCACAGCTACCGTCAGAAATAGCACGAAGCAGCCAGAGTAATTATAGAGACCAACGTGAAAAACCTAAATACTCATCATAAAACACTTCTGAAAAATACATGGTGTACAGCAAAATTAAAGACAAACATCTTGTGAATCTAGCCAATATTTCCGATTTTTTTTAAGTGTTTTACAGCGAAAACACAATATAGCATTAATATTAGCTTACTACAATAGCCTACCACACAACCACATTCATTCATCAAGGCACGTTAGCGATAGCAATAGGAACGTTAGCGTTAGCGAATAAACCAGCAAAAGATATTAATTTTCACTAACCTTCATAAACCTTCCTCAGATGACAGTCCTATAACATCAGGTTATACATACACTTTATTTTGTTCGAAAATTTGCATATTTAGAGCTGAAATCAGTGGTATCCATTATGCTAACGTAGCATCTTTTCCCGAAATGTGCGGATATTCTATTAGACCTCTCACCTATTCTGACCAAATAGCTATTCATAAACATTACAAAAAAATACATGTTGTATAGGAAATGATAGATACACTAGTTTCTAATGCAATCGCAGTGTTAGAATTCTAAAAATATCTTCATTACGACATAAGGCTACGTTATAGCGAGAGAGTGGCCAAAACCTGGACGCAAAACTACTAGTACACAGTTCGACAATATATGAAATAGCATCACAAAATGGGTCCTACTTTTGGTGATCTTCCATCAGAATGTTGTACAAGGGTCCTTTGTCCAGAACAGTCGTTGTTGGATTTAGAACATAGTTTTTCCCTCTTTGAATTAGCAAGCACACTGGCCAAGTGGCGCGAAGCTGTCCATCGTCAACAAACACAGACAACGCAACACGCCTAACGTCCCGAAAAAATTTCAATAATCTAATAAAACTATATTGAAAAAACATACTTTACGATGATATTGTAACATGTATCAAATAAAATCAAAGCCGGAGATAGTATTCGCCTATAACAGACAGCTTTCCAGAAAGCAATTCCAGGTCCAACTTCGCGCTTTTCAGAAAACAGAAATGGCGACACGTCATTCCAAGAGGATTTATTCCACCTCAGACCAAGATAAACACTCATTCTTCTCTCACTCCTCTTGACATCTAGGGAGGTGTATGACGTGCCATGGTAACTCAACCGTATCATGCCCATTTATAGGCAGGCCCTTGAACAGAGCATCATTTTCAGACTTTCCACTTCCTGGTCAGAAAGTGTGCTGCCAAATGAGTTCTGTTTTACTCACAGACAAAATTCAAACGGTTTTAGAAACTAGAGAGTGTTTTCTATCCAATAGTAATAATAATATGCATATTGTACGAGCAAGAATTGAGTACGAGGCCGTTTAAATTGGGCACGAATTTCCCCCAAAGTGAAAACAGCGCCCTCTGTCCTCATCAGGTTAACAAACATAATCGATAATATTTCACCCGGACCATAACCTATTCATTAAGAGACAAAAGGAAAATTGGGTGCCCCTCTCTCGCGCGCAGGAAATATTCAGAGGACACCTGACTACTTTTGAAAAAACTCGCTAATTTTTCAAAATAAAAGCCTGAAACTATGTCTAAAGCCTGGTAACAGCCTGAGGAAGCTATTGGAAAAGGAATCTGGTTGATACCCCTTTAAATTGAGGTTAGACGGGCCAGGGAACACAGATTTTTTTTTTTTATATCACTTCCGGGTTACATTTTCTCAGGTTTTTGCTGGCAGAATAAGTATTATTATACTCACAGACAATATTTTGACAATTTTGGAAACTTTGGATTGTTTTCTATCCTAATCTGTAAATTATATGCATATTCTACGATCTGGGCCAGAGAAAATGTCCATTTACGTTGGGCACGTTATTTAAAAAAAAAAAAAATAATCTGACCCTTAGCGCTAAGAAGTTTTAACCAACAGTGCAGTTCAAGAAAGAGTTAAGAAAATATTTACCAAATAAACTAAAGTAAAAAATAATAAAAGTAACACAATAAAATAACAACAATGAGGCTAAATACAGGGGGTACCGGTACCGAGTCTATGTGCGGGGGTACAGGCTAGTCAAGGTAATTTGTACATGTAGGTAGGGGTGAAGAGACTATGCATAGATAATAAACAGCGAGTAGCAGCATGGAAAAAAACAAATGGAGGGTGGGGGGGTGTCAATGTAAATAATCCTGTGGCCATTTGAATAATTGTTCAGCAGTCTTATAGCTTGGTGGTAGAGCAAGGCGTCCCGCTGGCGGGACAACTTCCGGTGATACAGGAGGGCGCGCAATTCAAATAAATAATCATAAAAATTATGGATATTAAACATTTAGGTACATATAAGTGTCTTAAATCGGTTGAAAGCTTAAATTCTTGATAATCTAATCTATCGAATTGAGTAATACACTCGTTAAACTTGCAGAGAAATTAATCTGAAAATCTACTTACTCTACTTACGTTTCTACTTACTCCTCAGATACCATAAAATGTAATCAAACTATAATATTTCTTACGGAAAGAAGCATGTTCAATAGGAAACCGATTTTAGCAGATGCGTCCAATCTTCATGGCGCGCGCAAACATGACTTTCCAAGACTGCGTCTCTGTACTAAAACTGATATTTTTTTTTATTTTTTTTTAAGTTACATGTCTGAAACATTGAACATAGACTGCTGACACCATGTGGAAGCCATGGGAATTGCATCCAGGGAGCTAATTTTCAATATGACCTTATAATTGCCATTCTACGAGGATGGTCTCTCAAAAATATTTCTGGTTGGTTTTTCTTTGGATTCTCTCCTACCATATCTAATGTGTTATATTCTCGTACATTTTTTAAAAACTTTTCTACAAACTTCAAAGTGTTTTCTTTCCAATGGTACCAATTATTTGCATATCCTGGCTTCATGGCTTGAGCAACAGGCAGTTTACTTTGGGCATGTCATTCAGGCAGAAATTGCGAAAAAAGGGGCCTAGCCCTAAGAAGTTTAAGGAGCCTTGTGGTCCTAGACTTGGCGCTCCGGTACTGCTTGCCATGCAGTAGCAGAGAAAACAGTCTATGACTTGGGTGACTGGAGTCTTTGACAATTTTTGGGGCTTCTCCAGTCATTCTCTCCACATTAGTTTTGCTGCCTTCTGTGAGATATGTCAATGTAAATGTTGATAAGACCATAGAAGACAGAAGGACATGTCTGTATGTGTGTCTGGCATGTTCCAGACAGACCTTGTTGTATGTATAGGTGCTGAGCAGACACAGACACACCAGGGTTCCCGTTAGCCTGTAATGGCCGGCTTTTGGCGGAATTCAAATAAATTAAAAGCCAATTAAATTAAATTGTAGTCTGCCAAATTGTCCATGGCTGCCTATATCATACAACCCGATATAGCACTTCCGCACCATTTTGTCACTCTTTGCACGTTGCCTTACATGCAAGTGCCTGCTTCTGAGAGGGAGAGGGAGAGGGAGAGGGCGAGAGAGGAGCATTGGCCTAGGCTACTGTTGATTGTGAAGATGGAGGCCTTTTTTTTTACTGAAGTAAAATGTAAGTTAAATATGCCTATCGTGAAAAGCCTACAAGGGGAATGTCCTCCATATGGACAAGGTTTAATATCGTAGTAGATGTACGTCGGCACAGGCAATTGCAGGCAAGTGTGAAACTTTGGAACATATTTCTGTTTTCAGATTCATAATAATTGATTTCGTCATTATTATATATCATTGTTATTATCATATTCATATTTATTCATCTAAATAAGTTAATTAAATATGTAAATGTATTTTGTTTAGTTCTGTAGAGACATTTTTGTTGCCTGAAAGTATGTTCAATGTCTCTAATTGTATCCTTTGTATTTATACTGAACAAAAATATAAACGCAACACGCAACAATTTCAACGATTTTACTGAGTTACAGTTCATATAAGGAAATCAGTCAATTGAAATAAAATCATTTGGCACTAATCTATGGATTCAGTATCTGGAGTGACCATCATTTGCCTCGTGCAGCGCGACACATCTCCTTCGCATAAAGTTGGTCAGGCTGTGATTGTGGCCTGTGGAATGTTGTCCTACTCCTCTTACATTTACATTTACATTTAAGTCATTTAGCAGACGCTCTTATCCAGAGCGACTTACAAGTTGGTGCATTCACCTTATGATATCCAGTGGAACAACCACTTTACAATAGTGCATCTAACTCTTTTAAGGGGGGGGGGTTAGAAGGATTACTTTATCCTATCCTAGGTATTCCTTAAAGAGGTGGGGTTTCAGGTGTTTCCGGAAGGTGGTGATTGACTCCGCTGACCTGGCGTCGTGGGGSAGTTTGTTCCACCATTGGGGTGCCAGAGCAGCGAACAGTTTTGACTGGGCTGAGCGGGAGCTGTACTTCCTCAGAGGTAGGGAGGCGAGCAGGCCAGAGGTGGATGAACGCAGTGCCCTTGTTTGGGTGTAGGGCCTGATCAGAGCCTGAAGGTACGGAGGTGCCGTTCCCCTCACAGCTCCGTAGGCAAGCACCATGGTCTTGTAGCGGATGCGAGCTTCAACTGGAAGCCAGTGGAGAGAGCGGAGGAGCGGGGTGACGTGAGAGAACTTGGGAAGGTTGAACACCAGACGGGTTGCGGCGTTCTGGATGAGTTGTAGGGGTTTAATGGCACAGGCAGGGAGCCCAGCCAACAGCGAGTTGCAGTAATCCAGACGGGAGATGACAAGTGCCTGGATTAGGACCTGCGCCGCTTCCTGTGTGAGGCAGGGTCGTACTCTGCGAATGTTGTAGAGCATGAACCTACAGGAACGGGTCACCGCCTTGATGTTAGTTGAGAACGACAGGGTGTTGTCCAGGATCACGCCAAGGTTCTTAGCACTCTGGGAGGAGGACACAATGGAGTTGTCAACCGTGATGGCGAGATCATGGAACGGGCAGTCCTTCCCCGGGAGGAAGAGCAGCTCCGTCTTGCCGAGGTTCAGCTTGAGGTGGTGATCCGTCATCCACACTGATATGTCTGCCAGACATGCAGAGATGCGATTCGCCACCTGGTTATCAGAAGGGGGAAAGGAGAAGATTAATTGTGTGTCGTCTGCATAGCAATGATAGGAGAGACCATGTGAGGATATGACAGAGCCAAGTGACTTGGTGTATAGCGAGAATAGGAGAGGGCCTAGAACAGAGCCCTGGGGGACACCAGTGGTGCGGAGACAGATTCTCGCCACGCCACCTGGTAGGAGCGACCTGTCAGGTAGGACGCAATCCAAGCGTGGGCCGCGCCGGAGATGCCCAACTCGGAGAGGGTGGAGAGAAGGATCTGATGGTTCACAGTATCACACTCTTCAATGGCTGTGCGAAGTTGCTGGTTATTGGTGCGTACTGGAACACGCAGTAATACGCCTATGCCTGCCCATACCATAACCCCACCACCACCATGGGGCAACCTGTTGACATCAGCAAACCGCTCGCCTACACAACGCCATACACGTGGTCTGCGGTTGTGAGGCCAGTTTTACATACTGCCAAATTCTCTAAAACAACAGTAGTGGTGGCTTACGTTAGAGAAATTAACATTAAATTATCTCGCAACAGCTCGGGTGGACATTCTTGCAGTCAGCATGTCAATTGCACACTCCCTCAAAACCTGAGACACCTGTGGCGTTGTGACAAAACTGCACATTTTAGAGTGGGATTTTATTGTCCTCAGCACAAGGTTCATCTGTGTATTGATCATGCTGTTTAATCAGCTTCTTGATTTGCCACACCTTTCAGTTGGATAGATTATCTTGGCAAATGAGAAATGCTCACTAACAGGTATGTAAACAAATTTGTTCACATAATTTGAGAGAAATTTGATTTGTGTGTGTATGTAAAATTTCTGTGATCTTTTATTTTAGCTCATGAAACATGGTACCAACATTTTACATGTTGCATTTACATTTTTGTTCATTGTAGTTTATTAAGATAAGTTATAAATAGGCCTGTTAAATAAATATCATAAGCCTATTGCTGTCATTTGTTGGGTACATTAGGCACTAGCATTTCTTGGTAATTGCTGCAATATAGCCTGTTAAATTCTGAACGAAAATGTACTTCTGTACGCCTATATCTGTATACTAGACGCTTTAGCCTATCTGACAAGTATCAAGAAATGCATGTTGGTGTCGTAGCATGCCGTCGGCATATCTCTATCTCTCTTTGGGGCTAGGCCTAAGCTTCTCTTCCTTTTTATATAAGTGTTTTTAAATATTAATAGGCTATCATACAGTGGATCCCTAAGCCTAGTACAGGTCTATGCATGCAATGCCCTGATGCATTTTGCGCTCAAATCTCCGACAGCTGAACCATGAGGTAGACTCGGATTAAAGTTCTCCATCACTGCGACGGATTTATGCCATATAGATTTGGGAGAGGTCTGGTTGGTGAAACGGCCTAATACAGAAGCATGTCTGGATTTTTAGGCCTTGAGACAGTTGAGCCAAGGGTTGTGTATGTGTGCCATCCAGAGTGTGAATGTTCAAGACAACAAAATGTAAGTGCCTTTGAAAGGGGTTCGGTAGTAGGTGCCAGGTGCACCGGTTTGAGTGTGTCAAAAACTGAAACGTTGCTGGGTTTTTCACGCTTAACAGTTTCCTGTGTGCATCAAGAATGGTCCACATGCATGATTGCTGCTTACCAAAGGCGGAGAGTCCATAAAGTTAGGTAGGGGCTAAGTTACCCTAAAGTAAATTAAATTGCCCAAATTATATTTCCTAATTAGCCTACTCCTGTCTAAACATAAATACATACAAAGCATTTTTTCCTTTGTTTAAAAAGAGGGGGATCCCAGTTTTCCATTGCTACCATGTTTATTTCTCTACTCCTTCAATTACGCAACTGGCCTCGTTTTTCAAATGCAAACTGGAGCGGCGCAACTGAGCACAGCGGTGCAGCTGAGTTCTTCTTAAAAGGGCAATGACATACTTTCTAATAGAAACTCCAACATTTACATTTTTGAGTGAATAATAATAATAATTGATGTATTTATAATAAAAGTATTATTATTAATAATAATAATAATAATAATAATATATAATTAGAACAGTCAGGTGTTGTGTCCAATGGGGTAACATTATGCGGCATCAGTTGGGCTCGAGGTGATAACGCTAAATGCTAGCAGCACATCTGATCATTTAGACCAGGTTTTCCCAAACTGGGGTGCAATGCTGGGGGTACGCCAAATACAAATGTGATTCTATATTTTTCTAAAATATATATATTTTTTCATCACATTTTCAAACATTCCATTTATATTTTCCAACAGGGCTATACATTTGGGTGATTTTTTTCCCCCTCGCCTCAGTAGCCTCGTTTCACTGCCAAAAATAAAATTAAACTATCTAGTGTTCAGTGAAATAACAACACAATGTCAAATACAGGTAGCCTAGTCAAATAATTAACATCCAATCACATTAACCGTTACTCTCTTGCGGGAATTCCACTAATCATCCGTATGTAGCCAAACGTAGCTGCTGCTCATTTTAGTATCTGTACTGATGGCAGAAAAGCCATGACAGGGAGACATAGTGGTAACGCATGTGGAAGTAGTTGCTCCCGAAGCCACTTGGGTACACTGCACCATCCACCGAGAGGCTCTTGCACCCAAGGGGAATGCCTGACAGCTTGAAAGATGTTTTGGACACTAACTTTGTTAAAGCAAGGCCCCTCTCATGTATTTTCTTCACTATGCAATGATATGAGCAGCAACCATGTAACACTTTTACAACATACAGAAGTGCACTGGTTATGAAGGGGCATTTTAATTGAGAGACAAGTTGTCACTATAGGGGGTGCTGTTTCAACTTGGACATTTATCGTTCCCAAATTAAACTGCCTCGTACTCAATTCTTGCTCATACAATATGCATATTATTATTACTATTGGATAGAAAACAATCTCTAGTTTCTAAAACCGTTTGAATTATGTCTGTGGGTGAAACAGAACTCTTTCTGCAGCGAAATTCATGACAGGAACTGCGAAGGTCTGAAAACGAGGCTCTGTTCTCAGATCAGTTTAAAGCTCTGTATGTATCCTATGGGTCGACATGAACTGCACGCGCCTTCCCCTGGATGTCAGTAACCAATGAGAATTGGAATGGAGTTTCTACGTAGATCTCAGACCTTATAAAAGGCCATGGCATGGGGGTGCGCTCTTTCGACGTTCGTCAAGACGCAAAGGAGGACCTCAGGATGGCATGCTCAAAAGCTCTCGTTTTAGGCCTAAGATATATCCGTCTGTGATTTAATTCGATATAGGTGAGAAACATCATAACGAAGTTATTTTAAACCGAGTTATATCAGTTTATGCGAGTATATTGCGATTTTCGGAATTTCCTTAGTATTGCGTTTTGAACATTTGGGCATGTCTGCGCCACATAGCTATTGTTAGCTGCTAGTTCCAAAGTTGAAGAGGACGCTTTACAACCGAGCAACGATTCTTTTGGACAAAGGACAACTTGCCCAAGATTCTGATGGAAGCTCGCCAAAAGTAAGAGCTATTTATGATTATTCCGTATTTATGTGGAAAAATGTAAAAGGATTTGTCCGCCATTATTGCGGCACTGGTCTGCTGTGAACGCACATTGTATGTCTAGAACGTTAATTTTAAAAATCTAACACAGCGGTGCATTAATAACTAATGCATCTTTCATTTGCTGTCCAACCTGTATTTTTTTGTCAAGTTTACGATTATTTATCGATTAGATTAGGTGCCTCTCCAAGATGGCGCCGGCCAGAATGCATGAAATGCTGCTACTGATCACATTTTATAACCACGATTTGTGCTGCTAAATATGCACATTTTCGAACAAAACCTATATGCATTGTGTAATATGATGTTACAGGACTGTCATCTGATGAAGTTTATCAAGGTTAGTCCAATTATATATCTTTTGCTGGATTGTTACGATCGCTAACATTGCTGCTGTAAATGCGGTTGTTTCTGGCTATTGTGGTAAGCTAATATAATGCTATATTGTGTTTTCGCTGTAAAACATTAAAAAATCTGACATATTGGCTGGATACAAGATGTGTGGCTTTCATTTGCTGTACGCTGTGTATTTTCAGAAATGTTTTATGATGAGTAATTAGGTATTTGACGTTGTCTCTGAATTATTCTGCCTGCATCGACGCTATTTCAGATTGCAGCTGCAATGTAGAACTGTGATTTATACCTGAAATATGCACATTTTTCAAACAAACAAACCATATGCTATACAGAGCAAAATAGTGTACAGACGTGTCATGCGTGAGAAGTGTTCTGCTTAGTGGCTGATTAGTATCTTATTGGTCGAGGGACAGTGAGGCTACGTATGCAGGAATGGAAAAAAAGTTCTTTGCTATTTACTGTACATATTCTGTAACATTAATTCGGAAATGTGCTGATGGTCCAAGGTCGTGACTGGTCGATGCGGTGTGTCTGGTGGGCTGTAGTTCGTAGCCTTGTGGTTATGAGTACTACTGTTGAGCTTATTTTTCTGCGTGTTTGTTTATCCGAATCGGTTGTTACAGGCGTGTATAGTGAAGGATTTTCTAGGTACTGACGCACATTCCGCTGGGACCCTTGCATGATGACGATTCTCACATGCTCCTCTAGGTGATGTTTTTTCTCCCTGAATGATCTGAATCTAGCATGTACAGGACTCTCCGCAACTATATCAATTGCGGCAGAATTGAGGCATGATTAAGAAGTTCTTCTCTGTCCGCATTAACAAGAACAACACCTTACAAGCGACCTTACAATCAAATGTCAACCACGCTACACGGATATGGTTTTAGTCGTATTCGCTTGCTAGCTTAACATCAGAGTGCGCTTCTGAACACTGTATGCTGGAAAAACTCGGTTTGTTATTTTAACTAAAACATAACCAATCTTTGGATGGAAAGTGTTTTTTTTCTCTCTGGAAAAGTTCGGCAAAAGCTGGCTTTAGGCTAAAAACAAACTGCTAACTGCTAAGCCTCCGGGCCCAAACCCACCTGTCTCTCATGGCTTTGCTCACCCCTGGATGTACCACCTGCCAGTACCTGAGCCAGAGAGTCCTGAGCTGGAGGGGAGAGTATCTGTCTTGCGCCAGATCAAGGAGGACGAAGAACTCCTGGACTCCATGGTTATACAAACCACCTCCAAAATCGACGACGTCACCTGCCCCTGGCTCGGCACCTCACTTCTGGGGAGCCTGTAACTGAGAAACTCCATTCGGTTCACTTAAATGAGCCATGGCCAGACTAGGAGCTAAACCGAAGGGCCTGGTCTGTTCCACCCTTCTACTCCGCCTCAGATGCCTGATTGCTGTCCGGGAGGAAAGCACTCCAGGAAACGGAATCCATTCAAATGTTCGGAGTGCTACAATTGGGAGAGGATTAAAGGTCCTGGAAGACGTGAGGTGCATTCCAATCATACTGTACAGGTCCCTCCGCTTCATCTCTACTGCTGCCATCTCACTCTCAGGTGAAGTGCCCAAGCACACTCACTGCGCTCCTTGCCTGCCACTAGTCGTCAGTCTCAGCTGCTAGCCCCCTCAACCTGCTAGGAGGCAGATCACCCGGGAGAGGCCCCGTCATTTACCCAATAAACCCATCTGTAGTCCTTCCGTTCTCGTGGTGGGTTCATCCATGGTCCGAAACGTTTCAATCCGGGAAGCTGAGACCTTCTGCTACCCTGGCGCTAGATCTCTGACCTAGATTCCATGCTACCGCTACTTATTAGCAAACACTCCGCCGCTTCAACTGTCATTGTCCATGTTGGGTCAAATGACATTAAACTCCAGCAGTCAGAGAAACTGAGAGACGATTTTAAAACATTGATAAATACGCTGCTGGAACTGGGAAGCAGTGGTGGTTGTTCCGGTCCATTTCCATCCCCACGCTACACGGAATGGTTTTAGTCGTATCGCCAATTACACACCTGGCTTAAGGGATACTGCTGCACGATGGGATTCCTTGTGGATAACTTTGCAGCTTTTACAGACCGACCAGGTCTATTTCTTCGACATTTACATCTTAACAGGTATGGCTCCAGCATCCTCTCACCAACATGTCTCTTACCTTGCTCATGTACAGCCTTGATACCTGACGTTGTGCTGATTCTCGGGTGACTTTTGGGATTGACGCGCCCCTATCAGAGCTATGTCAATGCCCTCTCCCAGTTTCATTATAGTCGCTCAATGCAATAGTGAGACAGAGGACTACAGTGTACAAACCTTTCTGCATTCCTAGATAGTCCAATCACGATGCTGACTACTCACAGCAGAGAGGGATTGTAGAGTATCTTGTCCCCATTAAAATTGAGCTCTGTCAATACTCGAATGTTAGTTGCTCATGCCAGTGCAGCTCAGTGCACCTGGATACCCATCTGATATGAATTCCCGTAGCAATGGTATTGGAATAATTCATTTGAATGCTAGAAGCCTGATCCAAAAGTTGGACTTTATTGAAATTTTGGTCTCACAATCAAATGTTGACGTTCTGATTGTATCTGAATCGTGCTGTGTGATTCTGTGCCAGATTCAGATGTTCAGTTGATTGATACAATATTTATAGAACTGATAGAGTTGGTAAGGTGGTGGTATGCGATTATTAGAATGCTGCTTAAATGTTTCTGTGTCCAATCAACCTCTGTCTCAAAGAGCTAGTATATGTTTCGTGTTTTAGACGGTGGTAGCGTTGGGTATATCGTCATTAACTCTAGCATGTATATCCCCCCTGGCAGCTCGCTCTTGACTCCTACGAATATCATATGATCTATTTTGTGGAGACTTTTGAACCTGGATTGGCTCTCCCAGTATCCGAATAATTAAAAGGCTTTGACTGAGCTAAATCTAACTCAGCTGATAACTAAACCAACCCGTCCCACTTTAGAAAACCCAGTAAAATCCACTCTACTAGACATTATTCTAACAAATACCCCCATAAATACACAGCCAGTGGGTTTTTGCAATGATATCAGTGACCACTGCCTATTGCTTGTATTAGAGATACCAGGCTGAAACACTCTGATCCCTGTATAATCTCTAAGAAAATTATAAACATTTCTCACAGCAAGCTTTTATCCTTGACTTATATCACTCTGAGCTTTTATCCACTTGCTGCTTTCTGACCCGGTTTTACCCTTGCTTTTTCTCTTCTATTGTTACCTCTATGTCTGATAAACATGCCCCGCTTAAGAATCACAGAGTAGAAACCAAACCAGTTCTTGGTTCTCTCCTGAATTGTCAGGTCTTTTCCTGCAAAAGAATCGGGCCTGGGCCTTGGCGAGGAAAACAGGTACTCCAGCTGATTGGCTGTTTTTTAGGCAATTGAGAAATAAATGTACTGCAGCTGTCAAAAAGGCAAATCAAATACTTCCTTAATGCTATGACAGATTCTGCAGGAGATCCTGCAAATTCTGGAAAACCTTAATTCACTGAAACGGGGGAATTCTGCTGTTTCTCTTCCTAAGCAAATTACCTCAGACTTCTGTATTCTAACTGAAAAAAATGATATTTGTGATGCTTTTAATAAGCATTTCATCTCTGCTGGTTTTTTATTTGAAAGGAAAAGTGGACTTTGTGGTACTGGTCAGTTAGTTGATTTTTCGCTTGCTTTTCAAACCGTTACTCTGAAAAATGGTAACCCTTTTTTAGTTTCCAGAAAAATAACTGAAGCAGAGGTTCTAATTGCCCTGTGTGCCATTGATACTAAGAAATCCTTAGGCACTGACAATTTAGACCCGTACTTACTTAAGTGTGCTGCACCTATTTTTGCTGGTTCATAACACACATTTTTAATCTAACATTTAGCACAGGAAATATCCCTAAGGTGTGGAAAGCAGCTTTTGTTTCTCCATTACATAAGGGAGGTGACGGTAGTGATTTGGATAACTATCGACCCATCTCTAGGCTCCTTGTCTGGTAAAGATTCTAGAATCTATAGTCAACAAACAGTTACAATCTTTTCTTTCTGCTTACAGTATTCTTAGTACCAATCAATTCGGTTTTAGATCTAAACACAGTACCACATCGGCCACTATGCTTGTTGTAAATGATATTGCAAATCCTTTGACGATAGAAATCACTGTGCTGCGTTGTTTGAGATTTGTCAAAAGCTTTTGACACTGTAGACCATGCTATCCTTTTGAGTAAGCTGTCATCTATAGGACTGGGCACTGATGCCTGCCGATGGTTTTATGACTATCTTAAAGATAGAACTCAAGCCGTCATGGTCGATGGGTCAAGTCTGACCCCTTACAGTTACTTAAAGGGTCCCTCAGGGTTCAATAATTGGCCCACTATTGTTCTCACTTTATTATAAAACAACATTGGTGATGATGTCAGATATTGTAAAATTCCATTTATATGCAGATGACACAGTGATGTACTCTATCGCTCAACAGCGGACCAAGCTTTAATGCAGTTGGAGTCTGATTTTAGGATACTACAGGGGTCTCTTTACAGCTTAAACTTGTTTTAAACGCTAAGAAAACAAATGTCATGTTTTTTCTAGGTTAAACTCTCAGTTAGAAACACGTGTAATCACTAGCTTGGATGGTACTCAAATCAATAAGGTCTCTGCATATAAATACTTAGGGGTATGGTTAGATGATAGGCTTTCTTTTAAAAAACATGTTACTGAATTGGGAAAAAAGCTCAAATTCAAGATAGGATTCCTTTACAGAAACAGGGCTTGTCTGTCCTCTGTAAATAGGAAAAAAATTGTGCAGGCTACTTTTATGTCCGTTTTAGATTATGGTGATATTATCTATATGCATGCATCGGCAAACACATTAAAACCATTGGATGCTATTTACCATTGTGCACTCAGATTTATCATGGGTGATAGTTACAGAACTCATCACTGTATCCTATATCAACATGTGGGTTGGGTCTCTCTATCTGTGAGGCGAGAGCAACATGCTCTCTTGTTTATTTATAAAGCACTTCTTTTAAAACTACCTCCATATATATCATCATTAATTTCCACAAGATGTACTAATTTTAAAACCAGATCACAGATGTGGATTACATTAGAGACTCCTGCGGTCTCCACAGAGTTGGGTAGGACTGCCTTCAGTTCCTTTGCACCTTATTCATGGAACAAACTGCAGATCCAACTTAAGTTAGACACTCTGGTGTCCCTTGCCCATTTTAAAATGCTTATGGAGGATCAATATGATGTTGTCTGTGATTGTTTCTGTTGAATTGTGTATGTTTTGAAATGTTCTTGTCTGTATGTCTAAAACTGTACATGTCAACATGTTTACACAGGGCACAGCCGTAAAAGAGATCCAGGTCTCAGTCTGTTTTCCCTGTTAAAATAAAGATAAAAAATAAAAATAAAAAAAAACACACAGGTAATTCCATAATTTCATGATTTTCTGTGTGCAAATTAACTCAAGCTTACGGACAATGCCTAATGTGATTATAGCGAAGCACCTGAGTGAGTTAGGTGCGCAATAACGCAGGTACTTTCCCAAAATGGATGACACAAACAACTGTATTAGTTATCCCTTTCATGCCCTGCCTCCAGTCCACTTACCGATATCTGAACGAGAGAGCCTCATCGAAACTACAACAAGCGGTTCTGTGAAAATCTTATTTAATCAGAAGCCACTGCTAGATTTCTGTATTGGGCTGCGCTCAGAGTATCCTGCCTTGGCAAATCGCGCTGTTAAGACACTGATTCCCTTTGCAACCACGTACCAATGTGAAAGTGGATTCTCGGCCCTCACTAGCATGACAACTAAATACAGGCACAGACTGTGTGTGGGAAATGATTTAAGACTTCCCACGAGGCCGGGTTGTGACAAACTCACACTCATTCTTATGTTTAATAAATGTATCATATAGGCTTACAATGATGGCAAAAAAACAACATTTGTGAGTGTGATGACCCTGGTGCTAGAGGGGGTACACAGCTGGAGGTTGAATGTTTGAAAGGGCAAGGGACTATAAAAAGTTTGGGAACCACTGATTTAGACCATGCATTGTGCCACATGTTAAAATAATTGGATATGTTATGGGGCTCATTTCTGGAGGTGGACATTTTATTCCAGTTGGTGTCAGCATCATTTTATTTTCACTCATTTTGGAGTAGAATGTCCTTTTTAAAAGGTCACCAGAACTGAGCTTCTCAGTCCTAAAGGGACCGGAATTGGTCAGACGTACAGTTTTATACGTGTACAAACGTATCCTCTTTCCCGAAAAGCACGATGGTCATGACTTTCTTGTATGAAAGGGGAGGTTGATCTAAGATTGACTTAACTTTCATCGTTTGTTTTCTTTTCATGCTTTAACCCCTGGGTTGACAATGATTGTTTAAGAAAAAGGAAAAAACTATACAAATAGGCTATACAGTTTCAGTGGTTTTTCTTATAGGCTGTTTTTAAGGATATGGTTAACATCCCTTGTTTATTGATGGTGCTGGGTGCGTGGGCGGACCCTCTAATGGGTTATGCACCCAATGTACAGTATCAGTCAAAGGTTTGGGCACACCTACTCAAACCAATTGAGATGGTTTGGGATGAGTCGGACTGCAGAGTGAAGGAAAAGCAGCCAGAAAGTGCTCAGCATATTTGGGAACTTCTTCAAGACTGTTGGAAAAGCATTCCAGGTGAAGCTGGTGAGAGAATGCCAAGAGTGTGCAAAGCTGTCATCAAGGCAAAGGTAGGCTACTTTGAAGAATCTCAAATATATAATAGTAAAAATAAAGAAAAACCCTTGAATGAGTAGTTCAAACTTTTGACTGGTACTGTATATGGATGACCTGTATATTTTTCAGATAAATGGAGATATTCCTGGTCACTTGTCTGGCACCAAATTGTCCTGACAGAAACACTGACACACACAAACACACATACACACACGCTCAGTTAGACTGTCTGTTGGTCTCTAGCTAGTCCCTATGTTGTCCATCTGCTGTTTCTGCTCTCCATAATCAGCTTTCTTACCGTTACTCAGACACTCTCTCACTCTTTTTTCTCTACCACTGTCTCTCGCTCTCTTTCTCTCTTTCTCCACTTTCATTCATTCATTCTTCCTCTCTCTCTTTTTCTCTCTCTCTCTCACTATTTCATTCCCTCTCTCCCCCTATTTTTTCCCCATTCTTCTCACTCTCTTCCCCTTTGCAGTGCATGATCCCCCTAGAAACATTGAGAGTAGGGCAAAGAGAGAGAAGAGGATGTTTGTTTGAAAGTAGGATTCGGAGGAAGAGATCAAAAATGGTGTAACAGGATTACACTCGGTCCCAAATCACATAGGGCCTCCAGGGACCAAAACACTGCTTCTGTGTGTGTCAGTGTGTGTGTCACAGTGCGTTTTGTGAGTCAATGTGTTTTCACGTGCATGTTTTTCTGAGCATATCCATGTTTGTTTCTAAATCCCACTCTGATCTTGGCTGATGTATGTTTTTATATTTTTGTTTGCTCTCTGCTCTCAATTGATGACAGAGATTTTAAGACATGGTTTAGAGAGCTTTGGCCCACTTTGACAGTACAACTGAGCCCAAACCGTTTGTTTGTCCTTCTTCCTATATGCCTGCCACCATGCCAGTGAATATAATATTGTGTCAGCTGCTGCCATAGCCATAGAAATAGAATCACTAGAATGGGCTTCCCTATACAAGTCAGTGGGTAATTCTATTTAGCCACAGAAACATATGAAATCCTACCAACAGGGCTTGGCAGATATTATTTGGTAGGTCTAGCAAAATCTTCCAGACACTCATTCTTGACTTGTTACCAGCATCTGATGATGGTAGCTTGTGGTCATTTCAGCCATGCCCTTCCCTTCTCAACAGCAGCCTTGGAGGTCAATGCCTGGGTAAGGTGTGGACCCCTAGGGTCAATCCCACAATCCTCAGCGGTCAGAGAGGGACCACCGCTTCGGTGTTCCTGGGTAAGGTTTATGCTAGGCGGTATCCTGGATAATTATCGGGTTTAGAGCGAAGGCCATCCTTCCATCTCTCCATATTTCCAACCTGAGTCTACTGTGGGTTAGAGTGGTTAGAGTGGTCTCCTCCTCCTTCTACTTACCTTACATGCCTAGCTTAGTTTATGGACCCGTGACTTAAATTTAAATTACCTTTAACATGAATGAATAATCTTACGATAAGATTATTTAAGTGAAGACATCAATTTGTTATGTTGTTGAAGCCTAAAGGTAAGCAGGGAGAACACACATCTGGCTCAAGGGCACTTTCTCTGAGCATAAATGTTTACCAGTTGCCTCTCTCTCTCTGAGCCTACAGGGTAACAAGATGACTCTGGCCCCAGGCAGAACATAAAGGCTGATGATCGTCAGGAGTTAGTTAGCTGAAAGCAATTCACCAATAATGAGGCCCAGGCTTATGGTGATGCCAAGTAATCTTTGTTTTTATTTTTACAAAACTTTTTTTAAATAAAGAATATCCAGGATTGTAGGTGTACATGTACGTGTGCGCTGGCCCATGTTCATACATTAGCATTACAGTTTTTTTGGATTGCTTACACACTAAAATTAAAAGTAGTACACTATTAGCAAAACCTTACACTCAAGAAGCAAAACATCAGCCCATATTTGCACAACTATAAGCACATTGTCAACCTCACACTTGTTGAAAAACTCTACACACAGTGATTTGCAAAACACTAAACACACTTAACATACATTACACACAAAAATCTATCATGAAGTCACGTCCTTGCAATACCAAAGCACTGACTGTCAAATTACCACACCGTCCAACCAATTGGTTCAACACAGTCATCAGGTGTGCAAACACTCGTTTGCTTAATTGTAGACACACCAATCAGGTGTATAAGCACTATAAAAAGCAGCAGGTGATTTCATCGGTCTTCAAGCACAATGGAAAGAGTCAGAGAAAGAGTAAGACAAGGATGAGGAGGACGAGGAGGAGAAGGAGGACGAGGAGAACGAGGAGGACGAGGAGGAGGACGAGGAGGAGGAGGAAGGGGAGGAAGAGGAAGACAAGAAGGTGCTCAAAGAGGACCGAATCTGACAAATGAGATCCRCGCAACACTGGTTGACCACGTTGTCAACCACGGCCTGAYGCTGAGGGAGGCTGGACTGCGAGTACRGCCAAATCTAAGCCGATATACAGTGGCAAGTGTGATGAGAACATTTCGACTGGAAAATAGGTATTGTAAAAATATCATCATATCAAAAACATCTGCACGGTTTCAGTAACTGCTTACAGTACTGTATTCTATGCACTATCAGCACTTCTGTTACCTTTTCCTGTGAAATTACTGTACTATTGTATACTGTTTTTTTTCTACATAGGATTGAGGGTCAGGGACGACAAGGGGGAAGGCCTCCAATGTTCACAGAACAGCAAGAGAGGGAGATAGTAAACATGGTTTTGGCCAACAATGCTATAACACTCAAGCAGCTCCAAGCTAACATTGTCAATAACCACGCCATTTCAACGATATCCATCAGGTCTCAACATCAACACTGGCACGCATCCTAAAAAAAAAACATATTCAAATGAAGCAAATTTATCGAGTGCCTTTCGAGCGCAATTCCGAAAGGGTGAAACGACTGCGGCATGATTATGCAGAGGTATGTATTCACTTTAGCGGTGTGATCTTGCATACTGTCTCATAATCTTTTACTGTACTGTAATATGTATACTAGATCTACACTGAACTACACAATTTTGCCTGACACTGTTTTTCAGAGAGTTTTACGAATGGATGGAGAGGAGATCCAGCATGAGTTCATTTACGTAGATGAGGCTGKGTTCAACCTGACGAGAACACGGAGGGGAAGAAACATCATTGGCCACAGGGCTATAGTCAATGTCCCAGGGCAACGTGGGGGTAATATAACACTCTGTGCAGCCATTACACAGAATGGGATCCTCCACCGCCATGCCCATATGGGCCCTTACAACACAGCACTCATACTTACATTCTTGGACCAATTGCACAACATAACAGCAGCAAATCAAATCGATCATATGCAATACATTGTTGTCTGGGACAATGTGTCTTTCCACCGCTCTGCTCTGGTTCAGAACTGGTTTCAGCAACATCCACATTTCACCGTCCYWTRTCTTCCACCATACTCTCCATTCCTCAACCCYATAGAAGAGTTTTTCTYGGCATGGCGGTGGAAGGTATATGATCTCCGTCTCCAGGCTGAGGTACTCCTCATCCAAGCCATGTAGGAGGCCTGTAACCAGATGGAGGTAGCAGCAATGCAAGGATGGATTYGTCATTCAAGACGTTTCTTTCCAAGGTGTCTTGCTAATGACAACATTGCCTGCGATGTTGATGAAATTCTCTGGCCAGATCCAGCTAGGCGAAGAGACAATGTCTAGTTATTAAAAAAAAAAAAAAWTTGAACTTACAATACGTAAAGTGACGTTTGGTTACAGTATTATGAATCTCCATGTCAACATTTTGGGCGTGTTGAGAAATAAATGAGTTTCTTCAGTCTGCAACATTGGTCTTGTGTAGTGTTTGGTGAATTTACATTATATTTGTACTTTGTTGATAGTAGCCTACTCTAATCATAGGGAAGTAGAAGTGCTAAAAGTGTTTTAGGTTTATCACAGCAGAGTGTAACTCGTGCAAACAGAGTATAGTAATGTGAAACGTGTGTGTTTCATATGGTAACAAAGTGTGGTTTCTAAAAAGAAGTGTATAGTTTTTACAAGAGTGTTTAATTTTGCAAAGGATCTGTAGTGTTTTGCTAATTGGGTGTGTGGTTGTGCTAATTGTGTGTAGTGTTTTGAAAACACGGGCCCTGTTTTGAAAATCCTGGTGCTGCAGCTCAAATAAAAATACCTATACATGGGTTAGCTCTGCCTGCTGCTAAGTTTTGGGCTGTATATAGATTTGTGTATTTTATACGCGTTTCTGTACCATACCGGTGTTTACAGTATACCGGCAGTGTACACAAGAGGCTGCTAATTTGTTCCAAACGTTAAAAAAAAAAATATTGCGGCACTTGCCACTGTAAATGCTAACAAGCGCAAGCAAACATGACAAATTGCAGGACAGACAACCCAGCTCATAAAGTTGTAACAACTATGTAATAGTTTGCTGCAGGCACAAAAAGACAGCAGTGATCTTGACTCAGAGGGATTGATTTGTGTCTGCTGTTACCATATGAAGCTTGATTGTGTGTGTGTGTGTGTGTGTGTAGCGTTAAGAACGAGTTAGCTGAGACATCCCACAGCATTTATTCTATTCTATCTCTACTTTCCCCACTGCTGCATTTATATATATATAAATATATATAATTATAATATATATATTAATATAAAATATATATTATATATATTACAGTGGGCGCAAAAAAGTATTTATAGTCAGCACCATTGTGCAAGTTCTACCACTTAAAAGATGAGAGGCTGTACTTTTCATCATAGGTACACTTCAACTATGACAGACAAAATGAGAAGAAAAAAAATCCAGAAAATCACATTGTAGGATTTTTTAATGAATTATTTGCAAATTATGGTGGAAAATAAGTATTTGGTCAGTAACAAAAGTTTATCTCAATACTTTGTTATATACCCTTTGTTGGCAATGAAAGAGGTCAACGTTTTCTGTAAGTCTTCACAAGGTTTTCACACACTGTTGCTGGTATTTTGGCCCATTCCTCCATGCAGATCTCCTCTAGAGCACTGATGTTTTGGGGCTGTGCTGGGCAACACGGACTTTCAATCCCTCCAAAGATTTTCTATGGGTTGAGATCTGGAGACTGCTAGGCATCCAGGACCTTGAAATGCTTCTTACGAAGCCACTCCTTCGTTGCCCGGCGGTGTGTTGGGATCATTGTCATGCTGAAAGACCAGCACAGTTTCATCTTCAATGCCTTGCTGATGGTAGGCTTTGTTACTTTGGTCCAGCTCTCTGCAGGTCATTCACTAGGTCCCCCGTGTGGTTCTGGGATTTTTGCTCACCGTTCTTGTGATCATTTTGACCCCACGGGGTGAGATCTTGCGTGGAGCCCAGATCGAGGGAGATTATAATTGGTTTTGTATTGTCTTCCATTTCCTAATAATTGCTCCCACGTTGATTTCTTCAAACAAGCTGCTTACCTATTGCAGATTCAGTTCTTCCAGCCTCATGCAGGTCTACAATTCTGTTTCTGGTGTCCTTTGACAGCTCTTTGGTCTTGGCCATAGTGGGGTTGGGAGTGTGATTGTTTGAGGTTGTGAGACAGGTGTCTTTTATACTGATAACAAGTTCAAACAGGTGCCATTAATACAGGTAACGAGTGGAGGACAGAAGAGCCTCTTAAAGAGAAGTTACAGGTCTGTGAGAGCCAGAAATCTTGCTTGTTTGTAGGTGCCAAATACTTATTTTCCACCATAATTTGCAAATAAATTCATAAAAAATCCTACAATGTGATTTTCTGGATTTTCTTTTCATTTTGTCTGTCATAGTTGAAGTGTACCTATGATGAAAATTACAGGCCTCTCTCATCTTTTTAAGTGGGAGAACTTGCCAATGGTGGCTGACTAAATATTTTTTGGCTCCCACTTATTATTATATATATATATACTATATATACTATATATATATATATATATATATATATATATACTACCGTTCAAAAGTTTGGGGTCACTTAGAAATGTCCTTGTTTTTGAAAGAAAAGCAATTTTTTTGAACATTAAAATAACATCAAATTGATCAAAAATACAGTATAGAGATTGTTAATGATGTAAATTACTTTTGTAGATGGAAACGGCAGATTTGATGGAATATCTCACATAGTGAGCGCTCAATACGAAAGTATTCCGATGATGCAGACGCGAGGCTGGCGCACCCCTCACTCGAAGCTCCAATAATGTTTTGCTAGTACAGGCTGGGATATGTTCCGGGATTCATCCGATAGCATTGAGGAGTTTACCACATCAGTCAACAAGTGCATAGACAACGTCGTCCCCACAGTGATATTACGAATGTAACCAAACCAAAAAGCATGAAATAAAGGCACTATCCTTGCTGGGATTAAAGGCTAGAGCTACTGCTTACAAAGAACAGGACATGGACATGAACGCATACAAGAAAGCCTGCTACCACCTCGAAAAAGACATCAAACATGCAAAAGGACAATATAGGAGGAAGGTAGAATTCTATTACACCAGCTCTGACACTTGTCAGATGTGGCAGGTCTTGCAGACAATGATGCCCAGTGATGCAGAACTCCAAAACGAGCTAAATGCCTTTCATGCTCACTTCAAGGAATACAACACTGAGTCCTGCATGAAAGCTCCTGTTCCAGATGACTGTGTGATCTCGCTCTCTATTGCTGATGTGAGTAAACTTTTCAACAGGTTAACACTTGCAAGGCCGCCGGGCCAGACAGAATACCAGGTCACGTTCTCGGAGCATTCGCAGACCAGCTGGCAAGTGTCTTCACTGACATGTTCAGTCTCTCCTTGTCCCAGTTGGTAATCCCAACATGTTTCAAGCATACTACCATTGTACCTGTTCCCAAGAGCTCCAAGGTAACCTGCCTAAATGACTATCGTCCTTTAGCACACACATCTGTAATTATGAATTGCTTTGAAAGGCTTGTCGTTACACACATCAACAGCATGCCAGACACCCTAGACCCACTCCAATTCGCATACCACCCCAACAGATCCACAGATGGCGCAATCTCAATTGCACTTCACACTGCCCTCTCCCACCTGGACAAGAGGAGAAAGAACTGTGTGAGAATGCTGTTCGTAGACTATAGCTCATCATTCAACACCATAGACGCCTCCAAGCTGATCACCAAGCTCAGGACCCTAGAACCCTTCCCTCTACATCTGGATCCTGGCAGAAGTCCTCCCTGTTCACCCACGACTGAGTGGCCATGCATGACTCCACGAACGACAGAGCCTCTTCCCACTCAGGAGGATGAAAAGATTTAGCATGGGCCCTCGGATTCTCAAAAATGTATACAGCAGCACAATCAAGAGCATTTTGACTGGCTGCATCACCGCTTGATATGGCAAATGCACCACCCTCGACTGCAAAGCTCTACAAAGGGTGGTGCGGACGACCCAATCCATCACTGGGGCCGAGCTCCCTGCCATCCAGGACCTCTACATCAGGCTGTGTTAGTTAAAGTACCGAGACAGCTTCTACCCCTTAAGCCATATGACTGTTGAATATTTAATTATATGGTTACGCAGACTATCTACATTGACCCTATCTTGTATTGACTGTATGCACAACTCACAAGACTATACACTGACCAGCCAATGTATTGGGTACACCACCCCATTCCCGAAGATGAATCACTCCAACAGACAGTGAGTCACATGGCTGTGGCTTGCTATATAAATCACACAGACAGGCATCGAGGCATTCAGTTACTGTTCGATTGAACATTAGAATGGGAAAAACGAGTGACCTATGCGGCTTTGAGCGTGGCATGATCGTTGGGATCTCAGAAACAAACAAAAAACATGCAGTCAGCGGCAGTCCTGTGAGCGAAAACAGCTTGTTGATGAGAGCAGTCGAAGGAGAATTGCAAGAATCGTGCAAGCTAACAGGAGGGCCACAAACAGACAAATAACGGCACGGTACAACAGTGGTGTGCAGAACAGCATCTCGAGATGCCCAACTTGTCGATCCTTGTCACGCATGGGCTATTGCAGCAGACGACCACAATGGGTTCCACTCCTATCAGCTAAAACCAAGATGTAGCGGCTCCAGTGGGCAAGCGATCACCAACACTGGACAATTAAGGAGTGGAAAGACATTGCCCGGTCCAACG
This sequence comes from Salvelinus sp. IW2-2015, assembly GCF_002910315.2. Lineage (NCBI taxonomy): Eukaryota > Metazoa > Chordata > Actinopteri > Salmoniformes > Salmonidae > Salvelinus > Salvelinus sp. IW2-2015. The sequence continues at coordinate 20,845,668 of NC_036867.1, forward strand.
ATTTCCCCAGCTCCTGTTGCATCATGCTGATGGCAGAGTCAGGATTTGGTGTAAGCAGCATGAGTCCATAGACCCATCCTGCCTGATGTCAACGGTACAGGCTGGTGGTGCTGGTGTACTGGTGTGGGGAATATTTTTTAGGTCCCTTGATATAAATTGAGCAACGATTGAACGCCACAGTGTATCTGAACATTGTTGATGACCAAACCCAATAGAGCATATTTGGGATAGGCTGGAATGGGTTATTCACAGCATGACTGTACCGCCTTCCAATCTGCAGCAACTGCGTGATGCCATCGCTTCAGCATAGATCAACATCCCTGGGGAACGTTTCCGACACCTTGTAGAATCCATGCCTCGATGAATTCCAGCTGTTCTGGAGACAAAAAAGGGGGTACTAGTTGGGTGTACCTAATAAACTGGCAGGTGAGTGTATATACGCACTTCACACAGTACTCACACTACACTGACACTCTCACAAATCCCCTCCCCCCACACATAACACACACACGCATACCGACACAACATACATATACAAACACACTTCCACTCTCATTGTATACTGCTGCTACTCTGTTATTTATTCTTACTCCTACTATTATCTATCCTGATGTCCAGTCACTTTATCCTGCCTTTATGTACATATCTAACTCAAATACCTTGTACCTCTGCACATTGATATGGTTTTGGTACTCTCTGTATATAGCTTATTTTTTGTGTGTTTTATTCCTCTTGTGTTACTATTCATTTTTGTATTTTTTTTACTCTGCATTGTTGGGAAGGGCTTGTAAGCAAGCATTTCACGGTAAAGTCTACACCCATTGTATTTCGGCGAATGAGACAAGTGCGATTTTATTTGAGCTATTTAGCTGGCGAACATTAGTAGTGAATTTCAAGAGTAACTTGATCTCGTGCTGCACAACAGTGGATCTTCACGTCAGGAAAGCTTCCGTTTGCTCTTTGTAAACAAACATACCACGTGGCTGGCTCAATCAGCTCTTTGGGGAATGGCTGCATAATGAACAAGTCATGCAAAAGTTTCAATGAAGAACATGATCTGCTTTACCTATTAACCTAGTGCACAAATTGACTGCACTTCATACGGTACACCGTCCAAGCCTACTTACTGCCTGCTCTGCACTCCTGGCTCAGTCAGTCTGTAGAGGGAGTGACCAGAGCAGAATGGTTCCTGGTTGACAGCATGCACACTTTAATGTTCTCCCTGTTCCCCGCCCTTCCTCTCTCTGCACCAGCGCCTGCCCCACTCATCACCCCCGGTTCTCCAAAAGAATTGACCACTGTGTCATTTACGCCCGCACGCAACACAAACTTCACATTGGTTCAGTTTGAATGGGCATGAATACTGAGACTGAGACTGCTCTCTATACTTTAGGCCGGGGCTGTGAGAGCTAGAAAGCTCAGAGGGCCAGTAGGGCTCAGGTTTTCTGTACGGTCGGAGTGTTCTGAAATTGACACTTTAAATCTGGTTCCAACATTTTTTTTTTTTTAAATCATTATGTATTTAACTTTGTTATTTTGAAGTGTTGCTACCAGCCATCATCCCCTTAAGAAAACCTCACATGGAAATCAAGTCAGAAAAATAATTCCAAATGCCAGACTGAAAGAGTGTGCGTGTCTGAGGATGTGCACGTGTGCGCGCTACAGTGTTGTGGATGCTTGACGCATCCAATGTTGTTAGTGGTGACGTGTGGCATTTAAAGAGTTGTTGGTAACTAAGAGGACGGCAGAATTGAAAGTATTCTTTGGGGCTAAAGTGATATTGATATTGTCAGCAGCCATCCAATTAAAATGTAGAGTATAAAAACACATCTGACTAGTTACCCACCACTCTGTTTGTTTGACATTGGGCATCAAGCTATTCCACCGCTGCTTAGTCAATATTGCTTAAATGAAACCAAACATGAACTCAAAGGTACAATCTGCAATACTTACTGCTCTCCAATGGTCATTGGAATCCATGATATATATACACACTCAGGATTGTGACTTTAACTGTACTGTACCATATGCATCAGGCAGACTGGAGTTGATAGATACTGTTATAGAAACTTTACATACATATTGTACTTATCTACTTACAATACACTGTTTATACATGTGAAGCCAGCCAAGTGAATAAGGTGAATTCATCTATATATTTAATGATGACTACGTCCCAAATGAGATTCTATTCCCTATATAGTGGACTACTTTTGACAAGGAACCATTGGGCTCTCGTCAAGAGAACTGCACTAGGGGACAGGGTGCCATTTGTGACGATGTAGCTCTGTGTTTGTTTTCAATGAGGGAAATGTCTTGATCAAACCTCCAGCAGTAGCAAGCCAGAGACCAATTAGATACTTCTCTCTGCTACAGGCTGGCACAGCTGTCTAATGCACTGCATCTCAGTGCTAAAGGCATCACTACAGACCCTGGTTCGATTCCAGGCTGTATCACAACTGGCCGTGATTGGGAGTCTCATAGGGCGGCGCACAATTGGCCCAGCGTCGTCCGGTTTTGGCTGACAAGTAGCCTAGTGGTTAGAGCGTTGGGCCAGTAACCAAAAGGTTGCTAGATGGAATCCCCGAGCTGACAAGATAAAAATCTGTCATTCCGCCCCTGAACAAGGCAGTTAACCCACCGTTTCTAGCCCGTCATTGTAAAGAAGAATTTGTTCTTAACTGACTTGCTTGGTTAAATACACGCTAATGAATGCATCTATAAGTATCTCTCCTGATTGAACACACAACACACACTCACTCAGCCCTCTATTGATTCAAAGCATGCATTTTAGCATATTTCCTCCCCTAATAAGGGAAGTCATCAAACGTTTTCAGTGTTCCGCCAGGTTTAGCATATCTGTCTCTGTTAAAACCCTATATCCTCCCAATTCACTCAACTACCAAGCAAGCCTATAGCCGAGCCCTAATCTGGGATCCCAACATTATACTCTAGTCCCGGGAAAAAGGCTGCTCCGGTCCTTGATGGCCGAAATCACTTTTTGATTGGTTCTGCAGGGCAGGTAAAAGACAGACTTACTTATTCAGTTTTACTTCCAAAACTGATGTGATCAGTTTTGGAAGTTCCCAGGAACCGCTCATTTCCTGAAGTGTTTAGCTGTAAATGTTGTGTTCCCAGGTGCAGTAGCCGCAGATGGACAGGCAGCTGATCGAGATGTCTCCGGTGCTTCAGAAGCTGACGGACTTTGAGGACGCCATTGGTGTTAAGTTCACGCACTGTCGCCTGCTGGCCAAATCTCTCACACTGAGGACTGTGTGCTTCAACCACCTCACACTGTGAGTATGGGAGGGGTGTGTGTGTGTGAGCGTGTGCATGCGTGAGCGTCATTAAGAATATTCTCTCAAAACTCTCATAACAGTGCTAAAACGCCACCATTAGTGTAAATCTCTATATCTTTAGCTAGGTCCTAGTTAATTTTCCACTAGTGCTCTGGTCAAAAGAAATGCACTATATAGGGAATAGGGTGCCATTTGGGAAGCAGCCTATATCTCCCCAGCCTTGTTCAGTACGAGACATCTAGTCTACAGTAGGAATGTCTTCCAGTCTTCAGAGCTTTGTGCACATAGTCACAGGGCCTGCTGCCTGCCTCTCCGCCCGGTCCATCCTCCATCCCAGTCCGGTAGTGATGGATGGACTGTTTAACTCCTAGTTGGCCCAATGCCTAATCCTGTGGCTTTTACAGCCTGTGTAGTCCTCCCCAGGGTACACTAAAGCCCCTCTCCAGCCATGGCCCGACTCCGCTAGGGAGGTCACAACCCCACTCCCCCATGGGAAATTGAGTTTTTACATGTTGTTGATTATATTTACTGGCTCGCCTGTGGCTTTTGTTGTTAATCCTTCTCTCTCATGCGAATAGAGTCTTTTTCTTTCTCCCTCTGTTAATTTGTGTCTCTCTCTCTTTCTCCCTCTGTTAATTTGTGTCTCTCTCTCTTTCTCCCTCTGTTAATTTGTCTCTCTCTCTCTTTCTCCCTCTGTTAATTTGTCTCTCTCTCTTTCTCCCTCTGTAAATTTGTCTCTCTCTCTCTCTTTCTCCCTCTGTGTTGTTTTTATGGTTTTTTTTTAATTTCTCTCTCTCTCTCTCTTTCTTCCCTCTGTTAATTTCTCTCTTCTCTCTCTCTTTCTCCCCTCTGTTATTTCTCTCCTCTCTCCTCTCTTTCTCCCTCTGTTAATCTCTCTCTCTCTCTCTCTCTTTCTCCCTCTGTTAATTTCTCTCTCTTCTCTCTCTTCCCTCTGTTAATTCTCTCTTCTCTTCTCTCCTTTTCCTTCCTCTGTTAATTTCTCTCTCTCTCTCTCTTTTCTCCCTCTGTTAATCTCTTCTCTCTCTTCTCTTTCTCCCTCTGTTAATTTCTTCCTCTCTCTCTCTTTTCTCCCTCGTTAATTCTTCTCTCCTCCTCTCTTTCTCCCTCTGTTAATTTCTCTCTCTCTCTCTTTCTCCCCTGTTAATTTCTCTCTCTCTCTCTTCTTTCTCCCTCTGTTAATTTCTCTCTCTCCCTCTTTTCTCTCTCTCTCTTTCTCCCTCTTGTTAATTTCTCTCTCTCTCTCTCTTTCTTTCCCCTCTGTTAATTTCTCTCTCTCTCTCTCTTCTCCCTCTGTTAATTTCTCTCCTCTCTCTCTCTCTTCCTTCGTCTCTTTTCTCCTCTGTTTAATTTCTCTACTCTCTCTCTTCTCCCTCTTTCTCCCTCTGTAATTTCTTCACTCTCTCTCTCTCTCTTTCTCCCTCTGTTAATTTCTCTCTCTCTCTCTCTCTCTCCCTCTGTTAATTTCTCGCTCTCGCTCTCGCTCTCGCTCTCAGCTCTGTGAGGTCTCGGAGGCCCATTTCACTTGATTTAATTTATATTCATAGTTTGTAGTTTAAGTTAATAACTTAGCTTTTTTTATGTTTTAAGCCATTACTTGCAGGGAGTGTATTATGTATATTTACAGTAAGCATGCACACATTTTGTTAGCTTACTTTATTAAAGGTTTATTATAATTCTGACACATTTATTGTATTGTTGTTGTTGCTTTGGAGACACATTTTTACGAATACTGTCTGAGATATTGTTAGACCTGATTTGACCCTAGAGGTCATTTCAGATGCCAACATCGGTAACATTTTCTCCAAATGCTTTTATATTAAATCAAACTGCATTTTTTTAAACAACGGTGACATCATTGGTTTTATAAAGTTGCAGACATTTCAATCAGGTTGATTTCAATTGGGTGAAGAACTGCTGTGTTTCCCTTCCCTGCTTATTACCTTTCATAGGAGGCTTTCATCGCTTGCGACTTACAGTCGAAAAATAGTGTTAAAAAATGGGTGATTTTACTCATGTGAGTGCAGAGTGCAGACAATGTGTTTTTGAACAAGTCAGCTTTGATTCACACTTGTCTCGAGTTACCCTGTTACCTTTGGTGTTTCAAGTTTCATGTCTTATTAGTTGTACAGGATACACTTGGTATATACACCGTCCGACGAAAGGCTTACATGCACGTTCCTTCTCGACAATGCAACAACAATAAGAAATAATAAAATATAAAAATACGTACTTAAAGCAAATTGCTCAGTAGAATGGAATAAACATTTTAGCATGTTTTACTGCTTTGTACTGTAGCATTGTTTTTAAATGAAAGGAAAAGCTTCAAACTCTAGTAGCTCCGATGCAAAACTTTATTCACCAGTGTTTAAAAGAAAGCTGTCTTCGGGGTTTCATCAAATGCTCTGTACTTAGCATTCCTCTTTCATTGTGTTTAAAATGCTCTTAAAAATGACATGTAATGGAAAATAATTGCAGAGGTCATGTCATCTTTTAGGAGATGTGCTTCACTGTGTAGAGTATATGAGGGTTAAATGTTTGATCCATTCACAAAAGTGAAATGTTAGCAACACACTAGTGAGTTTGACAGCAAAACCAAATTAGCCTTGACCGTACATCTCTGATATCTTATTGGCAGGCAGCACTCAGCAATTGCTTTTAGATTTGCCACAAGGATGTTTCAGTGTGTGTGTGTGTGTGTTTCTGTGTGTTTCGTGTCGTTGTGTTTTTTAATCCATCACTTTAATGTCAGAGCCTTTCACCACTCATGGTCAGTGAAGTCAATTAGAGGGCTGAACTGTCAAGGTTAACTTTGAAGGTTTCTCTTCCTTCTCAAAGTATAGACTGACGCCTGCAATGCTAACCCTATTATTAAATGGCCAACTTATTATTAGACTCAGTTTTTACACTAATTCTTAACCATTAAATAATAATAATAATAATGATTCATTGGATTTATGCAGCTGCTTTCCACCTACAGTAGGTGGTCAAAGCGCTTTACGTAATAAGGGGAGACTCACCTGTCGAGGTGATGCACGGCACAGGAGGCTGCTGAGGGGAGGACAGTTCATAATAATGGCCGGAACGGAGCACATGGAATGGCATGTGTTTGATACCATTCAATTACCACAAGTCCGTCGTCCCCATTGAGGTGCCACCAACCGCTTGTGATGCACAGCAACCATTGTGTGCCACACATCTGTGGTGAGAACGCTCACCACGCATCTGCTAGCATGGTGAAGAGCCGAGGAGTGATATATGCCAATTGGGAATCAGTGGAATAACTAGGTGGCCGTGAATGTGAAGATTACGATACAAACCTTTATAACTCTTAACTTTGTTTTAGGCCAATTCTTTACCATTAGCTTGTGATTATACCCGGTAGTCAAGCCTCATGCTGATATTTCTACTCAAAAAGTATTAGTGGATGTGTAAAAAAAAATCAACTGTTTGTAATGAAGGTCGTCTAACAAAGTAAGGACCCCTTTGTTCTTAAAATGGGATGCTGATGGAACCGAGTTTGAAATTTAATCTGAGAACAAGAGGTCGGTAGCAATGTGAGTCCGCCCCCCTCCAATGTAGGGCAACCTTTAGAACCCTATCTCATCACACTGGAAACCGAAATGAAGGTCATACAAAAGAATAGTACAGGACGTAGAGGAGACGAGACCCCCCCCACACACACACACACGTACACAAACTAACCTCATTGTGGAAGTAGATAGATCGAACACACACTCAGTAACCTCATAGTAGTGGAATTAGATAGAGTCTGACCGAGAGGAAGTGAAGCTGTGAGTTGACCCCTTTTAGAGATCCTAGTGACATTAGACAACCTCAGAGGAACACAGACGGAGAGACTCTGCTCCCACGACTCTACCCTCTAAATCCCCTCAGTTGCCTCTTAAATGGCACCCTATTCCCTATACAGCGTACCACATTTGACCAGAAAGTAGTGCACTATAAAGGGATTAGGGTGCCATTTGGGACGTACACCTTTTATCATAGGCCCCTAATGATCAGGACACTCAATGGCTGCCACGATCAATGATCCCAAACCACGAGAGACCGCACCGCACCGCTCCTCTCATCCTGCCCCTCTCCGCTCAGGTATATATAGCCTTCCCTGTCGGATCAGGCCCAAACAACCTCCCGGACCCCTACTGAGCCGGGAAACGCTATTTCTAGAACTTCTAAGTCGTAAAGGAGCCACATACACGAACACACACAGGCGTTACAAAATGGAGTAGTCGTCGTTGGAACGCAAGCCTCCTGAAGCTGTTAAAGGTGTTTTAGATCAAAGTCAGGGCAGAATAAAACATGGGATTCACACTTTACTTCAATTTCCCCCATCCTTAACCATCCCACTACCGCTGCATTGTGCCTCCTGTGTTGGAGAGATGGCTCTATGTGGCTTTCACACTAAAACGCTTTCCTTCTGCCCCGACCCCCTCTATCTCTCTCGCCTTTTTTACTATGTTTTTCTCTTATTTTCGCTTTCCCTCGCCTTTTTTCTATCCCTCTAGAACACACATGCTCACTGTCATCTTAACACACACATATTGAGGTTCAGTATGTGTATGCTGCAGCACTCTCTCTCTCCCTCACCCTTCTTAGGAAACACATTCCAGGAGAGTTTCCCAGTTCCGATATGCCGCATAACATAAAATGTGCCTGCCGGTCGACGCCGCAGGAATGGGACAATAAACTCTGACCTTTGATGTGATCATTTCCCCTCCTCATCCCTCCTCTCTTTTACACCTCTCTTTCCCCCCTTCCCTTGCTCCTATGTCCTCGCTCTATCCCCTCTCCTCTCCACTCAACTATAACTGTACTCAGTCAATCCTGCTCTAACCTGCTGAACCTCATATTTCTGCCTGCGTCCCAAATGGCGCCCTGTTCCCTATACAGTACACTACTTTTGACCAGAGCCCTATGGTCCTTGGTCAAAAGTTGTGCACTGAAAAGGGAATAGGGTGCCATTTGCGATGCAGGCCATGTCTACATATCTCCCACTCCGCTCTGTTCACTGTGGTCTGTGCTGCCCGCCCTGGCTCCTTGGCACAGCACCAACCTACATCTGCAACACTAATCTATAATTCTGTTTAATTAAGGAGCAATGCTGTGCAGCGTCTCTCCTCCATCTCCTACTACACTGCAGTACCCCCCTGTCTAGTACGGTACTACTGCATAGGGAGTAGAAGGCTCTGAAGATGATCAAACACATCCATAGATATCAGTAGGGGTTTAATGTTGGAAGGTGTGTGTGTGGGGGCGGGGGGGGGGGGGTACTCTGCATGTCTGCTTGTCCTAGTTAATTCAACACAATTGACTGAACGCAGCGGTATCATTGATCCAATCCAAGCTTACCATTCTATTTAACCTCCTCGGTATAAACTTCTCTCCATGTGGGTAATAACCTTTCACTTGTCACTGACTGTTAGGGCCTGCTCTCGTCTCTCCCCAGGGCTGCCCATGAGTAGTGTGTGTGTGTGTGTGTGTGTGTGTGTGTGTGTGTGTGTGTGTGTGTGTGTGTGTGTGTGTGTGTGGGTGTGTGTGGGTGTGTGTGTGTGTGTGTGCACGTGTGCATTAGTGCTTTAGTGCATCACATTCAGCATGCCACTAAGGCTAAAGCCCCCATGGGTTTGACTGAGTTGAAGACACGTCTGAATTGAAGGCCTGAGGCTGTGCACCTAAATAACCCCTCTTTACCCCTTTCTCCATCACTCCATTTCTCTCTACCCCCCCCCCCACACCCCTTTCTACCCGTTTCCCTGTTTCGCTCCCCCTCTCTGGGGTCACAACCAGAGAAGGGAGTTCCTGGGAGACTCCATCACGCAGCTGATGGCTACAGAGTACCTCTTCATCCATTTCCCTGACCACCCCGAAGGACACGTAACAGTAAGGAGAAACCCCCTAATGTCTCTCTCCATCTATTCTCTTCATCCTTCTCCCCATCTCGTCCCCTCGCTCTTTACATCTTTGTCTGTCTTGCTTTCCTTCTCTCTTTCTGTCTCTTCTCCCTCCTCGTCTTGCCCTCCTCTCTCACCGTGCTCTCTCTCTCCTCTCTGGCTCTCCCCATCTTTGTTTCTCCATATGTTCCTCCATCTGTACTCATCTCTCCATTTTTCTCTGGTTATCCACCACATCCTTTTTTTCCCCTGCTGCACTTCCATGCTGTATCTCTCTCTTCTTTAGCTCCTCCTGCGCCCTTTGTATCCCTCCCCCTTTCTTTCCCTGTCTTTGTGTGCTGAAAGGAAGAGTTACAGGGCCAAAGAGAGAGCGAGATGGGTAGCCTATTGTTGTATGGGAAAGTGTCTTTAATAGCAGGCCTTTGTTGGTACTCTTTTGTGATGGCTGTGGAGTGCAGATGAAAACAGATTGTCTCCATCCTTGGATGGTGCTGTAACAGTGTGTGTGTGGGTTTAAGGGTGTCTCTGTGTTCATCTTATACAATACTTGCCGGAACATTCCAGTCATGCATTTCCCATCCTGTCAATCAATATTGAATGGTGGAAAGGAAAAAACTTAGTTCCACTCTTTTTTTTTTGGTTCCTTTTCCTTACATACTCTGCAGTGGGGCGGGGCATGCAGTGCAGTGCTGCTGTAACTGATTTGTCATAGAAAAGTCCTAACTAAAAGCTGCTAAGTAAAAACAGATCTGCAGTTAGATATTTATTAGTGGAGAGTAGATGTGACATCAATGGGATAAAAGCTCTGCAGTGAAGCATGGCTAAGAGACTGAGATGGTCCCGGCCTGCCCAAGAGTAGAAACAGACTCGGACTCAAATGGATTTCAAATTGAAGTGCTCATTCAACACGTTGCCTTTGTGTGTGTGTGTGTGTGTGTGTGTGTGTGTGTGTGTGTGTGTGTGTGTGTGTGGTGTGTGTGTGTGTGTGTGTGTGGTGTGTGTGTGTGTGTGTGTGTGTGTGTGTGTGTGTGTGGTGTGTGTGTGTGTGTGGGGTGTGTGTGTGTGTGTGTGTGTGTGTGTGTGTGTGTTAAGAACGAGTTAGCTGAGACGTCCCACAGCATTTGATCTATTCTATCTCTACTTTCCCCACTGCTGCGTTTATATTTATAATGTTTATGCCAACTCTTTTAGAGCAGGCAATGCACTCGTCTTGTTTTGACATGTCTTCATCTGCTGAGCTTTGAATCTCAATGTAATATTTAACAGTCCAATGATGTGAAAAGTGAAACATTGAATAGCCTGGTGTGATCCTACACGCTACAGGGTCTGTGATGTATTAGTCCATATGGTGTTTATTTTCCTTATTTTTCTCATGTGCGTGTGTACTGTGTACGCACTTTGGCAAATGTGCAAAGTGGATCTGTGAGACTTGGATATTCTGTGTGTGATCAACATTGGATTTGTGTGTGCGTGCATGTGTGTGTTCCACAGTTGTTGCGTAGCTCATTGGTCAACAACCGTACCCAGGTCAAAGTGGAAGAGGAGCTGGGCATGCAGGAGTTTGCCATCACTAACGACAAAGCCAAACGGCTCGTGGCCCTCCGCACCAAGACCCTAGCTGACCTGCTGGAGTGTATGTAGTATAGCGTTTAAACCCTTTTTAAAACCTCAACCATTGTCTATATATTTGTACCATATGTACAAGGCATTTTTCTAATTTCTCTCTTAATAACGAAACTATTGCCATTTTGCATGTACTGTATTTCTATATGTCCAAGGCCTTTCCTTTCTCTCTGATGTGAGGTTTTAAAAAATTAACCAACATTGTTTTTTGACATAGAGATCCTATAGTACATTGCTCTCTCCTTGAGGTTTTTAAATTGGAGTTTGTGTGTTTCTGTACATAGGCTACATGGCCTCTCCCTCCTTGACGTCTTCAAACCCTGAAATATTGGCATTTTACTTTTCTCTTTCCTTTATGAAAGGCCAGTAAAGACATTTAATTATCCTAAGGGAGTACATGTACGCCGGCTTGTCTTTTGGCTCCCGAGCCCTTGCTTGGTGACCGGAGGGTGGATGATGAGTGTTATAGCCTTCCCTCCCTCATTTGGCCTCCCAGCCTTCCGGTCTTCAGACATCAAAAAGGCGAAGCTGCATCCCAAATGGCACCCTATTCCCAACATAGTGCACTACTTTGACCAGGGCCCATAGGTCTATGTAGGGAATAGGTCGCTTTTTGGGATGCATCCTGAAAAAAGGCATGAGCATTAAGGGGTTGGGAGGGTTAGGTTGTGGAGGGGGTTGAGAGGGTGGAGGGGCGGCCGCATGACGAGATGTACACTACTGGATGCTCTTCAAAGGCCAAGCCACAAGAGGATGACATGCACTGTGCGCACACACATATACAAACACATGTCCTCACACACCTGCACACACACGCTCACATATATACACACACACAATGTGCAAAGGCAATATTCAATAGCGAGACCTTTGTACTGGGTCCACATACACGTAAGTACACACACACACACACACACACACACACACACACACACACACACACACACACACACACACACACTACTGCTCTGTTACCACTGTCTCTTATACACATCTAGATGTGTATAAGAGACAACACACACACACACACACACACACACACACACACACACACACACACAAGATTATTCCCATCCTCATATATTCTTCTAAGGGCAGAGCAAAGCAGAGATGATGACAGCAGGATTGAGGGGTGTGGGCTGAAATGAGTGGTTCTCTTGAGCATATAAACAGTCATGTCATCTAACTAGCTACGTACACACAGTGTACCTACGGTAGAGCCTAGACACTGTCTCTCTGCAGAGTTGATCAACTCTATTGTGAAAGAAATGTGTTGGCCTGTGGAATATTGTCCCACTCCTCTTCAATGGCTGTGCGAAGTTCCTGGATATTGACGGGAGCTGGAACACGCTGAGTCGTCTCGCTGAGTCGTACATGTCGATCCAGAGCTTCTCAAACATGCTCAATGGGTGACATGTCTGGTGAATATGCAGATCATGGAAGAACTGGGACATTTTCAGCTTCCAGGAATTGTGTACAGATCCTTGCGACATGGGGCTGTCCATTATCATGCTGAAACGTGAAAGGATGGCGGCGGATGAATGGTACAACAATAGGCCTCAGGATCTCATATCTTAGTGCATTCAAATTGCCTTCGATAAAATGCAATTGTGTTCATTGTCCGTAGCTTATGCCTGCCCATACCATAACCCCACCATCACCATGGGTCACTATGTTCACAACGTTGACATCAGAAAACTACTCGTCCACAGAACGCCATACACGTGGTCTACGGTTGTGAGACCGGTTTGACATGCTGCCAAATTCTCTAAAACTACATTGGAGGCGGCTTATGGTGGAGAAATGAACATTCAATTATCTGCCAACAGTTCTGGTGGACATTCCTGTAGTAAGCATGCCATTTGCACGCTCCCTCAAAATGTGGCATTTGGTTGTGTGACAAAACGGCACAATTTAGAATGGTCTTTTATTGTCCCCAGCAGAAGGTGCACCTGTGTAATGATGCTGTTGTTTAATCATCTTCTTGAAATCCCACACCTGTCAGGTAGATGGATTATCTTGGCAAACGAGAAATGCTCACTAACAGACGTCAACACAATTTTGCACACCATTTGAGAGAAATCAGCTTTTTGTGTGTTTGGAACACTTCTGGGATCTTTTATTTCAGCTCATTAAACATGGGACCAGCACTTTACAGGTAGCGTGTATATTTTTTTTTCAGTATGTGTTATATTATTATAGTAAGACAACCTGAAGTAGGGCCTGCTGCATTACGTTATATTAACATTTCCACACTACATTACCACTAACTTTAATACTCTGGCTGAAATATTTTATTTTCATATCATCCTTTCCAGTTCCAGCAACTATGGTGGAATCTCATATTTCTCTGTATATTTTATATTATTTCCAATTTCCATTTGATGCAGCTTTGATGGTAGACTTTATTACTAGGTCCAGGGCCCGTATCCACAAACTATTTCAGAGTAGGAGTGCTGATCAATCCATATAATCTTATACAAAAGCCTAAGCTGATCCTAGATCAGCACTTATACTCAGAGACAATTTGTGGATGTGGGTGTTTATCAACAACAGCAGCCAGCCATCATTGTCTATTTTTCCCCCCTTATTTACCAGGTATGTTGACTGAGAACACATTTTAATTTACAGCAATGACCTTGGGAATAGTTACAGGGGAGAGGAGGGGGATGAATGAGCCAATAGCAAGCTGGGGATGATTAGGTGGCCATGTTAGTCAGATTGGGAATTTAGCCAGGACACCAGGGTTAACACCCCTACTCTTACAATAAGTGCCATGGGATCTTAAGTGGCCACAGAGAGTCAGGACACCCATTTAACATCCCGCCCGAAAGACAGCACCCTACACAGTGTCCCCAATCACTGCCCAGGGGCATTGGGATATTTTTTTAGACCATAGGAAAGAGTGTCTGTCACGACTTCCACCGAGGTCGTTTCCTCTCCTTGTTCGGGCGGTGTTCGGTGGTCGGCGGCATCGGTCTTCTAGCCATCGTCGATCCACTTTTCATTTTCCATTTGTTTTGTCTTGTTTTCTTACACACCTGGTTTCTATTTCCATCATTAATTGTTGTGTATTTAACCCTCTGTTCCCCCCATGTCCTTGTGTGGCATTGTTTGTTTGTAAGTGCTTGTACGCTATGTTGCTGGTGCGTTTCGGGTTTTGTACCCATGTAGTTCTTTTTTTGTATTGCTGTGGGTTTGTAATTAAACTGCTCCGGCTATTACCTATCTCTGCTCTCCTGCGTCTGACTTCACTGCCACCAGTTCCGCAACCCTTACAGAATTCCACACCACCCATATGGAGTCAGCAGGAGCAGGTGCCCCTGGTATAGGTGTCGAGGAGCGCGTCCTGGAGCAAGAGGCGATGATCCACCATCTCAGCGACGCCATGGACCGCGTTAGTCCAAATCATGGACCGCTGGGAGAGACAGGGAGTTTCTCCAGCGCCTCCCCCAGCACAACAGGGGCCTCCACTACTCACTCCCCCTGCACTCGGTTCCAGTGGGATTCATCTCACTCTCCCCGGGGAGTACGATGGGACGGCTGCCCGCTGCCAGGGTTTCCTGCTGCAGTTGGATTTATACCTGGCAACCGTCCACCCGGCTCCTTTGGGCCGTGAGAGGGTGTCCGCCCTTGTCTCATGCCTCTCTGGGAGAGCCCTGGAGTGGGCCAACGCCGTGTGGGTGGAAGGAGATGCGGTGCTGGACCACTTTGACGAGTTCACCCGTCGTTTCCGGGCAGTCTTCGACCACCCGCCCGAGGGCGGCGGGTGAACTTCTTTTCATTCAGGTTGCGTGAGGACATCCGTCGAGAGTTGGCCTGCAGGGACACCACCCTTACCTTCGACCAGCTGGTGGACCTGTCCATTCGGCTGGATAACCTGCTCCCTACCTGCGGACGTCCAGATCGGGGTCCCCCAGCACCACCGCTCCGATGCCCATGGAGTTGGGAGGTTCTGCGCTCAGGGAGACCGGAGGAGGTTTCGTCTCATGCACCGTCTGTGGCCGCAGAGGTCACACTGCCGGTCGGTGCCGGGTTGGTTCCTCTGGGGGTCGAGGCAGCAGGCAGGGCACTCTGGCGTCACCCCAGATGAGAAGGCACCATTCTCACCCAGAGCCCTCTGTTGCACACATGTTTTTGTTCGTCACTTTTCCTGAGTTTTCCCCGCATTCCCAGCATAAGGCGCTCGTCGATTCAGGCGCGGCTGGGAATTTTATTGACAGATCATTTGCCCATAGTTTAGGGATCCCCATCGTTCCTGTGGCTTCGCCCTTCCCAGTTCATGCCTTAGATAGTCGACGATTAGGGTCAGGGTTGATTAGGGAGGCCACCGCTCCTCTGGGCATGGTGACGCAGGGGGGGTCACACGGAGAGAATCAGTCTCTTTCTCATTGACTCTCCTGCTTTTCCCGTGGTGCTAGGCCTACCCTGGTTAGCTTGTCATGACCCCACTGTTTCATGGCTGCGGAGGGCTCTCACGGGGTGGTCGCGAGAGTGCACAGGGAGGTGTTTAGGTGTTTAGGGGTTTCCGTAGGTGCTACTACGGTGGAAAGTCCAGACCAGGTCTCCACCGTGCGCATTCCCCCCAAATATGCCGATTTGGCTCTTGCCTTCTCCAAAAAGAAGGCGACTCAATTACCACCCCATTGACGGGGGGATTGTGTGATAAATCTCCTGGTAGACGCTGCACTTCCCAGGAGTCACATGTATCCTCTGTCACAGGCGGAGACGGTGGCTATGGAGACATATGTCTCCGAATCCCTGTTTCAGGGGTACATTCGGTCCTCCACCTCCCGCGCCTCCTCGAGTTTCTTTTTTGTGAAGGAGGGAGGTCTGCGCCTGTGTATTGACTATCGAGGTCTTAATCAGATAACTGTGAGGTACAGCTACCCACTACCTCTTATCGCCACGGCGATTGAGTCAATGCATGGGGCGCGCTTCTTCACCAAACTTGATCATAGGAGTGCTTACAACCTGGTGCGTATCCGGGAGGGAGACTAGTGGAGACGGCATTTAGTATTATGAGTACCTCGTCATGCCGTACGGTTTGATGAATGCTCCATCAGTCTTCCAAGCCTTTGTAGACGAGATTTTCAGGGACCTGCACGGGCAAGGTGTGGTGGTGTATATTGATGATATTCTGATATACTCCGCTACACGCGCTGAGCATGTGTCCCTGATGCGCGAGGTGCTTGGTCGACTGTTGGAGCATGACCTGTACGCCAAGGCTAAGAAATGTCTGTTCTTTCAACAGTCCATCTCCTTCCTAGGGTACCGCATTTCCACCTCAGGAGTGGAGATGGGGAAGGACCGCATCTCAGCCGTGTGTAATTGGCCGACTCCCACCACGGTAAAGGGTGTGCAGCGGCTTCTAGGGTTTGCCAATTACTACCAGAGTTTTATCTGGGGTTTTGGTCAGATAGCGGCTCCCATTACCTCACTGCTGAAGGGGGTACCGGTACATTTGCAGTGGTCGGCTGAGGCGGACAGGGCCTTTGGTCACCTGAGGGCTCTGTTTACCTCAGCTCCCGTGCTGGCCCATCCGGATCCCTCTTTGGCATTCATAGTGGAGGTGGACGCCTCTGAGGCTGGGATAGGAGCCGTGCTCTCTCAGCGCTCGGGTACGCCACCGAAGCTCTGCCCCTGTGCTTTCTTCTCGAGGAAGCTCAGCCCGGCGGAGCGAAACTATGACGTGGGGGACCGGGAACTGTTGGCTGTCGTCAAGGCTTTGAAGGCGTGGAGACATTGGCTTGAGGGGGCTAAACACCCTTTTCTCATCTGGACTGACCACCACAATCTGTAGTACATCCGGGCTGCGAGGAGACTGAACCCTCGCCAGGCAAGGAGGGCCATGTTTTTCACCCGTTTTGTTTTCACTCTTACTTACAGACCAGGTTCCCAGAACTGTAAGGCAGACACACTGTCCCGGCTGTATGACACAGAGGAGCGGCCCATGGATCCCACCCCCATACTTCCGGCCTCCTGCCTGGTGGCGCCGGTAGTGTGGGAGCTGGACGCGGACATTGAGCATGCGTTGCGTGCAGAGCCTGCTCCCCTCCAGTGTCCCGCTGGGCATCTGTACGTTCCGTCTGCTGTCCGTGACCGGCTGATCTATTGAGCAACACATCACCCTCCTCTGGTCATCCAGGCATCGGTCGGACGGTGCGCTGTCTGTGTGAGAAGTATTGGTGGCCCACTTTGGCTAAGGACGTGAGGGTGTATGTTTCCTCCTGCTCGGTGTGCGCCCAGTGTAAGGTTCCTAGGCACCTGCCCAGAGGTAAGCTACACCCCTTACCCGTTCCACAGCGGCCATCGTCACACCTGTCGATCGATTTCCTGACCAATCTTCCCCCATCACAGGGAAACACCACGATCCTGGCTGTTGTGGATTGTTTCTCTAAGTCCTGCCATCTCCTCCCGCTGCCCGGTCTCGCTACGGCCCTACAGACTGCGGAGGCCTTGTTTACACACGTCTTCCGGCACTACGGGGTGCCTGAGGACATAGTGTCTGATCGGGTTCCCCAGTTCACTTCGAGTGTCTGGAGGGCGTTCATGGAAAGTCTGGGGGTCTCGATCAGCCTTCCCTCGGGTTTTCACCCCGAGAGTAATGGGCAGGTGGAGAGAGTAAACCAGGATGTCGGTAGGTTTCTGAGGTCTTATTGCCAGGACCGGCCGGGGGAGTGGGCAGCGTTCGTGCCCTGGGCAGAGATTGCCCAGAACTTGCTCCGCCACTCCTCCACTAACCTCTCCCCCTTCCAGTGCGTACTGGGGTATCAGCCGGTTCTGGCTCCTTGGCCTCAGATTCAGACCGAGTGTCCTGCGGTGGACGACTGGTTCCAGCGCGCGGAGGAAACATGGGATGCCGCCCAGGTTCACCTTCAGCACGCCGGCGGCGCAGACCGTCACCGCAGTGATGCCGGGTCTGTCTCTCGACCCGAAACCTGCCCCTCCGCCTGCCCTGCCGAAAGCTGGGTCCACGGTTTGGGGGGCCATTTAAAGTCCTGGGGAGACGACGAGGTGAGTTACAGGTTACAACTTCCCCCAGATTACCGTATTAACCCCTCGTTCCATGTGTCTCTCCTCAGGCCGGTGGTGGCTGGCCCACTCCAGGAGTCTGAGGTGCGGGAGGTTCCTCCGGACATCGAGGGGGCCCCGGCGTACTCCGTTCAATCCATACTGGATTCGAGACGTCGGGCGAGGGGCCTTCAGTACCTCATGGACTGGGAGGGGTACGGTCCGGAGGAGAGACGCTGAGTTCCGGTGGAGGACGTGTTGGACCCTTGCTGCGGGAGTTCCACCGTCTTTGTCCGGATCGACCTGCACCTCGCCCTCTGGGTCGTCCCCGAGGCCGGTGTCGGCGCGCGGCTCAAGGGGGGTACTGTCACGACTACCACCGAGGTCGTTTCCTCTCCTTGTTCGGGCGATGTTCGGTGGTCGGCGTCACCGGTCTTCTAGCCATCGTCGATTCACTTTTCATTTTCCAGTTGTTTTGTCTTGTTTTCTGAAACACCTGGTTTCCATTTCCATCATTAATTGTTGTGTATTTAACCCTCTGTTCCCCCCATGTCCTTGTGTGGAATTGTTTGTTTGTAAGTGCTTGTACGCTATGGTATTGGTGCGTGTCGGGTTTCGTACCCATGTAGGTTTCTTTTGTATTGCCGTGGGTTTTGTAATTAAACTGCTCCGGCTATTACCTATCTCTGCTCTCCTGCGTTTGACTTCACTGCCACCAGTTCCGCAACCCTTACAGTGTCTCCAACTGGCCCTCCAACACCACTTTCAGCAGCATCTGGTCTCCCAACCAGGACCAACCCTGCTTAGCTTCAGAGGCAAGCCAACAGTGGGATGCAAGGTGGTATGCTATTTACCTGGATCGATTCAGTCAATATAAACACACTTTGAGTATAGCCATTCCATAACTTCCCCATTTCTTCCTTTCTTGTGTTAATGTTGTTCTTAACCACAAAGCAGCCTTTATATGTGTCTGACGTTACCTCTTAAACATCAACTAAGTAGCCTAGACCTCTCTTCCTCTCTCTCTTTTTCATCCCTGGTTCATTGTTGTGTTCCCCCTCCTCAGCTTTCATCGAAACGCTCTACATCGAAAAGGACCTGGAGTAAGTTCACACCTTCGTGAACGTCTACTTCTTCCCTCAACTGAAGGAGAACGTGTGTGTTTGTGTGTGTGTGTGTTCAGTGTCTGTGCGTTCTTGCGTGAGTGTGTAAGCGTGCATGCCTGAAGGTGAGATCTCCCTACCTCTCCGATCCCAACGACAGCCCAGCCTCCCCTCGCCTGCGAGAGAGGCCACTCACTCTCAAATCAATGAGCACTCTTTTCTCTGCACCGCGGATAGAGAGGGGAGGCGAGAGGAGCTAATGGCTAAACACTAATAGCTCTAGCATTGACAAGCGGCGCGCAAGTGATGCTTGACTATTTAATGCACTTATCATGGCTGTGTGGTCCTATTTTGGTCATCTTTAACACTAGAAGCACTGGGCCTCCCAGCCTGTAAGTACCCACTAGAGAACATTGCTGGGCGTAACCTTTAGCATACGCATCAGATGCATATCAACCCGCAAGGTGCACAGGTCAAAAGATTTTCCATATTCCTAAACAAAAGCACTATTGCATGAACAATTGTAAAGGGTGAATTGCATAAACAAATATTTGTGGAAATATATATTTACAAAAAAAAAAAATTGGATTGAGTAAAAACGTATAGACTATTTTTGCTTACCTTAAGAACATTACAGTGTAATGCATGTAGTGCATCCACACCAACCTGCTGTTTTAAAATAAATAGAATAGAAAAGTTTAGCATCATAGAATAATAATACTAATAGTAATACGAGTAATATTAATGTAATATAATAAAAGGAGATCATATTTGGTGTTTGGCTGATGGAAAGGCTGTCTGTATATGGCAGAGATACACACCTTTGTCACCGTTGTTTTTTTTCATCTGGTCACTGCCGATGGCAACAGTGGGATGCATGGTGTTGAGGATGCAAACACATTTATTTTAAATCTGTACACTGTGAGTGTTACTTTACCCCTCTCTATCACTGATGTGGAGTACAGCTCCCCTGGTATGTTGTTTTACACAGAGGGTGGCAGCTCCCGTCTCTGTTCACGGTTCTGAGCAGGCTAGACTTCTTTGCAGTCAACTTGTCTGCCAGGGAAATTGATGTGTAAAATTTGTCCAGGGTCACATTTCTGCAGTCTCAGATAGTCTCTCATCCTCTGGCCGGGTTTCATCTTTCCTCCGGGCAATCTAAAGCCGTTGAGCTAAAACTTGGTTTCGACATCGGCGGCTATCCAAAACTTAATTCCCGAATTTGTCTGGTTTGTTGGCCATGTATTAGCTGTATTAGCTGGGAACAGTTGCTCATCAACAGTTATGTCAAGCAATGCATTCGAATAGCCAACGCACTTCCCGTGGTTACTTTGTTATTGTCATGCCATACACTCAAGATTGTAAAATGGCGTCAATTGCGATCAAATTTTAGTTGAGAAATAAATCATACATCACTGAAATGCTGGATATGGAAGCATTTAGTTGCCAAAACTCAATTGGAAATGCAAATGGTAAAATGATAAATCAATATATTTGCACTTACTTTTCCTAAATGGTTATGTATTTTTTGTGAAAAAATTCAAATTGAAATATCAAAAATTATATTGCATTATAATTTTCATGATCGAATATGCATCATTTGTAATTTTATTTTTATTTAACCTTTTTTTAACTAGGCAAGTCAATTAAGAACAAATTCAAGCAACTTCAATGGCTAATTTCTCTGCATAGGGGGGAAAAGATTTATACGGATGCAGCTGCTCCATATTACTTGTCAGACATCGAGAACTGATGCTCTATACAGGTTGTTGGGGTGGGATTGGCATTGGGGCGGTCTGTGGGTGGCTATTGATCATTTTATTGGATTCCTCAAGTCTTACTCTTGTTTATGGTCCAAATCAGATTTACTGAACTATATTTATTGACGATTATATGAATAAAATAAATTAAAATGGCCAATTTGGGTGCAATCAATTAGCTTAATTTCTCAGAGAATGCTAATCTTATTTAATCTTACCAAAATACGTTTGCACACTAGATGGCGCTGTTCCTGCTACTGCCACCACACCCTTTTATCCATTTTGCTGGACTCTTGTGTTTATTAAATGGATCACAACAGATCCTTTGCAGCTTTGGGTAGAAAACCAATTGCTTTTGCTCATGATGAAAATAAATTGTGTGGTCAAGTCAGCCCTCCGTGAAACCAATTCAGTTGGTCCTTCTCTTAGCAACCTAATGCTTCATCCCAACACTGCTTGAATAGTCCAAACCAACGCCCTTCGGCACACCCCTTCTTGTCTTCTCAAGATAGTAATAGCAAAGAAAATATAAAGGTTAACAGCCTCTGAATACTTTTCTGTTTGTGATTAAAACATTCTGACAACTGAGCAATGTAAAATATTATTATTATTATTATATTTAGGAAAAGTCGGGATAGGTTCTAGTGTTAATGATGTGCGGCGGTTGCGGTCGGGCCTATGTTAGCTGAACTTTATTGGGTTGTTGGTGTCTGTAGATATTGATCCCCAACCAGTAGTCAGTGCTGTTCTGTTCTAAGGTGCTGTTGATGTTGTTTCTCAAGTGTTTCAGGGATGGGTGAGGTGGATGTTCATTCAGAAAGGCGTCAGTTAAGCCTCCTCTCGTATTAGATGAAGTAGCAGTAAGATTTAGCCAATGGACTCTGTCTGTATAATGGACAGGTTGGTCCTGCTCCCTCCCTCTCTTTAGAGAAGGGAGTATATGTCTACGATGAACAGGTTCATGGACATGCTTCTTCCTGTTAGAATGGTCGAGAAAAAGACTATGCTACTCCCATCGCAAGTGCGTGCACACACACACGCACGCACACACACACACACGCAAATACACACACACACACACACTGTGGCCCTGTGTGAAGGCCATGGCGCAGCCTACAGTGGTGTGCTAATTGCTGTGTGTGTGGATCTCCTGGGAGGCTGGGTGTCCATGTAGGAGATGAGCCGTGTGTGTGTGTGTGTGTGTGTGTGTGTGTGTGTGTGTGTGTGTGTGTGTGTGTGGGTGGTGTGGTGTGTGTGTGTGTGTGGTGTGTGTGTGTGTGTGTGTGTGTGTGGTTGTGGTGTGTGTGTGTGTGTGTGTGTGTGTGTGTGTGTGTGTGTGTGTGTGTGTGTGTGTGGTGTGTGGAGAACCTTTGTTAGAAACAGACAGCTCTAGATTCAAAGTGTCCCTTTTTTAACAAGGCTACTTTCCTGTTAATGTAAGTGCTTTTAGACACAGACCAAGAGAGAGAGATCTGTATTTCTGGCTCAGCTAGTAGCAGGCAGAAGATGATTTTTTCTTAAGTAGCCTGTGATTTGTGCCCACTACGGAGAGAGAAAGAGAAGTCGGGGAGATGGAGAAAACAGAGAAGAGCAATAAGTGAGTGTAGAGCAAGAGGTTGAAAGAGAGAAAGATAGTGAGGGAATGAAAGAAAGAAAGCATGGGGAGCGAGAGGGGGGACATGAGAGAGATGGAGACAGTGATTGTAAAGGTTTCTACAATGGTTGCTGTACTGTATTTGTGATGTGTTCAAATTTGTTTTGGCTCGTGTGCGTCCATGTTTTTTTGTGACTAATGTTTACTTTTGGAGTGTGTAGTTTTGTAGTTCATCCTGAACCAGTACAGGAATGATCCTAAATCCCAGCTCCAGCAGTTCTGCCTGACCCTGGGCACAGAGGGCAAGGAGCCTGACATCCCCCTCTACAAGTAAGCCACTGCTCTCTCCATCCCTCTCTCCCCCCTCTATAAGTAAGCTGTTCCCTCGCTCCATACAAGCTGTTCTCCCTCTCTTTTTCTCCCAGACTCCTTCTTTATCTCTGCTGTTATCTTTTTCATTCTTTCACGTGCGTCTCTCACCCTGACCGCTGTCGTTCCATTCAGAGACGGGCTGAACTACTTGTGCCAAGGATTGTGGTGGAGAAAGGATGGTGAAGCACTCTGATTTGTCAAAGAGAAATTAAGTAATGAAAAGCCACTGTGTATGTGTGTGTGTGTGTGTGTGTGAGACACTTTTTTGTCCACACAGGTTTTGTCCATGCCTCCATGTCCATGCCTCCCCTAGCATAACATAGTGAATGGTCGTGCTGTGTTGGGTAAAGGTCTTTGTTGTTGGCATAAATAAGCACTACTCCCAAAGATACCTTTTATTTGACAAAGGAGCAAGGAGCAAGTATCGTTTGACTGACCACTTCCCAAGTCCCACAGCGAAATTAGCTAGGCTAAATGTCTCCATGTAAACTGACAATTGACGGACAGTGTTTATGAGAAGTGTGGGTGGGTGTGGGTGTATTCCCTTAGAGGACCAGCCTGTTTGGAATTCACCACAATGTATACAGTACTTGACTCTCTTGTTAAAAACACGAGAAATTTGATTCTGATTAAGGTCTAAATAGGTAATGAGAAGCAACAGAGGGGTTCTGATCACAGGGTTTGGGACGTGTCCAAAATGGCACAATATTCCCAGTATACATACAGTGCATTTGAAAAGTATTCAGAACCATACACTTTTTCAGCATTTTGTTACGTTACAGCCTTATTCTAAAATGGATGAAATGGTTTTTTCCCCTCACCAATCTACACACAATACCCCATAACGACAAAGCAAAAACTGAATTATCACATTTACATAAGTATTCAGACCCTTTACTCAGTACAACCTTTGGCAGCGAATACAGCCTTGTCTTCTTGGGTATGACACCACAAGCTTGGCATGCCTGTATTTGGGGAGTTTTTCACATTATTTTCTGCAGATCCTCTCAAACTCTGTCAGGTTGGATGGGGAGCGTCGCTGCGCAGCTCTTTTCAGGTCTCTCCAGAGATGTTAGATCGGGTTCAAATCCGGGCTCTGGCTGGGCCACTCGAGGACATTCAGAGACTTCTCCCGATGCCACTCCTGTGTTGTCTTGGCTGTGTGCTTAGGGTCATTGTCCTGTTGGAAAGTTAACCTTCTCCCCAGTCTGAGGTCCTAAGCGCTCTGGAGAAGGTTTTCATCAAGAATCATTGTGTACTTTGCTCCGTTCATCTTTCCCTCGATCCTGACTAGTCTCCCACTCCCTGCCACTGAAAAACATTGTCTACCACAGCATGATGCTGCCACCACCATGCTTCACCGTAGGGATGGTATTGGCGAGGTGATGAGCTGTGCCTGGTTTCCTCCAGAAGTGATGCTTGACATTTAGGAAAAAGAGTTCAATCTTGGTTTCATCAAACCATTGAATCTTGTTTCTCATGGTCTGAGAGTCCATTAGGTGCCTTTTGGAAAACTCCAAGCAGGCTGTCATGTGCCTTTACTGAGGAGTGGCTTCTGTCTGGCCACTTTACCATAAATGATTGATTGGTAGAGTGTTGCAGAGATGGTTGTCCTTCTGGAAGGTTGTCATATCGCTACAGAGAAACTCTGGAGCTCTGTCAGAGTGACCATTGGCTTCCTGCTCACCTCACTGACCAAGGCCCTTCTCCCCCGATTGCTCAGTTTGGCCGGGTGGCCAACTGTGGAAGGAGACTTGGTGGTTCCTAACTTCTTCCATTTAAGATTGATGGAGGACACTGTGTTCTTGGGGACCTTCAATGCTGCAAAAAAAAATCCGTACCCTTCCCCAGATCTGTGCCTCAACACCATCCTGTCTTGGAGCTCTACCAACAAGTGCTTCGACCTTATGGCTTGGTTTTTGCTCTGACATGCACTGTCAACTGTGGGACCTTATATAGACAGGTGTGTGCCTTTCCAAATCATGTCCAATCAATTGAATTTACCACAAGTGGACTCCAATCAAGTTGTAGAAACATCTCACGGATGATCAATGGAAACCGGATGCACCTGAGCTCAGTTTCGAGTCTCATAGCAAAGGGTTTGAATACTTATGTAAATAATGTATTTCAACCAAACAACTTCAAAAAATAATAAAACCTGTTTTCTCTTTGTCATTACGGGCTATTGTGTGTAAATTGAATAGAAAATAATGCTTATAATGCATTTTAGAATAATGCTTTAACGTAACAAAATGTGGAAAAGTGAAGGGGTCTGAATACTTTCCGAATGCACTGTATTGCACTACTTTTGACCTGAGCACTCTGCTATGTTCCCTGGTCAAAAAGTAGTGCATTATATAAGGAATAGGGTGCCATTTGGGACACAGCCTTGGTGATCTGCCATTTTGATCAAACAGTCCGTTTTTGAATTTTGCGTGAATCATATCCTTTATTTAAAATGTATGTGAAGCCTTTCCGTGATTCCTCGCACAATATTGCTTTGCCTGCTTCTGAACCGTATTGGAGGAGAAGATCCAAGGAGATAGGATGCAAGGAATCAAGAAAAGCTACATTGGGAAGAGACATATGCAACAAGGTAAATACCCCCTCACACATTTCATGCACCATCTGGTACTCTGGCAGTTTGATCATCAACACCCTTCCCTCTGTCAAATCTCAGAGAGAAAGCCCTCAGGATGATTTTAACATTGGCGTCAGCACACAGCCCTTCAAGGGGCAATCTGCAATTCAAACAACAACAAGCAGCCACCCTGCCAGCTTTTTAGGTAAACAGCTTCGAGATGGGGTTGGAGAGATGTAACCACTCTCAAATTCATAGGCCCGGGTTATGGATGCAATACCCATGTTTTGTGTAAACAATTACATTGTTTAGAAACAATGGAGTAAAACAAGCTTATATTTTGGGTTTTGATGGGGTAAAATAGTTCACCCTAAATCATGAGATATTTATAGGTCATATTCTTCAAGAATCAATGGTTGTATATCATCATTTGAAAGTCCAAAAATGGATGTCACAATCGCAGACTGGCCCTTTAAGCTTTGGCACTACAGTGTTAGCAAACTCCTCACCAGGGGTAGTATATTACGGACTGCAGTGGTCACAGTAGAAACACTATTGATTTCCTTCATTCAAACATATCACCCAATAATCTAGGTGTGTGTTTGTTGGAGTAGGGTGAGACCTTCACTCTGAGAATTCTAGTGCAGACTGGAATGTAACCTACCACAACCCTGGTAGAGATTGACCTGGTCAACTTGACATTGATGACTCCTCACCCGGAACCAGGACCATCTAATTCAAATCTGGACCTCAAATCCAGTTCCACTGCTTTTCATTATTCCCTTCTAATCAGGGACTGATTTAAACCCGGGATCCCAGGTTGGTGCAATTAATTATCAGGTACAACAGAAGAAAACGGCAGTAGTCCGGACCTCGTAGGGTAAGATTTGCATACCACTGGTATAAACAGAGCCTTATGTGAACAGTGATATTACATTTAAAATCAAACCGTTAGTCCCTACTCCCTAGGTAGACACCAATGTAACCAACACCCATGGGCTCGGGCTCGATTTGGAACGCAGTTTGATAGTGTTTCTAAGGAAGGGTTCTGAGACTTCCATAATGAGCCCATGCAGACTGGAATGTAACCAACCAACCACCACTTTTAAAGACTGACATGGGCTGTGTCCCAAAATGCACCATATTATCTACAGTATACAGTGCAATCAGAAAGTCTCAGGCACCTTGACTTTTTCCACATTTTGTTACGTTAAAGCTTTATTCTAAAATTGATTAAATAAAAAAATCCTCATCAATCTACACACAATACCCCATAATGACAGAGTGAAAATAGTTTCTTTTTTTTGGTCAAATTTATAAAAAATTATCAACAGAAAAACGTTATTTATATAAGTAATCAGACCCTTTGCTATGAGACTCAAAATTGAGCTCAGGTGCACCCTGTTTCCATTGATCATCCTTGAGAGGTTTCTACAATTGATTGGAAAGGCACACACCTGTTTATGTAAGGTCCCACAGTTGAAAGTGCATGTCAGAGAAAAACTAAAGTCATGAGGTCGAAGGAATTGTCTGTAGAGCTACGACACAGGATTGTGTCAAGGGCACAGATCTGGGGACGGTTACCAAAACATTTCTGCAGCATTGAAGGTCCCCAAGAACACAGTGGCCTCTATCATTCTTAAATGGAATACGTTTGGAACCACCAAGACTCTTCCTAGAGCTGGGCACCCGGCCAAACTGAGCAATCGTGGGAGAAGGGCCTTGGTCAGGGAGGTGAGCAAGAACCTGATGGTCACTCTGACAGAGCTCTAGAGTTCCTCTGTGGAGATGGGAGAACCTTCCAGAAGGACAACCATCTCTGCAGCACAGCCAAAAGGCACCTAAAGAACTCTCGAACTATGCGAAACAAGATTCTCTGCTCTGATGAAACCAAGATTGAACTCTTTGGCCTGAATGCCAAGCGTCACGTCAGGAGGAAACCTGGCACCATCTTCTACGGTTAAGGCATATTGGCAGAATCTTGCTGTGGGGATGTTTTTCAGCGGCAGGGACTGGGAGACTAGTCAGGATCGAGGGAAGATGAATGGAGCAAAGTACAGAGAGATCGATGTTGAACACCTGCTCTAGAGAGCTCAGGACCTTAGACTGGGGCGAAGGTTGACCTTCCAACAGGACATCAACTCTAAGCACACAGCCAAGAGAATGCAGGACTGGCTTCGGGACAAGTCTCTGAATGTCCTTGAGTGGCCTAGCCAGAGCCTGGACTTGAACCTGATCAAACATCTCTGGAAAGACCTGAAAATAGCTGTAGAGAGACGTTCCTCATCCAACCTGACAGAACTTGAGAGGATCTGCAAAGAATGTGAGAAACTCCCCAAATACAGGTGTGCCAAGCTTGTAACAAAGTACTGAGTAAAGGGTCTGAATATTCATGTAAATATGATATGTATTTTTTATATATACATGAATACATTATGTAGAATTTGTTTGTAGAAATTATATTGAATCAATTTTAGAATAAGGATGTAACGTAATAAACTGTGGAAAAAGTCAAAGGGTCTGAATACTTTCCGAATGTACTTTATAGTGTGCTACCAAAATCCTTATGGGTAATATATAGGGAATACGGTGTCATTTTGGCACACCGTTAGTCACCTAGACAACCATGACCCCTCACCCTGATCCAGCTCTCTACATGAGGTCATGAGTACAGATACAAGGGGCAATTGGTATGAAGTGCATTCCATAGAATCCCAACACACTTTCGCACCCACACACTCACACACACAAAAATTCCACTCTCCTCTTAGACAGGAAAATGTGTCCAAGTCGGCGAGCTTTTTTAAAGTGTGCTTTTAGCATGAAGTGAAATGGAGAGTCACACAGAGTGTTCTAGGCCCCATCACTAGCTGTACAGAGAACTTGACAGTCTGTGGCCACTACTACAGACTCTAAGAGCCTGAGAGATAGGCACGCACTGTGTTTGTACTGTACTTTGTCTATCTGCCTGCATTTTCATTCATTCATAGTACAGTACCTGTCGAAAGTTTGTTCGCACCTACTCATTCAAGGGTTTTTCTTTATTTTTTCTATTTTCTACATTGTAGAATATTAGTGAAGACACCAAACTATGAAATAACACATATGGAATCATGGAGTAAACATAAGTGTTTAACAAATCACAATATATTTTATATTTGAGATTCTTCAAAGTAGCCAGCCTTTGCGTTGATGACAGCTTTGCACACTCTTGGCCTTCTCTCAACCAGCTTCATGAGGTAGTCACCTGGAATGGATTTCAATTAACAGGTGTGCCTTGTTAAAAGTTAATTTGTGGAATTTCTTTCCTTCTTAATGTGTTTGATCTAATCAGTTATGTTGTGACAAGGTAAGGGTGATATACAGAAGATAGCCCTATTTGGTAAAATACCAAGTCCATATTATGGAAAGAACAGTTCAAATAAGCAAAGAGAAATGACAGTCCATCAATACCTTAAGACATGAAGGTCAGTCAATCTGGAAAATTTCAAGATCTTTAAAAGTTTCTTCAAGTGCAGTCGCAAAAAAACATCAATCACTATGATGAAACTTGCTCTCATGAGGACCGCCACAGGAAAGGAAGACCCAGAGTTACCTCTGCTGCAGAGGATAAGTTCATTAGAGATACCAGCCAAAGAAATTGCAGCCCAAATAAATGCTTCACAGAGTTCCCATCTGGTTTGCGCTTAGTGGGACTATAATTTGTTTTTCAACAGGACAATGACCCAACACACCTCCAGGCTGTGTAAGGGCTATTTAACCAAGAAGCAGAGTGTTGGAGTGCTGCATCAGATGACCTGGCCTGCACAATCACCAGACTTCAATCCAATTGAGATGGTTTGGGATGAGTTGGACCGCAGAGTGAAGGAAAAGCAGCCAACAAGTGCTTCGCATATGTGGGAACTCCTTCAAGACTGTT
This sequence comes from Salvelinus sp. IW2-2015, assembly GCF_002910315.2. Lineage (NCBI taxonomy): Eukaryota > Metazoa > Chordata > Actinopteri > Salmoniformes > Salmonidae > Salvelinus > Salvelinus sp. IW2-2015. Next base: position 20,874,863 of record NC_036867.1, read on the forward strand.
GGAAAAGCATTCCAGGTGAGGCTGGTTGAGAGAATGCCAAGTGTGTGCAATGCTGTCATCAAGGCAGAGTGGCTACTTTGAAGAATCTAAAATATATTTTGATTTGTTTAACACTTTTTTGGTTACTACATGATTCCATATGTGTTATTTCATAGTTTTGATGTCTTCGCTATTATTCTACAATGTAGAAAATAGTAAAAATTAAGAAAAAATATTGAATGAGCAGGTGTGTCCAAACTTGACAGGTGCTGTATATATTTATGCAGGGCAATCTACTCAGTAACAATTGTCTGAGTCCTGGGATCCATCAAATCAACACAAACACACATATTATATACTGAATAAAAATATTAACGCAACAAGCAACAATTTCATAAATTTTACTGAATTACAGTGAGGAAATCAGTCAATTGGAATGAATTCATTAACCCTAATCTATGGATTTCACATGACTGTGCACACATATGTATCTTTTGTTCACAGATACCCCCCCCCAAAAAAAAAGTGGTCCTCAGGATCTCGTCACAGTATTTTTGTGCATTAAAATTGCCATCTATAAAATGCAGTTGTTTTCATTGTCCATAGAATATGCCTGCACATGCTATAACCCCACCTCCACCATGGGGAACTCTGTTCACAACGTTGGTCTGCGGTTGTGAGGCCGGTTGGATGTACTGCCAAATTCTCTAAAACAACATTGGAGGCGGTTTATGGTAGAGAAATTAACATTAGTTGCCCTTGCAAAGCTCTGGTGGATATTCCTGCAGTCAGCATGCCAATTTCGCACTCCTTCAAAACTTGAGATGTCTGTGGCAGTGTGTTGTGTCATAAAGCTGCGAATTTTAGTGGCCTTTTATTGTCTCCAGCACAAGGTGCACCTGTGTAATGATCATGCTGTTTAATCCGCTTCTTGACATGCCACGCCTGTCATGTGGATGGATTATCCTGGCAAAGGAGAAATTCACACTTACAGGGATGTAAACAAATGTGTGCACAAAATTTGAGAGAGATGCACTTTTTGTGCGTATGGAGAATTTCGGGGATTTTTTATTTCAGCTCATGAAACATGTGACCAACACTTTACATGTTGTGTTTATGTTTTTGTTCAGTATATTCAGTATGTTTGTCTGTCTGTACGGTACGTGTGTGCTGCTTGGAACTGACAGCCTCCCTAATGCTTCCCATATTGCAAAGTTTTCTTTGGTTTATGCTACTTTTCAGTTTTTCTGTCTGTTTGGTTTCAAATTCTGAAGCACAGAGGAACAGTTAGTATTTGTTTGGAACATGCCACAGGCCTCTTCATTTGTAAGTGAGAAATAGGATTTAATTATTGATAAAGTGACATAAGTGACCACATTGCATTAAAAATGAATAGCTTTCCTGAAAGTAATATAGTAAATTGGCTGTTAATAATTTAGGGTCCTCAAAACCCTGGGTGTTTTGTGTCGGTGTGGTTTATGCTAATGTTAACATTTTTGACATCTACAAGTGTTGTTTGTTTACTTGTTCTTGCTTCCCCCTGCTGAAATCTAACCAAAATGGGTGCTGTTAAATGTATTTTTAAATGTTTTATGTGATATGAATATGATATTTCCCTTGTCTTTCTCCCTGAGTGTGCTGCTTTCTCACATATTTCTACACAACACCAAAGTTTGATGGGGCATTGTCTTTCTCTTGTGTCTTTACTTTATCCCTCCTCCCGACGTGTACAATTTGTAGCAGTGGAACACACATCTTACATTTTTTTACATTTAAGTAATTTAGCAGACGCTCTTATCCAGAGCGACTTACAAATTGGAAAGTTCATACATATTCATCTTCTTCCCATTCAGAGATGATGGTGGACTATATGCTGTGTATATGTCCCTCAGATGAATCAAACCTCTTCTCCAGCTCAGGGTGCCTCTCTCCATCTTTCTCTCTATCTATCTTTCTATATATCTGTCTCTCTCTTCTCTCTCTTTTCCTCTCTCTCACTTTGTCCTCTCTTCTCTATCTTTCTCTCTCTCTGTCTGGCTTTATTTTTGTTATTTTCCAGAAGGACAATACCAACGTCTAGTGTCCTTGAGCATTCTCATATTATTTCTCTCTCTTGTCCTCTCCCTCACTCATCCCACTCTTCTTTTCATCTGTTTGTTGCAGGACCTTGCAGACAGTGGGGCCGGGCCGTCTCACGCGCGGACCTACACTGTGGCTGTGTATTTCAAAGAAGAGAGGATAGGCTGTGGCAGGGGCCCAATGTATGTAGACCCACAGCACCCAGCCAATAGGCAGAGTTAGCATGCAACTCAAATGGGACCCTATTCCCCATGGAGCCCTGGTCCAAAGTAATGCACTATAATGGGAATAAGGTGGCATTTGGGACGCATTCCTTAGTGTGCTCCGCTCTGCTCAATGCACGGCTAATGGGCTCTAGAAATAATGGCCATTTTTTATTGATAGTGTTTATTAAAGCAATTAAGCTTTCAGTGGCTGTTCTATTGATAGCAACATTATGCAGAATGAAAATTAATCGATTAATTATTGCATTGACATAATTAATATTATAGAAACAACATCACTTTGAAGAGGGGAAATGCCCTGTGACGAAGAGTGAGAGACCGCACAGAGTGCGTCTCTCTCTGGAGATAGCTTAGCTCTGGTCTACGGAATTAGTGCGGCTTGCGGACACTAAGCCTTCCTTTACTCACACCCTGGACTATATCTAGGGCTAGCTGTGAAGATAGACGGCACACAGTGAGTCCCTCCGGTTGTGTCCCAATTGGCACCCTGTTCCCTATATAGTATATTACTTTGACCAGGGGCTGTGGTCGTATAGCTCTGGTCAAAAGTAGTGCACTATAAAGGGAATAGGGTGCCATTTGGGATGCAGACTCTCTCCGGGGCTAAGTGGGGTTTGGTTTGGTTCTACCTGTGATCTGTCTCTTCACAGGAACAGGGTGTACGGGGTGGGGAGGGCTTTTGTGAAGAAGCCTAGGGTAAAGCAAGTGTGAATCGCTGCATGAAGGAAGGCCCTTTCAGGGTGGAGGAGAGCATAAGAGATAAAACCTTTTGGCTCAGCTTAGGAGGAATAAAACGGAAATGCATCAAACATCTCTCAACCCTCTGCATTGGAAATCCCTCTCCTTGGCCCCCTTGAAAGAGCTCTCTGCCTCTAAGCTGGTGATAACTTTGTCCCCTCCATAGTATCTCTACCCAGCTTACTGTTTTTATATTTACTGAATTTTAAGCCCCACTACCCCCCTGCCTCTTGGCTATGATCACATAATGCATAATATAATATATACTGAGAGCGGTACGGTAAACAGTGCCTGGCCCAAAGGCTTAGCTACCTCTGTAAGATGTATGCATGGTGCTAGCTACCTGGGATTGTTAGGAGGAAAAATGGGCTTTGGGGTAAAGAAACTTTTTTATATAATCCTCTGTCTTTGGCCTGCTCTCAGACTACAGCATATGAAAAGGATGTTTTGAATATGCTTAAGACCTTTTTTCTTGTCTGTCTTTCTCTCTATTTTATTTATGAATTTTTCTCCCTTTCAATCCAGTATCCAACAGGCGGCGATGGGGGCTGCTATGGACACGCTCGAGAAATATAAGTTGTTTGAAGAAGAGTCATTTCTAACCACCACTACATCTTGTATGTTTAATAAGCCCTAGCTTTGTCTATAGAAAAAATATAAATGGCTGCCAATGTTTTGGGCGTACATATCACAGACAAACTGAAATGGTCCACCCACACAGACAGTGTGGGGAAGAAGGCGCCTCTTCAACCTCAGGAGGCTGAAGAAATTTGGCTTGTCACCCAAAACCCTGACAAACTTTTACAGATGCACAATCGAGAGCATCCTGTCGGGCTGTATCACAGCCTGGTACGGCAACTGCACTGCCCTCAACCGCAAGGCTCTCTAGAGAGTGTGTGGTCTGCACAACGTATCACCAGTGGCAAACTACCTGCCCTCCATGACACCGACAGCACCCAATGTCACAGGAAGGCCAAAAAGATCATCAAGAACAACAACCACCCGAGCCACTGCCTGTTCACACCGCTATCATCCAGAAGGCGAGGTCAGTACAGGTACATCAAAGCTGGGACCGAGAGACTCAAGGCCATCAGACTGCTAAACAGCAATCACTAACTCAGAGAGGCTGCTGCCTACATTGAGACCCAATCACTGGACACTTTAATAAATGGATCACTAGTCACTTTAAACAATGCCACTTTAAATAATGCCACTTTAATAATGTTTACATATCTTACATTACTCATATCACATGAATCTACTGTATTGTATACCTTCTATTGCACCTTGCCTGTGACGTTCGGCCATCGCTCATCCATATACTTATATGTGCATATTCTCATTCACCCCTTTAGATTTGTGTGTATTAGAAAGTTGTTGGGGAATTCTTTGATTACTTGATAGATATTACTGCACTGTCGGAACTAGAAGCACAAGCATTTCGCTACACTAGCACTAACATCTGCTAACCATGTGTATATGACCAATAAAATTTGATTTGATGTACATTGGTCTGTCCAGTCATTTGAAGAAGTTGGATCCACCATTACATGTGTAAACGCGTCACAAATAGCCTACAGTTGAAGTCGGAAGTTTACATACACTTAGGTTGGAGTCATGAAAACTTGTTTTTCAACCACTCCACAAATCTCTTGTTAACAAACTATAGTATTGGCAAGTCGGTTAGGACATCTACTTTGTGCATGACAGAAGTAATTTTTCCAACAATTGTTTACAGACAGATTATTTCACTTATAATTCACTGTATCACAATTCCAGTGGGTCAGAAGTTTACATCCACTAAGTTGATTGTGCCTTTAAACAGCTTGGAAAATTCCAGAAAATGATGTCATGGCTTTGGAAGCTTCTAATAGGCTAAATTACATAATTTGAGTCAATTGGAGGTGTACCTATGGATGTGTTTCAAGGCCTACCTTCAAACTCAGTGCCTCTTTGCTTTACATCATGGGAAAATCAAAAGAAATCAGCCAAGACCTCATGAAAAGAATTGTAGACCTCCACAAGTCTGGTTCATCCTTGGGAGAAATGTCCAAATGCCTGAAGGTACCACGTTCATCTGTACAAACAATGGTACGCAAGTATAAACACCATGGGACCATGCAGCAGTCATACCGCTCAGGAACGAGACGCGTTCTGTCTCCTAGAGATGAACGTACTTTGGTGCAAAAGTTGCAAATCAATCCCAGAACAACAGCAAAGGACCTTGTGAAGATGCTGGAGGAAAGAGGTACAAAAGTATCTATATCCACAGTAAAACGAGTTATATATCGACATAACCTGAAAGGCCACTCAGCAAGGAAGAAGCCCCTTCTCCAAAACCGCCATAAAAAAGCCAGACTACGGTTTGAAACTGCACATGGGGACAAAGATCGTAATTTTGGGAGAAATCCAAACCGTGAAACACAGGGGTGGCAGCATCATGTTGTGGGGGTGCTTTGATGCAGGAGGGACTGGTGCACTTCACAAAATAGATGGCATCATAAGGAAGGAAGGTTATGTGGATATATTGAGGCAACATCCCAAGACATCAGTCAGGAAGTTAAAGCTTGGTCGCAATTGGGTCTTCCAAATGGACAATGACCCCAAGCATACTTCCAAAGTTGTGGCAAAATGGCTTAAGGACAACAAAGTCAAGGTATTGGAGTGGACATCACAAGCCCTGTCCTCAATCCTATAGAAAATGTGTGGGCAGAACTGAAAAAGCATGTGTGAGCAAGGAGGCCTACAAACCTGACTCAGTTACACCAGCTCTGCCTGGAGGAATGGGCCAAAATTCACCCAACTTATTGTGGGAAGCTTGTGGAAGGCTACCCGAAAACGTTTGACCCAAGTTAAACAATTTAAAGTCAATGCTACCAAATACTAATTGAGTGTATGTAAACTTCTGACACACTGGGAATGTGATGAAAGAAATAAAAGCTGAAATAAATCATTCTCTCTATTATTATTCTGACATTTCACATTCTTAAAATAAAGTGGTGATCCTAACTGACCTAAGACAGGGATTTTTTACGAGGATTAAGTGTCAGGAACTCTGAAATACTGAGTTTAAATGTATTTGGCTAAGGTGTATGCAAACTTCCGACTTCAACAGTATAACTTTCTTTGGTGTCTTTTTTAAATTCACTTTGTTTAAACATTTTAAAAAAGGTTAATGGCTGCCGGAGAGTGGTGGACTGTGCTGTCGGCTATCTGGTGGATACGGAGAATTAGACTGTTTTGAAGTGCTAGTCCAGAGAACAGCTAGCATGTGACCTTGACCCTCCTGCATTGTGGGCCATGAATGCTAAGCTAACTGCAGCTAAGATCCTTCTTCCATGCTAATAGCCTTGGAGGACCATGTTGAAGTCTCTTCTTTGTGTAGTGTATTTAGCTAATAGATAAAAGGACATAATAAGAATAGGCCTTGGTTTGTGTGTGAGGCTGTGAGACAAAAAAACTATTGTGTTGAGCATGGCCCCGGTCCTTAAGCTGTGTAGTGGAAGTTGTTGACTCGCCCTTTAGGGCATAGGGTGTAATTTGGTATGCAGCTTATTCAGAGCCCTATGTTTAACCAGAGGGTAGCCATTTGCGACTCACTTCTAGCCTCACGCTGCTTTAGTTTTTGGCCGTTTGTCATTAAACAGCACTTAAGGAAAATCTATAAACGTTTTAGCATTAATAACCATGCGTCATTCACTGCCAGGTAAAACACAATTACATGCTCTCAGTTCCTGATCTGAAAGTTATCCCCATCATCATCATCATCATCATCACCTATCCTCCTCCTCCGGAGCACCTGTGTATGTATGTGCATGGCTAATGCAATAGTGTGTATACATTGAGAGGTGGGTAGTGTGTGTGGTGAGTTAGTGTGGTTTAGGACTGAACCAGTGTTGTCCGCGCCGACCAGCAACACATTAATCAAACAGTACAATTTGTCTGTCTTCACTGGAACTAATTACCGGGTAGATGGGTGGAGTTAGCCTTGCTGGAGGAAGGAGGAAGCAGGCCTGTAGGAAGTTATTTGGTTTGTCCTGTAAATGAGGCCCTTAGCGGCCTGTGTTTGATACGGTTTGGGCCTTCAAACCCTCGCTTTTATGGAACATTAGTGTCTTACGGTGTTGTTTTTTACAACCCCCCCTACCTCGCTCCCCCTCTTGTCATTTGAGGCGTAGAGAAGAAAATCTCTCTCCCTTTACCTCTTCCTCCCCCCTCCCTATCTCTCTTCCCCTCTCTCTCCTTTTTTTGAGTCTTCCTCCCATCCTTAATTATCTCCATTCTCTCTCCCCTGTGTAATCCCCCTGTCATAATGATTGATAGATGCTCATTGCTAGTAAATTAACATTTCCCTCATCAATTGCAATTTCAAGTGGCTAGATTAGCAATGCATCCTGAAAAGGTCAGTTCATTTAAAATCATCTCTCCCCTGCGAAGCCTCTTCCTCTCACTCCTTCAGACAGTAGAAACTGTCCAGGACAGCATCCCAAATGGCACCCTATGCACTATTATATAGTGCACTACCTTTATATAGGGGATGCGGTCCAGGGCTTTGTTGGACTGTTGTTTCCTATCCTTAATAAAGATAGCTACCTCCTGGGAGAGAGTGAGCCCCACCGACATCTCCCTACCGTACGGCTGAGACATTTAAAAACTTCTCGGACTCCTCAAGACTTTTGAACACAGCCATAGTTAGTTTGTTCAGGTTATGACCTAAATATTTGCTCATTACCAGGGTCAGTCATTTCTCTGTGTTGGGTGCCCAATTATAGATACTGTACATTGAGCTCCAAAAGTATTTGAACAGCAACAATTTTGTTGTTGTTCTGCTCTGTACTCCAGCACTTTGGATTTGTGATGATACAATGACTGAGGTTAAAGTGCAGACTCATCTTTAATTAGATGGTATTTTCATCCAGATCGTGTGAACCGTTTAAAAACTACAACACTTGTTGTACATAGTCCCCACATTTTAGGGGTCCAAAAGTATTTGGACAAATTCACATTAAATTAGTCAAAAGTTTAGTATTTGGTCACATATTCCTAGCATGCAAGGATTACTTCAAGCTTGTAACTCTACAAACTTGTTGGATGCATTTGCTGTTTGTTTTGGTTGTGTTTAATATTATTTTCTGCCCAATAGAAATGAATGGTAAATAATGTATTGTGTCATTTTGGATTCACTTTTATTGTAAACAAGAATATAATGTTCCTAAACACCTCTACATTAATGTGGATGCTACCATGATTACGGATAGTCCTGAATTAATCATGAATAGAGATGAGTGAGAAAGTTAGACGCACAAATATCATACCCCCAAGACATGCTAACACCATTATAATAACAGGGGAGGTTAGCATTTTTGGTGGGGTATGATATTTGTGCGTCTAACTTTCTCACGATTCATTCAGGACTGATCCGTGGACATTGTTACTCTTGGCTACTTGTCTTTTTAAACTCTGGTCAACCAGAGGGTTGCCGGTTTGAAACGCAGCTCCGACGGATGAGCCGACAACTGGAATGAGCCTCCAACTGTAGGATTGCTAGCATCCTCCTTGATACCATCGCCTGCTGATGTGCCCTTCAGCATGGCACTAAACCCCTGCAAGCCTCCTCTTCCTTCAGAACAAACTGTGTTGAACAGTTGTTTCCTCTATTAATAAGGCTAGCTACCTCCTGTGAGAGAGACGTCTCCCTACAGTACAGGTGGGACATTTAAAAACTTCTCAAGACTTTTGAACATAGCCAACGTTTGTCCAGGTTATGACTGAAGTCTCCCAAAGCGCTTACTCCCTATTAGCATGGATCATATCTATGTGTTAGGGGCCCAATTATGGATGTACAATGATCAAACAGTGTCCCTTTAATAAATGGGGAAATGTACAGGTAGCTACCAAAGTAAAGGAAACACTTGAGTAAATGAGGGATACAAAGTATATTGAAAGCAGCTGCTTCCACACAGTGGAGTTAATTAAGCAATTAACATCCCATCCATGCTTAGGGTCATGTATAAAAGGCCCAGTTGTTCATTATTTTGGCTACCATGGCTAGAAGAAAATAATTCAGTGACTTTGAAAGAGGAGTCTCAAAGGTGTGTGTGTGTGTGTGTGTGTGTGTGTGTGTGTGTGTGTGTGTGTGTGTGTGTGTGTGTGTGTGTGTGTGTGTGTGTGTGTGTGTGTGTGTGTGTGTGTGTGTGTGTGTGTGTGTGTGTGTGTGTGTTCCATCAACAAAACACAAAATGATGACATTTCTGGTGGAAGAATGGTGTCGCATCCCTCCAATAGAGTTTCAGACAGAATCTAGGCCAAGGTGCATTGAAACTGTTCTGCCGGTTCGTGGTAGCCCAATGCCCTATTAAGACACTTTATGTTGGTGTTTCCTTTTTTTTGGCACTCACCTGTAGATGGGGAGTGGACACTCCTGCATCCCAAATGGGACCCTATTCCTGACAAATTGCACTACCTTTGACCATGGCCCGCATATGGCTCTGGTCAAAATTAGTGCACTATATCAGGTGCTATTTGGGACGAAGCCAGTGTATCTGCATTTAAAGGGGGATCTGTAGTTGGGAGTGGACTGTCTTGTGTTCTGTCTGTTTACACCCCGGTAACACCCAGGGATCACAGGACATATTATTCCACAGATAATGAGGGTAGAAAAGGAGTGTAGTCATAAATCTTAACTCTTCTGTATTGAGGATCCAACTTTCATTTGAGCGTTCAAGTTTAATATATTTGCCATTTGTAAGTCAAATGTATCTGAAATGCCATTGAAATGTATCTTAGATGAGATTTCAATAGTGTGATCATATTGTCTCGCATGTGTTTGCCGGGGGCCTTTATTCCTTTATTTCTATACCAACACTAACTGGCTCTACTGTGTGCATCATTTGATTCATCATCGGTAGTTTTATTGTATTGAGCATTGAATGCATTTAACTATAGGTCGTTCCACCAATTTGTTGTCGTTTGAGAAGTGTAAAAAAAATAAAAAAAATAAATTGATTTCACCTTTAACATTGTGTCATAAAGAGAACATGTTGAACTTCATAAAAAACATGTGTTCCCATCTCAAGAGGTTAAATAAAAAAGTGTCTATTTAAGTGCCAAATAAAGTAACAGGGTTGACCATAACAGGCTTGACAATTTCATTTGAAATCAGCCATAAATCACCTTGTAACAGGGGGAATGGAAGCTGTTTGTGTGCAGCAGGGAGTGTCAATTGAATGCAAGCTTCACAGGATTGACGTGTTATGCTCGACCCACTCAGTTTCCAGGCAGACAATGGCTAAAAATAGTCGATTTTTTTTAAAGGAATAAATTCACTATATTAAATAGAGTTCAGCTCACATAACAGGGTTGACCTTAAAATGAGAGCAGACGAAAATGAATCACTAATCACATTAAATAATAATAATAATAATAATCTTCAGAAAGAACTTTGTCAGAGCCACAAAATAACTAGGGCTTTACAATTATGGTGAAAACTTGGATAAATGTTGGAGTTAAGTGGGTTAAAATTTTCCTAGAAGCCACAGATTGTACTTGGAGGGACATGTCAAAATGCTGAATTTTTGCACTTTACCAAGTCAGATTTATTGAATTCACATGATCTATATTAAGAGCACTTCATTTAATATAACAAGCTTTTAAAATGCAATATCGGTACACAATTTATACTTAAAATATCAATGGCACTCTTTTCCATATATATTTTTGTATTTTAATTGTTTTATTGAGATGAATAGACAGAAATGAGCTAGGAGCCAGATAATTAAAGGGAACACACTGAGGCTGGGATTGGAAACCACGCAGCTAGGCGAATGCATAATGTGCTGAGGGTGCGTGGCCTTAGCCACTCGACCAACCTCGGGGCACACACGCATTTTCTCCTCTTACACTTAGTGTCCTACTCTAGCTACCTTCTTTCTGTCTGGATTCATTTCCATGTTTTATTTAAGGCCTTCTTGGGTATCGAGCCACTCAGTGAAATTGAACTTTTTGTTCGAAGGCACCACCGCCACGCCACGCCCACCTCCCTCTTTCCTTCCCCCCCTCCCTACCTGACAGGCAACATAGCTGCAAAGGGAAAAAGGGAAAGGGGGTACCTAGCCAGTTGCGCAACTGAATGCATTTAACCAAAATGTGTATTCCGCATTTAACCCACCACTCTGAATCAGAGCGGTGCGGGGGGCTGCATTAATCGACATCTACATCATCGACGCCCGAGGAGCAGTTGTTGTTGAGGGTTAACTGCCAGCAGTAGAGGAGTAGAGAAGTGAGAAAAAGAGCCATGCTAAGTCCTCACATAGACGGCTCATTAAAGAGAAAGTGGCCTAAAAGGTTAGTATTATGCTTCGCTTTATAGATTCTCTGGTGGTTCTGGGCGGCAGGTAGCCTCACGGTTAAGAACATTGGGCCAGTAACTGAAAGTTCATTCAAATCCTGAGCCAACTAGGTGAAAGAAACTGCCGATGTGCCCGTGAGCAAGGCACTTAACCCTAATTGCTCCTGTAAATCGCTCAGCATAAGAGCGTCTGCTAAATGACTAAAATGTCAAATGTAAAAATATCTGTTGAAGCAGAATTAAATGTTAACCAAGGCCTGAACTAGAGCTGGAGGTGGAGGGGAGGAGCAAATGGATAGAGCTGAGCCTGCCATGTAGACGGGCAAGATGGGAGGGAGAGAAGCGTCCCAGCAGCCCCATATACCTTGACCCTGAAAGGTCAGAGAAGATGAAATATACATGGGGAGACGAGTTGACCATTTATCAACGCATCACTCATCCTTTTTAGAGCAACCAGTTTTGTTTCCTCTTCATCTCTTTCTCTCTCTCTATGCTCTCAATCTGTTAATACACACTTTCTTCTGCTCTCTCTTTTGCTCCCTCTTTTCTTTATCACCACCACATCGTTCGATCCTCTGTCTCTCCTGCAGCTGCATGTTTCCTAAACAATACAGTTTCTTCTTCTCCTGGATACGACAAGAAATAGTCTCTGAATGTTTCACAAATGACACCCTATTCTCTACATAGTGCACTACTTTTGACCTGTTCCCCATTGGAATCGGGGATGCAGCCTCTCTATCTATTTGGCTGTCAGCGAGCAGGGAGGGGACTACAACCTCTCTCCTCAGCTGTCACTTAACCCTTAATCTCTGTGTGAATACACAACAAGTACAGTACAGAACAATATGGAGGATGGCTGGAGGGATGGATGATCTTGATATACTGGTTCTGTGTGTGTTTATGTATTTGCACCTTGGTGAGACAGGGAGGTAGGCTATAGGGAAATCTTATCTCATCAACAAAGGTACATGGGTAGATGCAATGTTAGTGTTGGTTAGATGTGGTGTGTGTGGGCTATAGGTGATAGATGTGTGTTTACACAGTCTGCTCTATTGTGGAGCAGTCGTAATAAAGTCTAAGCTTATTGCTGGAGAGATATAGGTTACTGTAAATGTGTTGGTTCGTTAGTAGGGCTTTAAATGTGTTAGATTCCCATATTCATTAGGCATGCAGTTCTTTAGTCTGTGTGTGTTGTGTTTGTGTATGTATTCCGCAGCACCCCTTGAGGGAGTCGAGTGTTGCTAGCTACATTCAAAAGTGTCATCGTTGTGGGGCACAACAGGTCTCATTGTTGATAGGGTCCCAAACTTAAAACCATGCTCCTCTCTCTCTCCAAAAACACGTAATTTCGAATCTCAAGACCGCAAGTCGCAACCCTGTCCTTGAAAGGAATTACCAGATTGTCGATAAACAAAAGACTCAAGTCAAGCTAAGTGGGCTAACGCCTAACACTAAGGTGATCAGTATGCAAAAGCACATCTCCCCAAAGGTGATTTTCTACACAATATGTCTCTTCATGCAATACCTCAACACAACACAGAGACCCTGCTGTCTTTTCTGTCTTCTCCTGCCAGACTGGGAGCAAGGATATGCATATTCTTGGTACCATTTGAAAGGAAACACTTTGAAGTTTGTGGAAATGTGAAAGGAATGTAGGAGTGTATAACACAAACGTGTTCATTATCTCGATATGTGGATTGAGAAATCAAATGGAACCTTGTTTACAAGTCTATATAGAAAAGAAACGGACAGAAATACTCTATTACAGGGTGACAGCTTCCACCCTGAGCCATTAAAAAGAGGACTTCCAAGAAGCCAATTTTTTAGACTGCGCCGTATATGCCACTCCACAGATGATTATCTAGAAAAAGCAGCGGAGATGCGCATGAGGTTTCTAAAAAGAGGCTATTCGTCACAATGTGTGGATGAAGCTCATAACTTGGCATTGGAAAAAACACGAGATGAACTGCTACAAAAAAGACCCGCTAAAGCTACAGAACACTCCGTAATGTTCACAACTACATATACTTTGAATTCGCGAAAAGTGGGAGAGGTGGTCAAGAAACACTGGCATATTTTATCAYCGGACCCAGTTTTGCCGGCTGAATTTAAATATCCACCACGTATTGTGTATAGGAGAGGTCGCAATTTACGCGATAAATTGGTTCATGCCAACTGCCAGCCACTTAAGAAAATTGGCCAAGCACTTTTACGCCCTCTACCAAATGGTAGCTATAAATGCAGAGGATGCGCACAGTGCAACAATATGATGAAGTGTCAATATTTCTGTCACCCACACACAGGAAAAAGGTTCCAAATAAATGACATTATTACGTGTTCCACCACCCATGTTATTTACATTATTAAATGTCCATGTGGGCTCTGTTATGTCGGTAAAACCACCCGCTCTCTCAAACAGAGAATTAGTGAACATAAAAGTTCAATCAGGAGAAACGACAGGGATTATCCAGTCGCTGTACATTTCAATGACATGAAGCATGACATTTCCACCTTTAGATTTTGTGGCATAGAGAAAGTTAAGATATCAGACAGGGGAGGTGAAATGAATAATACTCTGAGTAAAAGAGAATGTTTTTGGATTTTCACCCTCCAGACATTGTTTCCAAAAGGACTTAATGATGAAATGCCTTTGTATGTTATGCTGTGAATTGGAACATGAAATGTGTGTCTCTTGTAGATTATTCTGACGTTTTTCATATGATGTACCCAATGACTAATGAACTTGCTATGTCCTCATTGAGATTATACAGAAGTGTTCAATACGCCTTATTTACACACTTTTGTAATATTTATGAAATGCACATTGTTATATTTGGTAGCACTTATCTATTTTCCTTTGCCTCCAACCCCCTTCGATGTGTAGAACGGATGTGGGTGGAGCCAGGTCTACATAAGGGTGCAACTTTCAAAAAATCCCAAAAGCTCTGACGAAGGCCGTGTGGCCGATACGTAAGCTTATTAAATATCGGTGATACTATCAAGAGCAGTGTGCGGTTTCCTTTTCCTTCATCTTGTTCAATTGATGCCATGCACCTGCAAATAAGATTGCTCAGATGTGCGAGTGCCTTTTTGTATTTGTAGGAGTGTATAACACAAAAGATCTGGTAAAAGATAATACAAAGAAAAAAACAATCATTATTTTGTATTTTTTTTGTACCATCTTTGAAATGCAAGAAAAAGGCCATAATGTATTATTCCAGTTCATGTGCAATTTATATGTTGGCCACTAGATGGCAGCAGGGTATGTGCAAAGTTTTAGACTGATCCAATGAACCATTGAATTTATGTTCAAAATGTTGTATCAAGACTGCCCAAATGTGCCTAATTTGTTTATTAATAACTCTTCATGGTCAAAATAGTGCACTCTCCTCAAACAATAGCATGGTATTCTTTCTCTGTAATAGCTACTGTAAATTGGACAGTGCAGTTAAGCTTTCTGCCAACATCAGATATGTCTATGTCTTTGAAATGTTCTTGTTACTTACAACCTCATGCTAATTGCATCAGCCTACGTTAGCTCAACCGTCCCATGGAAGGGACACCGATCCCGAAGAAGTTTTAAGACTCTCAATCTCTTGACCCTTTACACTGTTTATGTAACGGCATGTTAAACAATGCAAATGACCAAAGAAGCATTTCTTGCTCTTTGTCTCTCTCTCTCTGTTATTCTCATCTCTTAAATCATCTCCAGACTGGAATGCTGACACTGATGTCCATATTTGAACTGCAATAGGTAGTTTTCTTTTCTCTCTGAGGCTCATCAAGTGTTGCTTAGTCATCTAAGGCCAATCGCACTATAGTGTATCCCTCACTGTTTGTTGAAGTGAATATGTTTGCTTATACTAGATGTTGGACTCTCATTGCTGTAGAGAGATGTTGGGGCATTTGGCTATACATTTTACATTTTAGTCATTTAGCAGACGGTCTGATCCAGAATGTTATTATTGTCTGTAGACTACATGGCATGGTGGAGTGACCAAAGATTCGACCTGGGGTCAAATAGTATTAGTTGTCTTTTAAATAGAGTGTGTTTGATTGAGCTTTAAGTGAAGAGGAAATTAAGCAACTCCTGGAGGACAGTGGGAGTTGATAAAAATGCTATTGATATTTTTGAAACCAACGCATTTCGGCCCGTGGCCTTCATCAGGGTTTTTATTGATTGAGCTTGACACATAGACAGTTAGTCAAAAGGCTACTGTAAATCTTAGAGCCAGTGTGAGATCTGTGAATGGAATAACCTACAGTACAGAACAAACATGGTCTACACGACTAAACTGTCTGTTGTTCTTTCATGATATCCTAATCGACACAATCTAAATTTGTGACATAAATGCTTCGACACAGAAGACCTGGCATCCCTCCATGGGTACAGTTTTAAATTGAGACGTTAATACCAATGACGCAGTGATCATTTTCTGTTCTCTTTATTACAGATCTCATTTGGAGATGTTATGTTCTAATTAGCTTATCAGATCCCATTCTCGTCACAATGACATCAAATGAAGCCTGTCGAATTCCATGTTATTTTGCTAATATTAGGAAGGGAAATAATGAGGTACTAGGGCCATTCAGTGCTAGTAATGTTTGCAGTGTTTCACGAATTATAACTAAAATGACAACATGTAGGAGTACGTGTACATTACAATGTCAACACATGCTAAACACTATGCTAATCACTGTCCTCTATCGGTCATATACTGACCTTGTCTCTCTCTCTTAATTCCTCTCTGTCTTTTATATTTTCCTTGGTCCATCTCTCTTTTATTATGGCTCATCAGAAGTGATTCATCGAGCGGAAGTACAGACGGGAGCTGAAAGAGATGAAACGAGAGAGGGAGCGCCAGAAGAAGGTGGCAGACGAACCAGAGGAAAGTAGGAAGTAACAGAGCCCTTCTCTGACCCATCGAGATGGACAGAGCACTTCTTTGACCAATTGAGATGGATGATATTGAATAGCGTATGGAAGGAGCAGGAAGTGGAGGGATGAACAATTTACAAACACTCTGAATTGCAAACAGAAAAGTGCATTTTCCTCTGACTACTCCCTTCATCTGCATCTGATTGGAGAAGATTTGTCAGGTGTAAACAATATGTTGGCAGCTTATCATTAGACTTGCTTTCACCTGGTCAGTTCTTTCAGATCAGTGCAATGAAGGAGAGGATGCGAGGAGAGGACATATTTCTAGACAATTGAGAAAGACCACTAGTCTACAGTCCTCCCTGTACGGTCTCGTCCCATTTTTATTGTGTTTGGTTGTGTTTGTGGTTGTTTTGAGCTGCTTTCATGTGTAGGTCTTAAACAATTTCATGTTGATTATGTACAGTCAGTTTTTAAACTAAATCTACAGCACTGTTGGTCGTCGATCATGATAATGAACGGCATCAACAGAAATGCTTTGTTTTAAATGTCAATTTTTACTGCAAGTGACATTGATAATAATTGATATAAATAAGGGTATTTGAAATATAGATTTTTCATTATAATGACATCTGTCCTCTTGATAGCCATACTCTTCATAATCAGTGTCCAACGACAAATTGCTTAATGGGAAAACTAGTAGTGGCATATCACATGCACGTTATGAGGAGGGGAAAGCGTTAATATGATTTAATTACATTAAATATGTAAAATGCCACCATCTGTCGCGCATCTGCTGCCTCTTCCTCTAACAATGAAAAAATTGTTTTCCCCCCTCTCTCCAAATCCGATAGCCAGATTTTAAAGATCTTAATTATAGATTGTGTGGAATTAATGATTGCTTCAGTTCAGTAGCCACAGGATCCATGCTATTAAACACTTTGTCTTGAATTTCAACATACATCATAAGAACTTAAGCTACAGTACCTTCGAGCTAGTCTGATGTCATCCTAGGCAAAAACTAAGGGAATATGGCTAATGTGCAGACTGATTTTTTATTTCCAAATTGGTAGAAATTTGGCCAGTGTTTAGGGTTTGGTTATGGTAAGTTTTAGTTTTTTGCCAGTCTGGCTGTCAAGTAGTCCCCAACTTTCTCACTTCCTATGTCTGTTAACTTGCCCTCTGTTGGGACAGCAAAGCTTATCTGATTCTGAAACACTGATGTCTATGCATAGAAACAGTAAGGATGAATGCATGATTTTGAAGAAATTTAATTGTTGGATCATGTAAATATCCAGTAGAAAATCATGTTGTACAAAGCAGATAGATGAATTAATGGGCATCGGGTCATGACAGGGCCCCTTTTAACAACGTCACATACTATAACCTCTCATAGTATTAATCCACATAGAAAACAATGTCTGCATCCCTATTCTCCATCCTTCCCCTGAAGTGTGCACTTGCATACATTCTCGCATAGTAAGTAAGCCTTGTCCGAGCCAGAACGGCGCATGGGGCAGGAGCCTAGCCCCTGTTTCTGTAGTGTGAGGCAGCTTGATGTACAAGTACAGCCCCTGGACAGGATGCTACCTTCTCGCATGGATTTAACATTCCTATTCTTGTCAATCAAATCAAATCAAATCAAATGCATTTATATAGCCCTTCTAACATCAGCTGATAGCTCAAAGTGCTGTACAGAAACCCAGCCTAAAACCCCAAATAGCAAGCAATGCAGGTGTAGAAGCACGGTGGCTAGGAAAAACTCCCTAGAAAGGCCAAAACCTAGGAAGAAACCTAGAGAGGAACCAGGCTATGAGGGGTGGCCAGTCCTCTTCTGGCTGTGCCGGGTGGAGATTATAACAGAACATGGCCAAGATGTTCAAATGTTCATAAATGACCAGCATGGTCAAATAATAATAATCATAGTAGTTGTCGAGGGTGCAGCAAGTCAGCACCTTTAGGAGTAAATGTCAGTTGGCTTTTCATAGCCGATCATTAAGAGTATCTCTACCACTCCTGCGGTCTCCAATCCATGATTGGTAGTGTGCAAGTGCACCATTTAGGAGAAGGGTGGAGAATTGGGACATAGCAATAGACTGCTCAATAACATAGTCAGCAACATAATATAGAGGCAACCTTAAGGCTAGCCAACTGTCTACATTAACATATCTTTAGAAAGAGGACATCAGTACTGTATACTGTAGGCTAGCTCTGGTCCAGGGTGTGAATGGAAGCATCAGCGTTAGCAGGTCGCACTAACACCCTGGTCCAGAATTTACTGCAGGCTAGCCATATCTGGCAGCTAACTCTTCTCTAGAAACCCCCAATAGCATTGGCTTGTGTTGTTACACGATGCTTGATGTACTCTTTGTTTAATTTGTGTCCTTAGCTGTGCATGGTGTTAATGCACAAACATGTATTTATAGTGAAATTATCCTGCTGACACCCTGTGTTAAAGAGAGACAATGGATGCACCAATCCCAGATTGCCCCTTTAAAGAAGGAAAACAATATTGCAGTCTTCTACTGTCATTTCTCCTTCTGACATAAACTAGATGTCAAAACCCTCAGGGCAGTAGAAGAATAACAGTTGTTTTTCAGTGTGAAGAGTTTAGAAACCCAAATAAATGCCACATTTCCCACAATCTCAAACAGTCACTTACACAGTGGGTGCTCAATGGTCTTTTAAAACATTTTTTTTTTTACACAGTTTCTTATTATAATATTGAACATATTATAGTAGTATACATTTTTAACAAGTGTGTTCTTGTCTTAGAGGACTGTCTAAGCTACCACACCATTTTCATCAAATTATAAGATTTTTTACATCCATGGGCACTTGGATTTTTTGGGGGAAAAATAAATTATCAAGTCCGATTTGTGTGAAATGCTGCAGACAGAGAGATGCTGCAGACAGAGTAAATGCTGCAGACAGAGAGATGCTGCAGACAGAGTAAATGCTGCAGACAGAGAGAAAAATATCATCATCATGGCAATTACGTCAGTTGTGTTATTAGTTTGAAATGTCTGATAAATGTAATCCGTCCTCAGGTTGGCCTTTAGTAGAGAGCGGCCACTGCTTGTTTTTAGCTAGGCTGAATCC
Source organism: Salvelinus sp. IW2-2015 (assembly GCF_002910315.2). NCBI lineage: Eukaryota > Metazoa > Chordata > Actinopteri > Salmoniformes > Salmonidae > Salvelinus > Salvelinus sp. IW2-2015. The sequence continues at coordinate 20,894,211 of NC_036867.1, forward strand.
CAAATGGCAGCCTTCTCCCTATATAGTACACTACTTTTGAACAGGGCCCTGGGCGAAATTAGTGGACTATCGAGAATAAAGGGCCTTTTAGGATGCATCTCTGTACTTTTTTTCTCTTGATGTGCCGCTGCCCTCCGAGTGCTCCCTCATAAATTCCTCTTATCAGCTAAACGATATCAAAGCTGTTTGTTCATAAATCATAGAAAAATAATGCTTGGAGGCAATATCGCAATGCTACTACTGTTTAATTTGTCTTTTGTGGCCTTGGACAATTTGGGGTTGCTTTGCTTCATATGAATTGCTATATTTTCTTACTACATATATGCCAAACCATTTTATGATGGCAAACCATTTCATGACCATTTCATACGTAAGTGTCAAACCACTTCATGATCCTAATATTGTATTGACCTTTACCTCTTATGTCAAGGACAATCCCAAGGGAATGTCGACCCTCTTCCTCACAACTGAAATATCATATTTGCCTTAGTAGGCAGCGTTTTCCCCCACATAGTCCCAATATGTCAAGCCTGAGAATGCCCTTTTTGTCAGTGTGCACGTCACAAATATATAGTCAACCATCAATCAATTACTTACATTTGAATGAAAAGGAAACTGTTTTAAAATACAGAGAAGCATACAGAGTAAAACGCTAAGTAAGTAATTAATGTTTAATGGGAACTGCATGTTTCGTTTATACTAAGCAACACACTGCTACTGTAACCCTCTATGCTTTCATGTCTATAGACAATCTTCCAATAAGAATACATAATAATAACTACTTTATTTGTATAGCGCATTTTAACACAAGTAAAAAGTGCTTCACTTCATAAAATAATAAAATAAAAAGTACTAACAAAGACCGAAAGGAAAATGACAAATGATAGCAAATTAAAATCATACCTTTAATGTATGATTTCAATGTATCTTTATAAAAGTGTGTCTTCAGCAGGGATTTAAAAAGAGGCACTGAATCGGCAAGCCTGATATCCTCTGGCAGACCATTCCAAAGTCCAGGGGCCCTAATGGCAAATATCTGCTCTTCTTTCGTTTTCAACCTAGACTTTGGAATTGTCAGCAGTGCCCTGCCAGAGGATCTCAGGCTGCATCCTGGCTCATAGGGAGATAAAATATCTGCCATATGGATGGGGCTAAACCAAGCCTAGCCTTACATGTGATTTTATTTTATTTTAAAATATATTCTAAAAGTGACTGGTAGCCTGTGTAGAGAAGCTAAAATAGGTGTGATATGGTAACATTTTCTGGTGCCTGTTAAAAGAAGAGCTGCAGCATTTTGAACTAACTGTAGACAATGGAGTGATTTCTGACTGAGCCGTGCATACAAAGAGTAACAGTAATCTAGGCATGAATAAAAAGCATGTATAACTTTCTCCAGATCAGTGACTGAAATAAGACTTGACTATAGCTATTTGTCTTAGATGATAAAAGCAGGACTGGACTACCGTTTTTACATGCAGCTCGAGGTCAAGGACAAAGAAGACAAGGTTACTGGCCGTAGGCTTTACATTGGTGGACAAATGACCAAGGTTATTTACAATCTGGATGGGGGCCAAATAAAACATCCTCTGATTTTGTATCATTGAGCTGGAGAAAATGTTCAGACATCCAACATTTGATGTCAGCAAGACCCTTGTGAAGGGTAGCTATGCTAGCTTGGTCACTGGGTCTGATTGGTAAATAAAGCTGTATGTCATCCGCCTAGCAGTGAAACGGAATGTTATGATTGTGGATGATGTCACTAAGGGGACAGGTAAAAAAAGGATGTGGCCCAGATTTGACCCCTGAGGGACACAATAGTGAATAGCTGCTGGGGACATTACTGAACCACCCATGCTCACGGATAAACGTCTGCCACATAAATATGACCTGGACCAGTCGAGGTCAACGCCAGAGTTTCTCACCCACTTCTTCAGCCGGTCAACAAGGATGTTTTGACAGGTATTACAGTAACACTTTTTAAAGAGGGTACCTTAAACGTGAAGCATTATTGACATTAGTTCTTCAGATACATACAGCGCTCAGAGGAGCTTTTTGGTCCAGGTGTTTCAGCTACCCCCACAGAGAATATAGTCATGATCAAAATGATTGGCATCCTTGATTGTTGTTTATTGGCATCCTTGATTTTTAAAAATTTAACCTTTATTTGATAAAAATGAGCAAAAAATACTGAGCTATATTGTACGATAAATTCATTTGACAATTATATTATTTTATTTTAAACTAATACAATTGCTCATAGAAATATTTTTTATAACAATAATTAAAAACAAATCTGTATGTAAAGATTCGGTACGGAGGAATGGTCTAAGATCCCTCCCAATGTGTACTCCAATCTCATAAAACATTTTAGCAAAAGGCTAAGTGCTGTTATCCTCACAAGTGGAGGGTACCTGAGTACTAAGCAATAATTTTGACCACTATTTTTGGGAGAAAACAATGTATTACTTGTTAAACAAAATTTCTTTCTCTGAGCAATTGTATTAGTATAATCAAAAAAATTAGCATAAAATACAGCTCAGTCGTTTTTCTCATCTTCATCAAGGGTGCCAATAATTTCGGTCATGACTGTATGTGTTTGTCAAAAATGGCACCCTATTCCCTAGATAGTGCACTACTGTTGACCAAAGACTTATGTACCTTAGTACAAATGTAACGCACCATGGAATAGTGTGCCATTTGTGAGGCAGAATATATGCAAAACTATAAGGAGATGTGGATCAGGTATTGACAGTCAGAAAGATGTGTTTTGTGATGTCCAACCCATAGAAATAGAATGAGTAGAGCGGTTGTCCCCATTCAAGTCAATGATGCCATAGTGGGTGACTGGCGGACAGTTTGAGTGTACCCATAGAGATAAGGCATTCAGCCTCTCAGCAAGGCTTGTGTGACCTCAAAAGAGCATTGTGACATACAGAGTCATTGCTATAAGGGGGTGGATGGGACGCTAGAAGCCTGAAAACAAAACATAACTGTACACTGTATTGTATCGATTTACAGATACGCACACACAAGCTACGATAGAACTCACAAAATGCAGCTTTTTTTGTCCCAGAAACACTGAAAAATTAATAGGCGTTGTCTGTCTATCAAGTCCACCACAAAAGCGCTTGCTGTTACTCCCTCCTTTGCAGGAAGCTTTTGAAAAAGAAAAGAGTAGAAGTTTGTTTGTATATAGAGATACTGTGTATGTGGGCCTGGTGTACAGAGTAAAGTACAACAAGTATTTTCCTCAGGAGTCCCATGATGCCTAGCAGAGAAAGAGAAAGACCACTAATACTGACAGGATAGCTTAGCTTCTTCCTCCTAGTCCTCCAGAGAGGTCAAACATCAACGGTGATCAACGACGGTAAAATACTGCCTCGTGTCCGTTTGTGTCGTCTTTGTTTTGTTCTATTGTTTGCCACATTCACAAAGTACCAGGAGTTAAGTTCACTTTAGCTAGTGTGCGAGTGTTTGTTTGTTGTACGTTTTCCTTTAGCTCCCCTCTTACGAGCTCCTTCTCTCTCATTAGGAATCCCTGCAGCTGTCACTGTCCTCTCCCCCGTACAAGTCAGCTAGTTTCTTAAACCTGGGTCCCCACTCACTCAGGTAGTTATAGTCCTGGTCTCCCTCTGTGGTCATGGAGCCCAGGGAGCTAAGGGACTCAGCAACCGAGCCGCTCCCTTCGTAGGCGTAGGTGGCCAGGGAGTCGTAGGGCGGTGCGGTGGGGTCCTGGTCGTTTTCCTGAAGCCTTTGGTCTATGAAGTTCCTGACGTCCGCGTTGTCCCTGTGGGCCAGGGGAAGGATCACAGTCCGACGGACGGGAGGGTGCAGGGTCTCGGGCTTCATGTCCCTGCGCTGTTTGCTCTCCTCTGTGGCCTCTGGGTTGCGCAGCGTGCCAATATCAAAGGCCTGGGTGTCCTCCTCTCCGCCCCCTTCATCGTTGTAGCTGACGACGTTGTCTCTCACATCCTCTTTGGAGATGATCAGAGGCTCCTTCTTCCTCTGCTGCCTCCTCAGGGCAGCGAACAGCACCACGATCACTATAGACAACAAAAAGAGAGGGAAAGAGAGAGAAGAACTTGAGTATGAGATGGGAGAGGAGAGGCGAGGAAGGGAGAGGTGAGCAAAGGAAAGGAGAGGAGTGTGCTTCGATACTGAGGGATGCATTGATCATGATCACTTCAGAAACAAGACAAAAAAAGGCTGAGCAACTTTTTATATTTTTCCTTCCTGGATTCCTCCTATTTTCTGAAGGATAGCTTTTGTCTGTTGGGAACCATTGATGGTGTGGATATATGATACGCTCACTAATGTACTTTGGTGGGCTGAGAAAGGCTTGCGCTGCCACATAGGACGTGTGATGTGGATGTGAAACTTAGAATTTATGTGTGTTGATGTGATTGATGCCTTAAATATGCTCAATGTAAGCCACATGCCAAATAACATGTTTTTTTTACTGAATTGCACAGTACTCACTGAGCAGTATGAGGACACAGAAGATGATGGCCATGAGGGCTCCAGTGCTGAGGCCTGCGGTGAGGACCAGAGCTTCCTGGTTACACAGCTGCATGTTCCCCTCGCGGTCGCAGGTACAAACGTGCACCGTCAGGGTGTTGGTGCTACTCTGCATGGGGAAGTCGCTGTCTGAGATCACCACGGGAACCAGATAGGTACTCCTCTGTAGCCGGCTGTAGCTGTTCCGTCTGGTCAGGATACCTGCCGTGTTGTCTGTTGGAGAGAAACGCGTTAGAGTTAGCTACTATACAAGTTAGGATGAGGAACGTTTCACAGTTTTTTAAGAGGCTTGTTTTCTTTCAATTTATCTTGTCTCAAATGTACGGCCTTAAATATTATATTTGAGTGTGCTTAAGTATATACGACTGGGTGTGATTTACAAATTGTGATCATTGCAGCTGTGGAATACATACAGCATGTTATGAATACACCAAATAAAAGACACTGACAATTAAATGTGTGTCAACTGTTGTTCTACAGGAGGAAGGGCACATACCTTTATTGTCTCTGACGGTGAAGTTGGCTTTCACAGAAGCCTCGTGCGCTAGACTAAAGAAGAACCTGTGTCCACCAATAGGCTCGTCAGCGTCTGCAGCACTTACTGTCTGAATCCTCTGAAAAAGGCATGACAGATATGATCAAGCACAGATAACCTACTTTATCTCGAGGAACAAGACGAATGTGTTAACTGACGAGGGTTATAAACTGATAAAGGTTAGATCAGTTGGGGACCTTAGGTGGCAAAGAAGACCTGCTGTAGGGGTTTAAAATAATAGTACATTGTTTTCCATTACCTGGTTAGCCTTGGCGTTTTCACAGACAAATGTCTCGTAGTATGTGGCGAACGTAGGAGCGTTGTCATTAACGTCCAGTACTCTAACATAGACTGGTACACGACTCATCAGCCGTGGGTTGTCTGTGTAACAAAGGGACATGACATTTAATAACAACACCAAGTAAAAGACAATAACTGCCTTTGATACAATTATGATACTGTTCTTTGTCTCAGCAAGCACTTTGGTGTACGTCCCTCAAATTCAAATCTAGACTTTGAAGTCAGTTCCACTGCTTTTTTTCATTCTTACCCTCTAATCAGGGACTGATTTAGACCGGCGACGGCAAGTGGGTGCAATAAATTATCCGGTAGAATAGAAAACCAGCAGTCAGGATCGCGTAGTGTAAGATCTGAATACCCCTGCTCACAGTGGAAAATACTGTGAACAGGGCTATTCAAATCTTACACTACGACAGTGGCTCGCACCCAGTAGGGGGAGATGAACAAACGCAAAGCAAGCACTGCCCTATGAGGTCCGGAGTAATGCTGGTATGTTGTTGTACCTGATCTGGTGTCCCAGGTCTGAATCAGTCCATGATTAGAGAGGAAGAATGAAGAAAAAAAAGTATTATGTGGAACTGGATTCAAGGTCCATATTGGATTTGGGGGCTATGGAAGTAGATCTGCTTTGTCTTGTTGATACAATGATGCTAACTCAACTGCTCATACTACTGTACATGTAACTAGAAAGTACTGTAGTAATTCACCACACACACACACATGCACGCAAACACACACACAAGCACACACGTACATCAATGATCAACAAGGCCAAGGCTTTCGACTCTGTCAATCACTGCATTCTTATCGGCAGACTCAATAGCTTTGGCTTCTCAAATGACTTCCTCGCCTTGTTCACCAACTACTTCTCAGATAGAGTTCAGTGTGTCAAATCGGAGGGCCTTTTGTCTGGAACTCTGGCAGTCTCTATGGGGGTGCCACAGGGTTCAATTCTCGGGCCGACTCTTTTCTCTGTGTATATCAATGATGTCACTCTTGCAGCTGGTGATTCTCTGATCCGCCTCTACACAGACGACATCATTCTGTATACATCTGGCCCTTCTTTGGACACTGTGCTAACAAACCTCCAAACAAGCTTCAACGCCATACAACACTCCTTCCGTGGCCTCCAACTGCTTTTAAATGCTAGTAAACCTAAGTGCATGCTCTTCAACCGTTTGCTGCCCGCACCCGCCCGCCCGACTAGCATCACTACTCTGGACGGTTCGGACCTAGAATATGTGGACAACTACAAATACCTAGGTGTCTGGTTAGACTCTCCTTCCAGACTCATATTAAGCATCTCCATTCCAAAATTAAGTCTAGAATCGGCTTCCTATTTCACAACAAAGCCTCCTCTGCCAAACATACCCTCGTAAAACTGACTATCCTACCGATTCTTGACTTCGGCGATGTCATTTACAAAATAGCCCCCAACACTCGACTCAGCAAACTGGATGTAGTCTATCACAGTGCCATCCATTTTTATCACCAATGCCCCATATACTACCCACCACTGCGACCTGTATGTATCACGATCGTCGTAAGAACATTCGGACCAAAGCGCAGCGTGATATGTGTTCCACATAATTTATTGACGTGAAACGCACAAAAACAATAAAAAAAGCAAACGATACGTGAAGCTATGGAGTGCTCACAGGCAACTACACATAAACAAGATCCCACAAAAAACAGTGGGGAAATGGCTGCCTAAATATGATCCCCAAGCAGAGACAACGCTAAACAGATGCCTCTGATTGAGAACCATACCATGCCAACATAGAAATAAAACAACCTAGATTACCCACCCTAGTCACACCCCGACCTAACCAAAATAGAGAATAAAACGTCTCTCTATGGTCAGGGCGTGACAGTATCCCCCCCCAAAGGTGCGGACTCCGGGCCGCAAAACCTGACTCTATAGGGGAGGGTCTATAGGGGTGGGCATCTAGCGTCGGTGGCGGCTCCGGTGCGGGCCGAAGTTGGCTGGCCCTCACTAAATATCCGTCGCCAAACCCACTGGCTCCAGGTCATCTATAAGTCTTTGCTAGGGAAAGCCCCGCCTTATCTCAGCTCACTGGTCACCATAGCAACACCCACCCGTAGCATGCGCTCCAGCAGGTATATTGCAATGGTCACCCCCAAAGCCAACACCTCCTTTGGCCGCCTTCCCTTCCAGTTCTCTGCTGCCAATGACTGGAACGAATTGCAAAAATCTCTGAAGCTGGAGTCTTATATCCCCCTCTCTAACTTTATTCATCAGCTGTCAGAGCAGCTTCCGGATCACTGTACCTGTACACAGCCAATCTGTAAATAGCACACCGACTACTTCATCCCCATATTATTACTTACCCTCTTGCTCTTTTGCACCTCAGTATCTCTACTTGCACATCATCATCTGCACATCTATCACTCCAGTWTTAATGCTAAATTGTAATTATTTTCCCCTCTATGGCCTATTTATTGCCTACCTCCCTACTCTTCTACATTTGCAAACACTGTACCTAGATTTTTCTATTTTTATTTTATTTTGTGTTATTGACTGTACACTGGTTTATGTGTAACTCTGTGTTGTTGTTTTTGTTGCACTGCTTTGCTTTATCTTGGCCCGGTCGCAGTTGTAAATGAGAACTTCTCAACTGGCCTACCTGGTTAAATAAAGGTGAAATAAAAAAACATGGTACTTACTGAACTCAGTGGCAATAACAGAGACATTGTGCCAGGCGATGTCCTCTCTGTCCAGAGTCCTCAGCATGAACACTGAGCCGTTACCTGGGTGCACGTTGAGCACCCTGTCCATGTCTGTACGCCGGTCAATAGAGTACCTGCACATAGCAAACAAGTATAAGCTTCCTCACTTTGTTTTCACATAAACCCAATGCACTGTAGGCTGTGCTGCAGTGTATAAGCTTCTTCACGTTCGCAGGAATATTATGCACCCTGTCTTTGTCTGTGCGCTGTTCTATCGAGTACCTGTATCTGCACAAAACAAACAAGTATACATGTCCTTGCATTCTTTATAGAGGAATCCAGTGCCGCATTATTACAACAATACATCCTACTGCTACAAATATCTGACAGTTGTGGATTGGTCGTTCGGCTAAAAATAGAATGACTTCAAAAATGTTTATCTGTGCTATCATGGTGTAGTGGTCCTAATGGCTGTTTGGAGATACACTCGCAAAACACACACGCGAATGCATGCGCACACAAACGCGTACGCACACAAATGCATAAACACACACACAAACAGGTTATCTAGTAGTGTTGTTTTTCTTCACTTCCTGGGGACTAGTGTGATACATCAGTTTGATTAATAGAGTAGTGGATGTGGGTTGTCCCAAATGTACCCTATTCGCTATATAGTGCACCACTTTTGTCCAGGGCTCATAGTGCGATATAGGGAATAGGGTGCCATTTGGGACACAAACATAGACTTGGAAGAGAGCAAGGGAGTGGAGGGGGGAAGCAGACTCCCGGGGGAGGGGGGGGGGNCACACACACACACACACACACACACACACACACACACACACACACACACACACACACCTCCCACTATGGAGACGTTTCCCAGGCTAACAAGTATTCAGTATTGGGTCGAGAGGTATATAATCCAGTCGTGTTGTGTTTCTCCACTTCCTAAGAATGACTGTTATACATCAGTTTGATTAATGGAGGATGAGACGTCGGCTGTGTCCCAAATTCACCCTATTTCCTATATAGTGCACTACTTTTGATCAGGGCCCATAGAGTGCCATTTAGTTGCAGATGTTGACAGGGAGAAGAGGGAAGGGGAGCGAAGGAGGGAAGCATACCTCCGGGGGAGAGCATGAACCGGGGCGATCAGTCGCTCAGGTATCGTGTACCATCGCACCCCCTACCCCAATCTTCCCTCTCTTCCATATCCACCCTCTTCCGCTCTCCCCTTTCACAACCACTATTTTTACTCCTTTTTTCTGAACAACCAACCGTGTTAGCATCTATCTATCTAAATGCGCCCTACACACTCACAGACAAACACACACATACAGACACACTATTTGCCCCTCTCGTTTCTGACAGTAAGTCTAAGCTTGTTAAATCTGTTTCTGTTGGGGTGCTAATTGCCAATCTAATATTCTCAATAATTCAGTCGGCTGGGCTCCTCCGTTGATTAATAACAACAGATAAGTGTGTATGTGTGTGTGTGCGTGTGTCTGTCCTCTCCCCTCCCCAATGTGTGTGTTTGTGTGCGTGCGTAGTACCTGACGGGACTGCGGCTACTGTCTGGATCTGTGGCGCTGACCGATCCGATGATCGTGCCTACTGCCACGTCTTCTTTGACCTCCATGACATAGCCGACCCGGTCGAACACGGGCGGCTCGTCCACATCCTCCACGATCAGTTTGACCGTCGCCCCGTCCGTGGTCGCCGCATAGCGCAGGAACCGAGGGTCAGGGTTGGAGTTCTCCACCTGGATCCTTAGAGTGTAGGACCGCTTCCTCTCAAAGTCCAGAGACTGAGGAGACAGAGGGAGAGCGGAGAAGAGAGGGTTAACAACTCACACACACTCAAATCGCCAGATGACACATTTCTATTCCACTTACTTTCCTTTTTCACACAGACAAATCCTGTGACATGCAACACCCTCCTCGTCTAAGCAACACACACACACACGCACGCACAGACACACACAGACACACCAAGCAACGCGCACTCTATCAACAATTGAATTGATTCAGTGTGACTCAACCGCTCTGTCCCTCGTCAGTTGACACATTTTTAATTCACTTCCCCTCTAACACAGACAAATCCTGTGATTTGCAACACAATCCTCGTCGAAGAAACACACAATATCAACAATTGAATTAATTCAGTGTAGCTCAACGACTCCCTCTTTTTCTGTCTGGCTGTTTTCTGGTGTCTAGAGCGTTGGGCCAGTAACCGAAATGTTGCTAGTCTAGTAGAAGAACATGAGAAGGTAATATACTCGCGACTGGTGACTTGCTGAAACCAGCCTGGTGAGTTGATTCAATATGGCATTGTCCGGAGTGATGGCTGTATATTTGCATCTCACAGGAGCGAGTCACACCTTTGCTGTCACAATCTCCAGGATGAGAAGTTCTCATGGAAATCCTAGGGTCACTGTCACCAGGAGAGGTGTGAAGACTGATGAAACTTGAATCGACTAAATGAATGTTACTGTGCGAATTAAATTGTTGTGGTTGGTTTGTTTCAAGAGCTTATAAAGAGCTGCACATTTCGATATGTCTTATTGCATTATATTTTTTCTGATTGATGTATTTTTAAAGTGACTGGATTGAAATTGGTTAGAGTTGGTTAGATTAGAATCTGGGTGTGTTTTCCTGTTTTCGTTTTCACTTGCAAAGTGTTAAGTCATTTAAATTCAAGCTCCTGTGTGTATCAAACACACAGTTTTTCTCTTAGAGATGATTCTGAGCAGAAGACACGTGTAACCACGTTAAGTCTTAGCCTATTGGGGATAGTAATTACCCTTTGTTACTTTGTAATGTATGTATTTCATGTGCACTGTAATTGTTTGAGTGTCAATTATTTCGGAATACATTCTATTAGTTGAATTGAGTAAATGCATTCCTCGTTTTACAGAGTAATTATTTGATTGACTATATGCCTATAATTTAATAGGGCTATTGATAGTTGTTAATTACACTATACACATAGCATATGCAGTACGCTTGGTCTCTAACTATGCATCTCTGAGCTGAGGTTAACTCAATAATTTAATGCTAGGACAGTAATTGCCAGATATTAGCTCCTTGTTCCTCAGCCTCTTTATAATTGCACAACAGTAAACCTAGACATGTGTATCTTATAGTATTCTGAGTGGTGACGCAAGGCTCGCAACCTTGGCTATACCCACTGGATACGGGTATGGGCCTATAGCATTCACATAATAATGGAGTCAGATTGATAAATGTAGTTTATTATTATTCAACATACGTAATGGAGACCCCTCATCCTCAGTCGATGGGGATTTCCACCAACCTACATAATCGTTGGATCATTTCCACCAAACTAAATGGTGACTCATCCAGCTATTGGCGATTTCTATATTACATTACACTAGTTCAAATCCCCAAGCCGACAAGGTGAAAGATCTATTGATGTGCCCTTGAGCAAGGCACTTAACCCTAATTGCACCAAGTCTAGGTCCAAGAGGCTTCTAAACGGCTTCAACCCCCAAGCCATAAGACTCCTGAACATCTAACCCTGAACACCCCCCCTCTCCCTCTTTTACACCGCTGCTACTCTCTGTTGTTATCATCTATGCATAGTCACTGTAATAACTCTACCTACATGTACATATTACTTCAACTAACCGGTGCCCCCGCACATTGACTCTGTACCAGTACCCCCCTGTGTATCGTCTCACTATTGTTATTTTACTGCTGCTCTTTAATTACTTGTATTACTTTTATTCGTTATTCTTACTCATATATATTTTTTTTTTACTGCATTGTTGGTTAGGGGCTCGTAAGTAAGCATTTCACTGTAAGGTCTACACCTGTTGTATTCGGCGCATGTGACTAATAGAATTTGATTTGATTTGATAATGGCAGCCCCTGGCAGTGACCTCACTCTCCGAGGGTGTATCGGGAGAGTTGGGCTTTCTCCTCTTCTTTCTATTTGTGTGAATCCCATTAATCTCTCCTTTCTCCTGAAGTGTGCACTTGTTTGCTTCTAAGCGACTTTGGGTCCATTATATAAATACCATGTAGTATTATTATTATTATTCCCTTCATGGGAATAACTGGTATATGCTATGGAAACTCTAGCCATGGGATGAAACCTCTGGCTCTGTGCTTCATCTTTAAGAGTGTCATCACACCAACGCTCTCTGGAAAGAACACATCTGACGTGTGCCTTTAGCTGTGAGGGAGCAACTGCCAAATCAAATGCAGTCATTTAACCAGAGAGGTAGGTGTGTGTGTGTGTGTGTGTGTGTTGCCTGTGTTGTGTTGTGTGTTGTGTGTGTGTGTGTGTGGTGTGTGTGTGTGTGTGTGTGTGTGTGTGTGTGTGTGTTGTGTGTGTGTGTGTGTGTGTGTGTGTGTTGTTGTGTGCGCACTTGCATCAGCGCAGGTTTTTCAATGCCAATGAGCTTTCAACTGGCCACTGTCTGCCTGTACCGATCTTGATATCAAACAAATACAGACATTTGATATGACCCTTCATACTCAATAAATCATTGATTTATTTTTGTCCTGCTTGGATTTTCCTCAAGACAGGGGTTTAATGATGTCAACATGAGCATGTGTTGTTTGGTGACAGTACTAGTGGTACAGGAGAAATGGCATGCCCTTTTACCTAGATGAGCCATTTAATTAAAGTAGGCTCGGTTGTAGACCAGACCCTGTACACACGCACATGCACACGCCCGCACATACACACAGAGCGAGAGAGAGCGAGCCTAGATCCCTCCAATATCATTACAACGGTAGCATCAGCAGAAGGCAATTACATCTCCCTCCACTCAATGATGACCTGGTGGAAGTGGCGTGATCGATTTAAAGCCACACTAGAGGATAAGGGGGCGCTTGATAAAGCAACAATCTGATTCTGTTTAATACATCAACACATACTATAGCTCAGCGCACCCAGAGGACTACTGACTGGTTCTGGTGAAATAAATACCCAGCATCAATCTGATCTGCACTCAGAAACCGTGACTAAGAATACATCCTATCTGAGCATGTGAATGTACAATCTGACATGACTGGATAGCAATGTGGCAAAATCCACCCTTTCAAAAGGCAAGGTGAAGCAGTTACCATATCACTTAAATCTTCCAGATACTTCTAGGGCCCTAGGGAGTACTGGTTAGGGGTTGATTTGGAATCCAAACATTTTGAACAAGTGTGGACAGTAGGACAGTCTAGCGCAGTGTTTCCCAAACTTGCTCCAAGGGGTGCACGTTTTGGTTTTTGCCCGAACACTACACACCTGAATCAAGTTATCAAAGCTTGAGGATTAGTTGATTATTTGAATCAGCTGTGTAGTGCTAGGGCAAAAACCAAAACGTGCACCCCTTGGGGTCCCGAGGACCGAGCTTGGGAAACCTTGATCTAGTGTTTATAGGGGTTACGGTTCAATTTCGAATCCAGCCATACTGAACTTTCTGAGTGTGATAACACCTAGGGAGTAGGGTCGAATGCCCCATGAACGAGGGACTAGGAGTGATTTGGAATCCAGCCATACTGAAGGAATGACCTAGGGATTAGGGGCGAAGGAATAGGGACTAGGGACAAAGGGTAGTGGTAGATTTGGAATCCAGCCATTCACTGACCTTCCTGAGGGTGATGACGCCATCCTGTGTGCTCCTATTGGTTGAGATGTCGAACATGGCGGGGCCGTCGCTGCTGGTGATTCGGTAGGTCATCTCAGCGTTCCTGCCGATGTCAGCGTCCGTAGCTCGCAGCACGGCCACCGTCGAGCCCGGTTCTGTCGACTCGGGAGCTTTGAACTCATACAGACCTGGAGGAAAGACATACACACATTCGTTGTTGTTGTTTTTTCTCCATCTGTAGCACCTGGATCAACCCCTAAACTCATACTTTTAAATACTGTACATCTTAAAAGCCAAGATCAATCAATCTTGCATCATTTATTCAACTCTGAATACAATGGCCCATACATAGCTAGTTATTTTCACCAGATGATTTCCTGGTTTGAGCCAGATAAATTGATGCGTCCCTGTCTGTCAGCCTGAGCACCCCACTGTATCTCATATGCTTAAATAAATAGCTGGTCTGGTCTGCAGAGGGATGGACCTGACATACACACGGGCTGCATATACAAACACCACTGACACCCTCATAAAACATGCTGACATCATTCTGGCAACGCCTGAGTCGGCAGGTCCCACACACACACATCTTGCATGCACGCACGCAAGTGTACACACACACGCACACACACAAAGGTATGGGCACACACACAGATTCAGACATGTTTGTTTTACTATCGTTGTAGGGAACAAACAATTAATTCCCATTCAAAATCCTATTTTCCTTAACCCTAACCATACTATCTTGTGAGGATGTATGGTCTCCACAAGGATAGTAAAACCACACACACACACACACACACACACACACACACACACACACACACACACACACACACACACACACACACACACACACACACACACACACACACACACACACACACACACACACACACACACACACACACACACACACACAAGCACACACACACACACACACACACACACCTCCCACTATGGAGACGTTTCCCAGGCTAACAAGTATTCAGTATTGGGTCGAGAGGTATAATATACAACAATTATATCGCTGCCTGACACTGGGTGTCCCATTACAATATCCACTTTCCCTCACTCTGTTCTTCTCTTTCTACCTGCCCCCTCTCTTCATCCCTCCCTCCATGTATTCCTCCCCATCTCACCTTCTCTTCCTTTCTAGCCATCTCTACCCCTTCCATCCCTCCCTTCTTGTTCTGTCCATTGAGGTGAGGTGCAGTGACAGTGTTTGTCTCCCTGTTGTAGAGGGTGATAAATGGAGTCAGTGTTTCTACGTTTGTGTGAGTTTTGTCACGTGAAGTGCTGTTTGGCTTGTATGCGTTGATTCTAACCAAGTGTAACACGCCCACACACACACACGCACACACACAGAGGTAAACACAGAGACACAGAAGCACACACACACACTGCTGTTATTGAGGGGAAACAAAATGACACCAGTAATCTGTCAATCTGATGCAGCTGCCTTTGCAATTCACCAGATGCACCAGAAAGGGAGAAAGCAAGGGAAAGAGAGGGACAGGAGACAGTGTGTGAGAGGAGATTGAAGGAAAGTGGGAGAGGAGTGTATGAGAAAAAGATGATTGGCAAAAGAAACAGTGAAAGCGAGGATGAGGAAGGAGAAAAAAACGAGAAACAAAGGGCAGTAGCGGAGCCACACACAGTGACATTGAGAGCGTTAGAGAGAGCAAGAGCAAGAGACAGAGGATGACAGAGAGAAAGAGAATGAAAGTGATAGAGTTAGAGATAAACAGAGAGCGAAGAAGATAAAACCCACAGTGTACTCTTTTCATTTAATAGGGATTAGCAGGCTGATCTGATGCACTGTGCAGGACCCTTCACTCTCTCATATGGCTCTACATGTAATTATGCCAAGCCTTCAAGAGAGCGGCGCTGCCACACACACGCACACATACACACACAGACACACGCCACAGCAGCACAGTAATACTTTCTGCAATAATCCACATTCATTTTGAAATTGCCACCAGATGGAGGCTGCCTGGTTGGCACAAGCCTGTATAGTGAAATTAGTTTTATATTCACTGTGTGTATGTGAGATTGGGTGCACGTGTGTGTGTGTGTGTGTGTGTGTGTGTGTGTGTGTGTGTGTGTGTGTGTGTGTGTGTGTGTGTGTGTGTGTGTGTGTGTGTGTGTGTGTGTGCGTGCGCACGTGTGTGTTTGTGTGTGTGTGTGTGTGTGTGTGTGTGTGTGTGTGTGTGTGTGTGTGTGTGTGTGTGTGTGTGCATGTGCGTACACACATCTGTCTGTTTGTGTGCACTATACTCACTCTTTGGGAAGCGTGGTGGGTTGTCATTGACATCAGAGAGGGTAATGCTGACTGTGGTGGTCCCTGATAAACCACCCATCTGGCCAGCCATGTCTTTAGCCTGGATCACAACCACATAGTTCTCCTTGGTCTCCCTGTCCATGTTAGGCAGGGCTGTCTTGATCACACCTGAATGTGAAGGACAGACAGTCAGGACAGACGGTGAAAGTGATGCAAGATTAGATACTTCTGTTCGATATAGATATTTATAGCACTAACACTTTTTCCAAAGAGGAAATTAATTGAATATCAAACAATAGGGGATGTGAGGGTTGATGGTGCACATCATTCAAACCTAGTTCTGAGCAGCGTTGGTGAAACGCACGGTGAACGCAGGGGTATAACACTCTCATCCTGCTCTTTCATCACTTAGGATGTGGCAGCAGGGGGGGAGGGAGACACAGAGGAGTGTGTGTGTGTGTATCTCACTCGCTGAAGGACAGCTAGCAACTGAAAAACACGCTAGTCCATTCAAGTAGTTCTGAGGGGGAACAATACATAGATATACAGTATGTGTGTGTGTGTACTGTATGTATACACCAATACACTCTGAATATATCTCTCTACACTATCTTTCTCTCTCTTTATCTTTCTTCTCTCTCTCTCTCGTTCTCCCTCTATTCTTTCTTACTCTCACTCTCTGTCTATTATCTCTCTCTCTCTCTTCTTTCTATCTTTTTATCTTTCCCACTCCCTCTCTCGTTGTTGTTTACATGGCACATCTGGCATAAACCATATTACTGTTAATCCTGAGATTAAAACGGCAAATATCTTTTTGGGGGTCGCCATTTCCCTTTTGTTTAAGCAAAGAACACATTTGGGATCCATTCCAAAGCACACATTACAAATGATTAAATATAGCAGTGGTGACGGAGCAGTGGGATAGAAAAGCGGCGGTTGGCAGAGATTCTGTCCTTCTTTTCTGTCATGTCTCTTCAGTCTGACACGGGAGTTAATAGCCGCGGTGAACGCACACGCACACACACACACACAGTCTCCAGACGTGGTAGTGACGGGGTAGTGCACTGTTCATATCCTGGTTCACTCGCAGTATGAATTTGGGTTTCATTCAGGTGTTAGTTGAATTTGAGGCAGGTTAATTGAGGCAGGTTAATGGCACCTTGTGTATTCTTCCCTGTTCACTTTGTGGGAACATTGCTCCCTTGAGTACAGATAGACTGTAGAGGGTAAATATTATAGAACTCTGTATTTGCATTGTAACTGACCCTACCTCTCCTTTCTGTCTACAGAAAATAAAAAAGACAGGGTCTGTAAACACTGACCTGTGTTGGGCTCCACAGAGAAGTATGGCTGTCCTTGCAGGATGCTGTAGACCACCCTGGCACTGTTACCATATGTAGGGTCATCAGCGTCTGTAGCGGTCACCTGCATCACCACCGTGCCTGGGGAAGGAAAGAAAGAGGAGAAGAAAAAAAAGAGGGTAACTTGGTGAGCAAAGTTATACACATGGAATGGAGTCAGAGGGCGTTGGGGAGCACTCAATAACACAAGATTCAAGACAACTTCCTGAATCAGGCCAATAAAGTGAACTGGACTGAACTGAAGTCTTTGGTGGCGTCACAAATGACACCCTATCCCCCCCCCCCCCCCAAAAGAAATGCATACTATTCTATGCCCTCTATACATATCATTTCCTATTCTCTATACAAATCTCTCAGGCACCGTACGCAGCAGTTCCAGCAGCCAGTATAGCAGCTCCGCTGTTTGCAAGCCCCTAAAAACCTATTAGTGTATCTCGAGTGTCTGACAGCCATATATCTGATCCAATGCAACGGCTGTGATCCATTTTCCTTATCAAAGAGGCGGAGAATGATATTCCAACGGAACAAAGGGGAGAAGTGTTCGTCAAATAGTACCTCCCAGCGATGCCTAGAGGGGCCCAGTGTCGACTCATTAAATGCATAAGAAGAATTAATTGAGTAGAACTATTTAATGGCAATGAACATAAATATAGAATTGTGCAATTGGCATTGGAATCGTGACCAACTGAAACGTCTAATTCAGTGTCAATGTGAGGTCTGCACGGGTGAAACTAGTGGGGGCTTTACATTGCTGCACAAACATCTGAAGTCACTTTTCTCTTTAACCTCTTATTGAATAAATAAAGTGCAAGCTAATGTCTTTGATGATATCACTTTGCTTCTGAAGAGGGAATGCTTAGTATTTCACAGGACAAAGTGTCCAGTCGATTGCACTATAAAGGCCGGTCCAGAACAGGCCCTCTTTCAAGACACACCTCACTTGTGGCTATGGGCAACTGCTTTTCTTACTCAGAGCGTGTAAACGGGCTGACAGTTTGTCACCTGTCGGTGTTATGTGAACAATGTCACTATTTAGTGTTACGTGTATACTTCACATACCCAAGAATACCTAATATCTGAACTGCATGATTACTCGTCTTGAATTACAACTACATTATTGACATACACCAGGCAAAAACAGAGTTTTTAATGTGTTGTAATTGATAACTGAACAGAGTATTCAAAAGATTAGCTCAAGTATATAATATAAATCAGCATCATTGGGCCGCTTCACTTAGTTTGTTTGGCTGTAATAAAACAGCTAATGGACTGTAATCATTCGCATTTAACGACTCACTTTATTCACCCCAAATGGCAACCGATTCTCTATGAGCCCTGCTCAAATGTAGTGCACTACATAGGGAATAGGGTGCTATTTGGGACGTAGACAATAGTTCCTCTCATTATTATGATTGATAAAGCCCTCATTGATCCAACAGGATGGGCATTTGTTTGTAACAACTTTAGCTTGTCTCACACATAAGCCTTCCAATCCTGCTATCCATTGCAGATACAAGTATAGCATATATTATCACCACTGACTGCATGAGATCCCCCTCTTTTATAATGATGTCCAGGCTATCAGTTTAACTGTGGAACTGATGAACAATGGTCGGTCAGGCTATGAGTTACAGTTACACACAGGGCAAAACTGGATGACATGGTTATGACTTGACAACCAGAAACATTTCAACCACTTCTGCCCTGCTAGGTGTCTGTGGTAAGAAGTGAGTGAGATGGATGTAGGGCTGTTCTCTGTAGCCTACTTCTGTCATACGTACCAAGAGGTTACATCTCTGGTACGTGAGTGAAGTAGGGGTAAGGGTGTAGGTGATCATACATATTCAGTGGGGACATCTCAGGTATGTGTGTGGATTAAGGCTTAGGGTGTAGGTGTTCATACGTACCCAGTGGGGACATCTCAGGTACCTCTGTGAAGTAGGGGTCCTTGGTAAACTTAGGCTCGTTGTCGTTAATGTCATGGATCTTGATGATAAACTCTGACTCTCCCTCTAGAGAGGTGTTAGTGATTCTGTTGACGGCCTTGGCCCGGAGCGTGTAGTAGGCCTTCTCCTCCCGGTCCAATCTCTTAGTGGCATGGATATCCCCAGAGTTCTCATCGATGATGAACAGACTACCGGCTCCATCACCGGTCAGGACATATCGTATGCTACCGTCACCCCGGTCCCCGTCTGAGTGAAGCTGTAGAGTAATGAGAAACAAAGGGGACGAAGTCAGTTCACAATAGCACTCAATCACAATACAAAGGATTTGCAATGAATATGTACATTTCAATTATTGGACTCCTCTTGGGACAAACAAAGAAACTTCAAAAGTTCATGCCACTCTGTGCTAGTGACTGATTGCAAATGATCTGAAGACAAATAATCTAATTGTGACACAACAACATCCTGACCATTTACATATTTTTCACAAATTACTCTATAGATGTTTGATTTAAGATATTTGTGTTGTCCCCAATTTCCTATGCCATTTACAGAAATAATGATAATTTCATAGAAATGTAATCAGGCTGAGTGTGACCTGTGTGTCCTATGTCTGTTCTGACTAACTCCGAGGAGATCAGAGCTCTCTAACATGCTGTAGAATCATGACATGATATTTTCAGTTCTTCTTTTCTTCAATCATCTCCTCTCCTATCAATCTCCACTCTACTCCACTATTTCTCCTGATGTGGCCTGTTTCTGTCTGCATGAACAACAGCTTAGCTTGCTCTGACATTTTAATTCAGCCACCAAATCTCCTCAACATATTCATGTCTGGGAACTCATCAAAATCTTGTCTGCGTCCTGAATTGCACCGTATTCCATATATAGTGCACTTCCAGGGCCCATAGATATCTGGTCAAAAGTAGTGCCCTATACTGTATAGCCAAAAGGGTACTATTTGGGACACACTTGTCCTTCCTCTCTTTCCTCCTGCTGTTCCCCCTCCTTTTTTATTTATATTTTAGAGCATTCAGAAAGTATTCAGACCCTTTGACTTTTTCCAAATTTTGTTACTTTACAGCCTTATTCTAAAATGTATTCCATTCTTCTACTGAATCTACTGAAATATCACATTTACATAAGCATTCAGAGCCTTTACTCAGTACTTTGTTGAAGCACCTTTGGCAGCGATTACAGCCTCGAGTCTTCTTGGGTATGACGCTACAAGCTTGGCATATTTGGGGAGTTTATTTCATTCTTCTTTGCAGATCCTCTCAAGCTCTGTCAGGTTAGATGGGGTTGTTGCTGTACAGCTATTTTCTGGTCTCTCCAGAGATGTTCAATCGGGTTTAAGTCTGGCTGGGCCACTCAAGGACATTCCAGAGACTTGTCCCGAAGTCACTCCTGTGATGTCTTGGCTGTGTGCTTAGGGTCGATGTCCTGTTGGAAGGTGAACCTTTGCCCCAGTCTGAGGTCCTGAGTGCTCTGGAGCAGGTTATCATCAAGCATCTCTCAGTACTTTGCTCCGTTCATCTTTCCCTTGATCCTGACTAGTCTCCCAGTCCCTGATGCTGAAAAACATTCCTACAGGATGATGCTGCCACCACCATTCTTCACCGTAGGAAAGTTGCCAGGTTTCCTCCTGACATGATGCTTGGCATTCAGGCCAAAGAGTTAAATATTGGTTTTATTACATCAGAGAATCTATTTTCTCAAGGTCTGAGAGTCCTGTTAATGCGAGTGTAGCGAAATGCTTGTGCTTCTAGTTCCGACAGTGTAGCAATATCTAACATGTAATCAAACAGTTCCACAACAGCTACTACCTAATACACACAAATCTAAGTAAAGGAATGGAATAAGAATATATACATATACATATATGGATGAGGAAAGACAGAGCAGCATAGGCTAGATTCAATAGATGGTATAAAATACAGCATATACATTAGATGAGTAATGCAAGATATGTAAACATTATTAAAGTGGCCTTATTAAAGTGTCTAGTGATCCATTTATTAAAGTGGCCAATGATTTCAAGTCTGTATGAAGGCAGCAGCCTCTCTGTCTTAGTGATGGCTGTTTAACAGTCATGACAGCCTTAAGAGAGAAGCTGTTTTTCAGTATTTCGGTCCCAGCTTTGATGCACCTGTACTGACCTCGCATTCTGGATGGTAGCAGCGTGAACAGGCAGTGGCTCAGGTGGTTGTTGTCCTTGATGATCTTTTTGGCCTTCCTGTGACCACGGGTGCTGTAGGTGTCCTAGAGGGCAGGTAGTTTGCCACTGGTGATGCATTGTGCAGACCGCACCACCCTCTTGAGAGCCTTGCGGATGTGGGCGGTGCAGTTGCCGTACCAGGCGGTGCAGTTGCCGTACCAGGCGGTGATGCAGCGCGACAGGATGCTCTCAATTGTGCATCTGTAAAAGTTTGTGAGGGTTTTGGGTGACAAACCAAATTTCTTCAGCCTCCTGAGGTTGAAGAGGTGCTGTTGCGCCTTCTTCACCACACTGTCTGTGTGGGTGGACCATTTCAGTTTGTCCGTGATGTGTATGCCGAGGAACTTAAAATGTTCCACCTTCTCCACTGCTGTCCCGTCGTGTGGATAGGAGGGTGCTCCCTCTGCTGTTTCCAAAAGTCCATGATCATCTCCTTTGTTTTGTTGACGTTGAGTGAGAGTTTGTTTTGCTGACACCACACTCCGAGTGCCCTCACCTCCTCCCTGTAGGCCGTCTCGTCGTTGTTGGTAATCAAGCCTACGACTGTTGTGTCATCTGCAAACTTGATGATTGAGTTGGAGGTGTGCATGGCCACGCAGTCATGGGTGAACAGGGAGTACAGGAGGGGGCTGAGCACGCACCCTTGTGGGGCCCCAGTGTTGAGGATCAGCGAAGTGAAGATGTTGTGGAGGAAGTCCAGGACCAAATTGCACAGGGGCGGGGTTGAGACCCAGGTTCTCTAGCTTAATGATGAGCTTGGAGGGTACTATGGTGTTGAATGCTGAGCTGTAGTCAATTAACAGCATTCTTACATAGGTATTCCTCTTGTCCAGATGGTGCAGTGTGCAGTGTTGTGGCGATTGCATCGTCTGTGGACCTATTAGGGCGGTAAGCAAATTGAAGTGGGTCTAAGGTGACAGGTAATGTGTAGGTGATATGATCCTTGACTAGCCTCTCAAAGCACTTCATGGTGTCAAAAGTGAGTGCCACAGGGCGATAGTCATTTAGTTCAGTTACCTTTGCCTTCTGGGGTACAGGAACAATGGTGGCCATCTTGAAGCATGTGGGGACAGCTTTCAGTTTTGCGCGAATGCCACCATCTATCCACAGTTTCTGGTCATGTGCCTTTTACTGAGGAGTGGCCCACTCTACCATAAAGTGCTGATTTGCAGAGTGCTTCAGAGATGGTTGTCCTTCTGGAAGATTCTAACATCTACACAGAGGAACTCTGGAGCTCTCTCAGAATGACCATCGGGTTGTTGGTCTCCTCCCTGAACAAGGCTCTTCTCCCCCAATTGCTCAGTGTGGCCAGCTCTAGGTAGAGCCTTGACTTGACTAAACTTCTTCCATTTAAGAATGATGGAGGCCATTGTGTTCTTGGGAACCTTCAATGCTGCAGACACTTTTGCGTACCCTTCCCCAGATCTGTGCCTCGACACAATCCTGTCTCTGAGCTCTACGGACAATTCCTTCAAACTCATGGCTTGGTTTTTGTTCTGACATGCACTGTCAACTGTCGGACCTTATATAGACAGGTGCGTGCCTTTACAAATCATGTCCAATCAATTTAATTTAGCACAGGTGGATTCCTATCAAGTTGTAGAAGCATTGCAAAGGGTCTGAATACGGATGAATACTGAATATATGTAAATAAGGTATGCATCTTTTTTATTTGTAATAAATTAGCAACATTTTCAAAAAACAGTTTTCGCTTTGTCATTATGGGTATTGTGTGTAGATTCATGAGGAATTGTTTTCATTTCATCCATTTTAGAATAAGGCTGTATTGTTACTGAATTCAGGAACGTGAGTTTTTGTACATTTTTCAAGATGTACTCTTTTTTTTTATAGACTCTTCCAAATAGTATATCATACACTGCAGATGGGGGAATCCTGGGAACGTTATGCTTCATTGACATTTGATAAACTTGTTATCCCACTTTAGAGACAGGTAGAAGAAAAATGCCTTGAATGATTTTCTCTCTTTCGAGAGACCCCTCATTCTTTACGCCCATTAAGTATAGTTCACACCCTCTTAAGCCTTAGCCCCACCCATCTCTTTCAATATTTAAAAGCATGAGTAAGCATGTCATTGTCCTCCAGAAAGTACACTCCAAAAATTAGGGGTTCAACTTCTTCTAAGATCCTCAAAGTACTTGGCACTGAAAATTGCCCCCAATAGATTCTTCCAAGAACCCCATAGGAGGTTGGGTTCATCGAGGAACCTCCTTAGTTGGTGAGGGTTCTTGCAAGAAGCTAACTGCCGAACTGAAGCATTTTGATTTGAATTTGAAAGGACAGCAGGTGCAGGCATTTAAATGAAAAATGCAAAGGGCTCCTCAATTTAAGTTCAAGTTTGTCCCTTGTATGATCTAAATTGGTATTGTTTCATAATGATACCATCGATCTTTTCATATTTGTGCAAATATTTCTAAAGCAGAAAATGGACACAATTCAGGGGATATCAATCAACAAAGAAGTAAGAATATGTAGGCTATAAGAATATGTTGAAGGCTAGCTGTATTGGGTGCAGATGACTGAACTGCTCATTTTTGTGTCTGTCTCTACAGGTATACAGACGAGGAGGCATACAAAGGTATGCCAATTGGTATTGGTTTGTTATGCAGATCACATGTACCTCTTCAATGAAAATCCCATAGGCCTCTGCATTATGGACAAGGTATGTGTATGAACACCATTATATCAAATTAAAAAAATTCATGCACATTTATAACAAAAAAACAAGGTATGAATACTGTTGTGTGCATATTTTGTTAAACTGTAATCTGTAGAATTACTATTTTTGGGATTCACAGACACTCCCTCCCTATAACAGGAAACCTGTTCGATCCCCATGCACTGCAAAATCATTCTGGCTATGGATATGGAGAACATCAACACATTAACATCAACATACCAGAGGATATACCAGTTGGACTTGAGGCTCTGCTGGGAGTTTAATATTGTGTTATTGTTATGCTTATTATTAATAATACAAAAAATAATAGGGGAGGGGGGTAGTTAAAAAATTAACCCCAAAACGTTCTTCAAAGGTTCTTCGAGGATCCATTAAAAGGGGTTCTTTGAAAAACCCTTTTAATGGGTTCTTTGAAGAACTTATAGGGGTTCTTCTACAGTTTCAATTTGAAGAACCCCTAAAGGATACTCCAGGAACCTCTTATTTTTTAGAGTGTAGTCTCTATTATGCCCCTCAATTATCTCGGCCAATCATGGACCCTTCCTTTCTTCCTTCATAGCTCATGTATTCATATTTACGGACCCCGGACCAGCTTGTAATTAAGGCATATGAATGTTCATATGTTAAAGAAGACATAATATTTTTTTTCAAAAGCCCTGCTTTGAAGTAGGATATAGCATCAAAAGCCTACGATCCTGAATCCGGTCACATAATGTGGTGTGTGACTTGCTAGCTTCTGGTGCTGGACAGATGGAGTATGTTAGATTGTTCAGTCAGTAAATTCAATCAGGTGGATGAGCACTGCAACAGTATGAATGTGTCCCAAATTGCACCCTATTCCCTATGCAGTGCACTACTTTTGACCAGAGCCCTATGGGTGTGTGGGCCCTGGTCAAAAGTAATGCACTACATGAGAAATAGGGCACCATTTGGGACGAAGACAGTATGCACCCTACTCCTAACTCTCTCTCTCTCTCTCTACAATATGAATGGCTTTTTATTTCAGGTGCTGGAAGGCTTTATATAACTAATTCATTGTGTTCTGTGTGATAACAAAGCTGTGGAAGCAAAATGGCTGCCTTTTAAGTTTAGTATCTTTAACATGTCTGTGTTTGTTGTAAACACTGAAAGATATGATCATCGTGTTTTCCACCTATCTAACCAAGTTGGGAGAAGCTAGCTACTGACTGTCTATATTTGTGGTTATGTTGTGCTGACCATGTACCTCTCCTCTGGTGTGGCAGGTAGCCGAGTGGTTAAGAGTGTTGGACCAGTAACCAGAAGGTTGGTTGTTCAAATCCCTGAGCTGGCAAGGTGGAAAAGTCTGTATTTCTGTCCTTGATCAAGGCAGTTAACCCGCAACAACAACAACTGCTTTGTGTACGTTGATTAAGGCAGCCCCCACACCTCTCTGATTCAGAGGAGTTGGATTAAAGGTAGAAGGCACATTTCAGTTAAATGCATTCAGTTGTGCAACTGACTGGTTATCTTCTTGTTCCTCTCCCATCACCTGCTCCCTCTCCCAATGAGAGACATTTACATTTTAGTAATTTAGCAGACAGTCATATCCAGAGCAACTAGGGTTAAGTACCTTGCTCAAGGTCACATCAACAGATTTTTCACCTAGTCCGCTTGGGGATTCAAACCAGCAACCTTTTGATTACTGGCACAATGCTCTTAACCGCTAGGCTATCTGCCACCGATAGACAGAGAGTGTGACATATTCCGTCCAATCTTGTTTGTATGGACACAGAGTGAGCGCTCGGGGTCTGCTCGTTTGGTTTTGAGGGGTTTAGCATCATTCCCTCATTCCCCTGAAGGATATTACACAGCCAGCTCAGTGTATCGAACCCCTGCTCTCCTCTCCTGCTTACTGCACTAAGGTTTGTGATCCCTCCGTCTCCCTCCTCTTCTAGTCACCCACCCTACCCCTTTCTATGGTGGAAGTGAATTTACAGCCGCCCACCCGGGTCCCTGCTACTCAAATTAGGAGAAAAACCTCTCCCGAAAATCAATCTGTCAGCCAGACGTGGATCCACAATGGCTCCTGATAAATTTCTCTTGAAAATTCAATAAAAGACTCACCAGGGGGAAGAAAGCATTGATCATGGCCACCAGGATACCTCCACACGTCGATGCAGGGCCCTTTCTCCTCCGTCCTCCATGATATCAAATCATAATGAAATAAAGCAAAGGAGGAATATGTCCCAAATGGCACTCTATTCCCTATTTAGTGAACTTCTTTAGTGTGTCATTTGGGAAGCACCCAAGGAAGATGCTCCAGTACTAGTGCTACAGGAGAGCTTTGGCCTTTTGTGGAGCGAGTTTCTGTTCTGTAGGTCACCCATGCTCTATTAGATTAAGAACTATTCTATTTTATTACACACAATAAAGAGGTCACAAGACAGTAGTTTTTGAAAGGCAACATTAACCAACTCCACAAGATCCATAAATCCTAACATTTTAAGTGTAATAATAATAATAATCAATACATTCCTAAAAATAATGATATCACATACGTTTTTACCTTAATTCTGCATATTAGGAGCAGGAATATTGTAGACGTTTTTCTTTTAAATTAATGTATATCATCAGCACAGAAAATGGCATGGTGGTCCAGACATATTTAGCTGCCATTTGAGTATCACAGAGCTATAGGGTATACAATATGTATGGTTTTAGACAAGGCCCTTAGGTCAACCAGCCAGTTACCCTTTTAGCCCTTCAGTCTACCGCCAAATAGTCTGGGTGTGTCCCAAATGGCACACTATCCCCTATACATATGGAC
This sequence comes from Salvelinus sp. IW2-2015, assembly GCF_002910315.2. Lineage (NCBI taxonomy): Eukaryota > Metazoa > Chordata > Actinopteri > Salmoniformes > Salmonidae > Salvelinus > Salvelinus sp. IW2-2015. Next base: position 20,921,170 of record NC_036867.1, read on the forward strand.
TTATACACTTAATAACATTATTATTTAAATAACATAACAAAGTGGTAACTATTTCATCATTGGGATACACATAGGCACTTGAGGAACTCAACTTTTGTAAGCCTCATTTAAAACATGTTCCAGAATACTGACAACTACTAAGTATTTTTTTAAACATTCCAATTTGGGCTGGATGTGTCAATGTGTAGTTCCTACATGCATAATCTATGAGTATAATTACTGTAGTACCTCAGTTATCCACGAAATCCCTAGTTTGAAAGCGACATCATGCACCCACAGCAGAGCATGAGAGAAAGCGAGAGAGCAATGACGTGGTGCACATATCTGCGCGTACAGTGGTTCCTCCTTTAAAAGTTGCGAGCTTGCACCGCGGGATTTAGAGGTACCCAGTGTCATGGCTTCATTGCTCCAGACCACCACAAGGGGGAGATAGAGCACTCATTATGCATTTGGGTCTCAAGGTTTTTTTATGACCAATCATATCGAGTGGTTCCATTTTGACGCGAGCCACCCTTGCCCTTGTGGCGTTCTTCAACAAAGATGGCTGACAAAACATTATGTTGGAACCAGATGTAAGTTGTTATAACGTCATAACGAGTCAAGCAAAACATTTACAATTGAGAGGAATATGTTAGTTAATGTAAAGACAAACATTTGTGCATATTTTTTTATCATAAAGTTAATTTATGAAAATCACTATTTAGCAAGTTATCTGACTAGCTAACATTAGCCAGCTAGCTAGTGTTAGGACAATGCATTTGTAATTCGTGTTGTTTAATGTTTTAGGGACTCCTGAGAAAACCAGCAAACCAGGCTGTCGTCTTGTGAAACAGTGGATGTAAAAATCTAGCTAGCTAAAGCATTTACTGCTAATTGAATGTACAATTAGCAGTAAATGTGTAAGCTTGCTTTGCAATGCAGCTGAAGAAACATAGCTAGCTAACTATTTACTTGCTTATTGTGTAGTGGAGGATAAAAAGAACTGTATGCATATGGATGTGTAGCTAGCTACAGTATGTAGCCGATCTGTGCATGGACCCTAAAACGTTAGGTTCTAAACTAATATTCATACCAATCTATGAACCACAGCTATCATAGTTGTTGTATCAACTTCAAGTCTGAATGGCATTAATGAAGCCTATGGATAGAATAGAATACAATAACTTTATTGCGCCAAGGATGCAAGTCCTATATACATGTACTGTAGTTATTACCATGCATGAGATTCCCACATTGTAGCCTGTAACGTAAACTCACCCCATTCCGTTCAAATGTGCGCAACCGCAACATTCCTACGAGGCTACAAAGAAAACTAATGGGTTTGTACCGACTGTGTTGACTTCAAAATCAGGGGTGTGAACTACGTTTCTATTCAAGCGTTGATTGACATGGTAATGGCTCTATAGTATTGGAGAAAAGTTGAAAAAACGGACCCTCCGTTACATCGTGGCGTGTCATGTCGTAACGTACAGCACGCATAAAGCAACTATTTCTGTCTTACAATCTCTCTCCACCAGGTGTAGCACTTCTCTCATCGTTTAAAAACAAGAAATGGACAGTGACGGGGGTAAGGGGTGATACCTAGTCATTTTTTGCGTCATCATTGCATGCGATCATCATTCTCAAAGCCGCTGTTTACTTCTAAGATCACTTTAGCACCGCCCTAAAAACCTGATTCAAATTCGACACAAACCTTCAAATAGATATGTAATGACACATTATATAAACTCTTTATAGTGTTTTATTTCCATTTTAGAGGCGATAAGGTGATAAGTTGGACAGATCGAGTGAAGAAATGCTATTTTCCCACAAAACATCTCTCCTTCTCACTATCACGCATTAGTTTCGCTTCCCCACCCGCCATTTTTTTTAAAGACCCTACGGAGCTCATTGTCTTGTTGAATTATGCAGAAACGGGCAGCGTGGGGGTCATGTAATTGATTCTGTTGGAAAGGGGAGAAATTGTGCTTTACAATGGTATTGACATTACAGTTGATCTGGAATTATTAAGTTTTTGGGGCGCTAAAATAAGGTCAATTGTACGGACCAAGGTGATGTACAAAAGTGAGTGAGTTTACGTTACATTGAACATATCCACTGATCATGTACTCTTCTGTGGGGTTTTATAAGGTTTTTTGACATGCTTAACTAACTATAAGCTAGTAGGGCTTCTTATGCATTAAAGTTTGAATTACTGACTCATGTGAACCTACATTTTCCATTAGTCTCTACTCTTACCAGTGCTCTGTCTAACCATGAGGCCACAGCCTGAAATTGCAACAAATGTATCTGAGCATAAGATATGAACAAGCAGTCTGAAATGTGTGTGTGTTAGAAAGGGCGCTGTGGGCGCTGTACTGTGTGACCGAGACTGTGCTAATCTTAGAGAGACACAGGAGGGGGGTGAATCAGGGGACTGCTGACTGTGGTGTACAATAGACAATAACAGATAAACTATACACACGAAGAACATCTGTGAGGTTCTGAGTTATGCACTATAACCCAATACTATAACAAACGTAATTAGCAACTGTATTACATGTGATTGAATACTATAACAAACGTAATTAGCAACTGTATTACATGTGATTGAATACTATAACAAACGTAATTAGCAACTGTATTAAATGTGATTGGATATTGACAAACTGTTGGCCTGGGAGCCTGGGTGTCTGTGTGTGTGTGCTGGAAGTAACAGTTAGCCAGATAAGAGTGCTGGGAAGCTGTGGTTAGCCTTGAGCGAGAACAGTGGCCATTGTATACAGGTGYGAATAGCTCAGACAATATTACAGAGCTGTCTGACCTCAGTCTTTGGGGTGAAGGAGCGTAATCTACACAGCAACAGCGTCGGGACATCACATGCGCTAAGGGGCCAGGACTGGCTTAAGGCGCCAACATCAACGATAGGCTGGGTAAGTCTAAACCACGCCCAGTCTCTACTCTGACAGGCCGGCTCGGAAGTGGGAACTATCTCTGTCATGAGTATAATATACTATCTTTGTCAGGAACAAATCAGTTCTCTGTCTTATCCTGCGTGATGAAACATTGAACCCGTATATACGGAAATTGCATCTGCCATTTATTAACTTTTGAATTAAACAATTATTTTAACCAAGTTCAGGTGTCATATTGTTCCTATCTCAGTCGAACTTACGCAGCCTTAACACTTCCCTGGCAAATAAAGGTGCGGTTCAGGTATGAATCTCTGAGACATTCTTTTTCAGTCATATCAAACTCCATTATTTGAATGATGCTGTGTCTGCATGTATGTATTACAACTATACACTTCAACAATGTTTACCACTCCTGCTCCTGGAACATCAATGATTACACATTGTAACTATGCAATAGACTAGAAACATGATTGATTTGTAATATATATATATACAAAAAAATCTATGCATATCTAACTCCCTTCATCTGCATTAATCTGAGGACACAGGATAGTATTTCAATGAGATACTTAATTTCAACCAGTGGAGAATGTGAAACGCTTTATTGAAAGAAGTTCATTATCCAGGTGTTATAAATACATAAATGCATTATAATTATGATAATTGTAATATTATAAATACAAGTGCAATCTGTACTTCAATGCACATATGGTGTGCATTATAAAACGAGGAAGAAAGACGAGGTGGGGAGAGAGGTGTAGAAGACAGAAAGGGAAAGAGGTAAAAACAGCGGTAGACAGCATATGATTCATGAATTACTGTGCTACCCTAATATTCTCTCAGTTCATCACAATTGCGGTGTCTCCTAACCAGCCTTGGGCCCCCAGTTGGCCCGAAGGTTATCTTAAGAGCGGGTGAGGTGGCGATGACAGGACTGGCTTCCTCTCACATCAATACATACCTGCAGACGAGTGACAAATGGATAGAGAGAGAGCATGATTAAGCCTTGTTTTTTTTTTATTCTAACACGGTCAGTCATCTTAAATCAGGAGGTGAAATGCAAAACTGACCTTGGATCATTAACTCCGGGACTACTACATCGATGTCTGTAGTTCAATGTAAAGCATCTCTATAATAATACTTCCTGTTGACCTGACCAAGTGACATCTCACCTATGATCATGCTGTGCCCTCTGTGTCAGCCAGTTCAGATGCGGGAGGGGTTCACCAAAACAGCTGATATAACCTAGAGGATTTAGGGAGAAGGGGGAGAGGGGATGAAGTGAATAAGAGAGACTGTTATTGTGTGTGTGTGTGTGGTCTCACCTGGTGTCCACACTAATTGGCTACAGAGTACTTTATGCTAAAAAACAGACACATGAGGACAAACAATAGAAGATAATGTCAATAGAAGATACTTTATGGGATGCAGACACAAATCGGAGTGTGCCGGAAACATTTAAATATAGAGGGCTATGTGTCTCACCACTTGGTTATTGCAAGGCTAACCCCCAGGGAAAATTATAGTCCAGTGAAAATGGCTGTGTTTATGCGGTGTAAATCTGAAAATTAGCAGCTGACATCTCAAGCGTTTTTTAATTAATATATGTGAGACAGGTTCCATGTACCACAAGACAGGCAGAGACGGAGAAAAGGAACACAGAACAGTTTAATTACCTCTGGTTATGGACACTTTTGCCAGCAATAAAGCTTCCACGGCCTGTTCCTCGGACAGTGAACATCTGGCAATATCTACATTTTCGACCCCTTGATCAGCTCGCTCTCTGAAAGTAAAGAAAACAGCTTATTTTTTATAGATATGAAAACAATAACTTAGATATGACCGTTCAATCTAAAGCAGCAGATTTTTAGGATATACAGCCCAGTGCTGCTTACCTGAGATGCCATCATCAAACAGACCTTCTTCGTAGGTGTCCGCTTTGACTTCCTTTGTTTGGAAAAAAGTTGCTTTCAGAACAATTATTTTTGATGGAATATAAAAAAAGGTTTTGCTCTCGACAAAAAGACACAAATGTACCTCCATAAGAATGTTCCTGTGAATAACCACACCTTCATACAAACGCGCTACTGTATGCAGAATTCTTGACGCACAACCGAAGATGCTGCCATATCCTGCCAGCACGCCCACAAGCGAGCCACTCAGGAGCAGAATGATGATGCGTGGAAGAGGGAAAGGAATGAGATGGGAACAGCAATTTGTTGCAATTTGGGGTGGAGGGCTAATAGCTGAACAATAGACTATTCAACCTTTACTTAATACACTAATAGCCGAGCTAAGTGTGANTCCCTGACGACCAAGGGGTAGCTTACTACTCAATGTAATAAAGTAATGACTTTTAAAATAAGTTACCTTACACGTTATGTTGGCTGACAATTTGTTCGCTACACTGTCCTTACGGACCACATAGCATATCATTACAGCAGTATGTACCGGTATGTTAGCTAGCTACCTAACGTTAGTAGTTAAACATCAAACTTGCCAGTATATTAACTATAGGCTATCTAACTACCCAACGTTTATTGACTTGATTATTCTCGTCATTCTTAGCTTAACTAAATGGTATTGTCGTTGTACTTTCTCAATGGACATTTGGGTGCTTTCGTAAATTCGCTCTGGCTGTCTATAGGCTGGACAATAGAACTAGTCAAAATTCACCCAAGGCTGAAAAACTGGAACACTAGCGCGAGCCCATTAATGGAATCGAACGTTCGCAGAGCCTGTTTTGACTGGAGTGATGCTTAGAATTCCACAAAAAATGTATCTCTTTTATTTCACCACTACAATCTGTTTGTTGGACAAAACTGGAAAAAACTACTTGTGTAGAAAGTAAATATCTGCACCTCGATGGTGTCAACTGTGCTTATGACTACGTAATGAAAAAGTTGGGTAAAAATAAAAACTTCTGACTATAACTGGTCTACCGATCAATGACAAATGAGCTCGCTGCCCAGACTTACACAATTACAAAGAGGAGATTCTTCTGATTAAAATGGTGCCCGTGTAACAGTTTTGCCTCCGTCCCTCTCCTCGCCCCTACCTAGGCTTGAACCAGGGACCCTCTGCACACATAGATAACAGCCACCCTCAAAGCATTGTTACACATAACTCCACAAAAGCAGCAGCCCTTGCTAGGGGAACAACTACTTCAAGGTCTCAGAGCGAGTGACAACACCGATTGAAACGCTATTAGCGCGCACCCCGCTAACTAGCTATCGGTTACACCTGATTTGAAAAAAAATCTAAATATACACATTGTGAGATATTTGGCAAAATAGACAGACATGCCTATATTTCCCCCATAGGAAACAATGGGAAGACCGCAGAGTTCGAATATTATTTTTGTTGTTTACATTTTAACTATAAAACAATGTGAGCAGGTCTCATTGAAAAACAATAGCGAAGCAGGCATTGTGACGTTGAACAATGAGCTGGGAATAGAACGTTCGGAAGGCAAGTTGGTGCCACGGTGCTCAATAGAACTAATAGGAGCTGGCAGGGTGAAAAATGCACTAAAATAAGGCCTGTTTTTTCGCGATTACTTTAAATTGACGGCAAGCAGCTGGGAAATATGGTCATATTATGAAACTGGGCTCCACGGCAGATGCAATGAACTAGTTTTTATCAGAAAAGAACGTTGTTAAAAATGTAATGTGTTCAGCCTACTATCTACATGGGTTTCAGAGCACTCTCGTCTGAGTGTACCAGAGCGAAGAATAATTACTTTACGAGCGCTCAACACCCGTTGAATATGGCCGGTGTCAGTAAACGTCGGATAAAAAGCATAATTAAATTGTTTCCAGCAGCACATTTACAGTCACCAACGCTCTGGTTAACATGAAAACTGACTTACCAGCTCTGCTAGGGCAAGTAAAATGGTCAGAGTGGTCTCTTTTGTGTCTGGAAGTAGCTAGCCAACGTTAGCTTGGGTGCTTGACTGCCGTTGTAAGGCCAGAGCGCTCAAATCAACCCTACTCCTCGGCCCGAACGTCCAGTGTGCGCTCCGAGAGCGAAACGGTCTGAATTTACAAACTGACAATTTTTCTCTGAATGGAAACACCATAGTATTAATCAAATTAATTAATTAATTAATTTCATTATAATCATATACCATATACTATGTTATTACAAAAATGGTTTTAAATTCTCTGGTAATGTCAATACGGAATACGATCAAATGCTTCTCAAAGATGCCCTCTGGTGGTCAAACTAGCAATAACTTGTAGTAACAGAATAAATGGCTGAGAATTAAATGACATGCCACAGAATGCTGCAACAGCATGCAGGGTGTGCCTCAGTATGGCGCAGATTTTATAGGAGGAACCACTGTATATGACGTAGTACGCAATTTTAGTGTACCATTTTTGGCTCATGAGCGCTACAGAACTATACAAACTAATGGAGAATCTCTTTAAGTACAAAAGTGTCAGTGATCAACCTTAACATGTGTTTACAATACAACAGAACATTTTTGCTCTCCAAGATGGCGTAGCAGTAGGACGTGTGTGTTTGTCTTTGTCTTATCCCGTGTAAATAGCCAATCTTTTTCATATATATCTTAATCTCACTTTCTATCTACAAACTAAATATACTTTCCTGCAACCCGCCTCACCCTATGTGGTACAGATCTGCTATTTCTATTCCTTATAACTGGAACTTCCATCAGGCTCTAGCCAGCTAACTAGCTACTAGTCTTTGTTAGCCACGGCTAGCAGTCTTCACTTTTTTCTCGGTCACCAGCCAGCCTTAGCTCAGACAACACCTGCCAGTCTGAACAGCGCGATATCAAGCCAGAGCATATCGGACTGCTTCTCTCTACCACATCACTGGATTTCTGCCGCTCTGGATCATTACACCGGATCATCGCAGCTAGCTAGCTGCAAACGACTGGCTACTGTTAGCTAACACCTCTGTCCTGAAGCAAGCACCAGCTAGCTTTGAGCTAGGCCCATATACCAGCTAATTCTAGGGCTACAATACCTACTTTGCCAATTTGCCTGGACCCTTTATTGTCGACAGGGAGCCCCGCCGATCCTTCACGACTGGACTGCCGACGTGATCGCCCAATGTGGTCTTAACAGGCTATTATGTTACGATGTCGCCGAAGAACCATCTACTTAGACTCGGCCCGCTATCTTTTCTGAACGCTGTGTCCTCTGCTCGCCTAGTGTAGTAGTGACTACCGAATGGCACCCTGACTCACCTATTGCTGCTCTTTTGACCCTATGATCACTCGGCTACACAGCTGATGCCCCGTGATTCAATAACACGGTACCTCATTTTGTTTACCTGTCCGCCCCAGCCTCGAACTAAGGTCCTGTATATACCTAATTGACCCTTTCTGCCCATTCATCGCCATTTACCCGTTGTTGTCTTAACTCTCCTGATCAACACCTGTGATTTCTTTATGCCTCTCTCTAATGTCAATATGCCGTGTCTACTGCTGTCTGGCTAGTTCTTATTCTTTTATTTCACTGTAGAGCCCTCAGTACCGCTCAAAATGGCTTAGATAGCTCTTTTGTCCCACCCCACACACATGCGGAGACCTCACCAGGCTTAACTGGTGCTTCCAGAGAATGAAACCTCTCATCGTCACTCAACGCCTAGGGTTACCTCCACTAAACTCACAACCTACTATACCATTGTCAGTAAATTATGCCCTGAATCTATTTTACCACGGACAGAAATCTGCTCCTCTTATTCTTTGTCCCCAATGCACTAGACGACCAGTTCTTATAGCCTTTAGCCGTACCCTTATCCTACTCCTCCTCTATTCCTCTGGTGATCAGTAAAGCCCTGCCTTATCTCAGCTCACTGGTCATCATAGCAGGACCCACCCGTAGCATGTGCTCCAGCAGATATATTTCACTGGTCATCCCCAAAGCCAACTCCTCCTTTGGCCACCTTTCCTTCCAGTTCTCTGCTGCCAATGACTGGAATGAATTGCAAAAATCATTGAAGTTGGAGACTTATATCTCCCCCACTAACTTTAAGCATCAGCTGTCAGAGCAGCTTACCGATCATTGCACCTGTACACAGCCCATCTGTAAACAGCCCACCCAACTACCTCATCCCCATATTTTTATTTTGGTCGTTTACACTCCAGTATCTCTACTTGCACATTCATCTTCTGCCCATCTATCACTCCAGTGTTTAATTGCTAAATTGTAATTATTTTGCCACTATGGCCCATTTATTGCCTTACCTTTCTAATCGTACTACATTTGCACACACTGTATATAGATTGTTCTATTGTGTTATTGACTGTACGTTTGTTTATACCATGTGTAACTCTGTGTTGTTTGTGTCGCACTGCTTTGCTTTATCTTGGCCAGGTCGCAGTTGTAAATGAGAACTTGTTCTCAACTGGCCTACCTGGTTAAATAAAGGTGTTTTTTTATAATAAATGTAAAAAAACAGAATGACATTTACTCTTATTGGTGTCTAAAAATAACTATCTGAAAGCAACGCCAACTGGCTGGGTCAAAAATAACCCAACGTGTGTTCTCTCCTCTATTTACCCAGTTCTGGGGTGTTTTTAACCCAGCATTTTTTTTTTACTGTTGATATTTAAAACAGGTAGATTGCTACACTCACCCGACAAGTCAACGCATCTCATGTTTGGATACTGGTCACTTAATCTCCGTACATGGCAGACTGGGAGACCTTACGAGCTCTGTAAACAGCAGATAAACAGGTGCAACCAAACAACGGACTGGGTCGGGATGGGGGTGTTGAACTTGATGACGTCACAACGACTTGCAGGCAGTGGGTTCAGAACAAAAATGACAAAAACTGTAAAAAATATATATATATACAGTACCAGTCAAAAGATTGGACACACCTACTCATTCAATGGTTTTTCATGATTTTTTGTACTATTTTCTACATTGTAGAATATTAGTGAAGTCATCAAAACTATGTCATTGTCTTGTTGAAAAACAGAAGATAGTCCCACTAAGCGCAAACCAGATGGGATGGCGTATCACTGCAGAATGCTGTGTTAGCATTTGAATTCTAAATATATCACCGACAGTGTCACCAGCAAAGCACCCACTCCCACACAATCACACCTCCTCCTCCATGCTTCATGTTGGGAACCACACATGTGGAGATCATCCTTTCACCTACTCTGTGTCTCACAAAGACGGTCAAAATTGCAACATCCTCCAGCATGACCGGTTTGGCGATGGTGTGGGGTGGCATTTCTTTGACAGCCCTCCATGTGCTCGTCAGAGGTAGCCTGACTGCCATTAGGTACCGTACGGTACCATATGGTCTCACAAGGGGTCTGAGGATCTCATCTCGGTACCTAATGGCAGTCAGGCTACCTCTGACGAGCACATAGAGGGCTGTGCGGCCCCACAAAGAAATGCCACCCCACACCATCGCCAAACCGGTCATGCTGGAGGATGTTGCAGGCAGCAGAACGTTCTCCACGGCGTCTCCAGACTCTGTCACGTCTGTCACATGTGCTCAGTGTGAACCTGCTTTCATCTGTGAAGAGCACAGGGCGCCAGTGGCGACTGCCATTAGGTACCGAGATGAGATCCTCAGACCCCTTGTGAGACCATATGCTGACACATGCACATTTGTGGCCTGCTGGAGGTCATTTTGCAGGGCTCTGGCAGTGCTCCTCCTTGCACAAAGGCGGAGGTAGCGGTCCTGCTGCTGGGTTGTTGCCCTCCTACGGCCTCCTCCACGTCTCCTGATGTACTGGCCTGTCTCCTGGTAGCGCCTCCATGCTCTGGACACTACGCTGACAGACACAGCAAACCTTCTTGCCACAGCTCGCATTGATGTGCCATCCTGGATGAGCTGCACTACCTGAGCCACTTGTGTGGGTTGTAGACTCCGTCTCATGCTACCACTAGAGTGAAAGCACCGCCAGCATTCAAAAGTGACCAAAACATCAGCCAGGAAGCATAGGAACTGAGAAGTGGTCTGTGGTCACCACCTGCAGAACCACTCCTTTATTGGGGGTGTCTTGCTAATTGCCTATAATTTCCACCTTTTGTCTATTCCATTTGCACAACAGCATGTGAAATGTATTGTCAATCAGTGTTGCTTCCTAAGTGGACAGTTTGATTTCACAGAAGTGTGATTGACTTGGAGTTACATTGTGTTGTTTAAGTGTTCCCTTTATTTTTTTGAGCAGTGTATATATATTTATATTCCGGACTCTTATATTGTTCGTTCTGATACGTCTTAATTTCTTTATTTTAACTTTTTGGAGTATGTGCATATTGTTGTGTATTATTAAACACACAAGAATTTAGCTGCTCCTGCAATAACATCATCAAATCTGTGAATGCGACCAATAAACTTTGATTTGATTTGTGCTCCGCCAGAGACCAAGGCTTTGCCATGGCGCAGGTACAAAAAGTGTTTCTGTCTGTGCCATATTACAAACTCCAACGCCCAGCGGGGGATGGGGGAGCATGAAAAGATGCTGAGAGCAGAGCTAGGCCCCACTTTCCCTACCACCACCACCCTGGGAGTCTCCGAGACTGGGCTGCTCCCCACAGATCCCCACATAGCCTATGTGTGACTCAAATGGCACCCTAGTACCTTTGAGTTGCGCTACTTTTGACCAGGGTGCATAGGGCGCTGATGAAAAGTAGTGCTGTGCATTATGTAGGGAATAATGTGCCATTTGGAACACATTTCAGGAAGGCGCTGACTGACACACAGCTAGACTGACTTGGGAACGCCGAGTAGGAACCAGCCTAGCCTGATGCATTATGTCTCTGTTCACTTGCTTTTTTCCTTCAATGTTTCCCGATTTCCAGCCCATTACTGTGGGGTAAACAGGGCCAGGCAGTGAAAGGAGTGTAGCAAAGGGGAGCGCGGGAGAAAATAGATAGAATATAACTGCCCGCTTGGGAGGAGCGGAGAGACCATACCCACAAGGCCTAACAAACCATTGGGGCCTATCAGGGTCTGTAAATACTTTATGAGATATGATGGTACAGTACAAATACTCCTCAACCACAGGCCATTAACCATTTTCACTATGAATGTGCCCTTTGGTAAAGCAGGAAAATAATCAAATAAGCAAACAAACTCTTCCCCAGTGACAGCCCAGGCTCTCTTTAGGCCGATATGTTGCTCGACTGCTAATGAGACTCCGTGTACGGTGATTCTCTTCTCTTCCTCCAGGAAAAACAACCAACCAGCACATACACACACCAAGATAACAGCCAACGGTCGCATCCCAAATGGCGCCCTATTCCCTATTTAGTGCAGTACTTTTCACAAAGACCATTAGGGCTCTGGTAAAAAGTAGTGCACTCAGGGGTCTAAAGTGTGACCAATTTGGTCACATCTGCAACAAAATATTTTGCTGTGTGACCTGGAGTTTTATTTTGGGAGCACCAGTGTGACTAAAAGAGAATCCAATAAAAGATTCAATGCGGAACAATATTTCACCTCAACACCCTTCTCTACACTGCTCAAACAAAACAGACTGCCTCCCGCGGCTACTTGCTTACAGTTCCCGGGCCACACACACTAAATCCTGCCCCGTCAATAAAGCAGGCAGCAAACAGTTCCTCCACGCTGTTTATTCTCTCAGAATGCTGTCAATTCATGCACTAAACATACTCTTCCAAGACAGGAACAATGCTGCTTTCCACGTTGCGTCTAAAAATGAATCCACATATTTCTCTATTATACTATTAGTTTGTGTATCTTGCTCTCTGCAAAATGTGAGTTAGTTAATCAAAGTAGGCTGACATGTGCCTAAAATAATGCTAATGCTAATCGCTAACTAGCTAGCTGGCTAGCTAAATGTCATTTAGCTAAATTCACTAGCTACAGAAAAGCAAACGATAACTCTAATACAGGTTGCTACCAGAGGTGTTGTAGATCATCACGTTGTTTGTGCAACAGCATGTTCTGAATCAGATAGCCTATTCTAAAATATTTGTCTAAATGCAACATCTATTAAAATGTGATTAGGGTCCCCTGGGAAACACTGACCAACACGTTGGTTCCTACCCTATCATAACATCACTCAACTGGAGATGTAGTGGCCTTGATGTACTACGCATGCTGACATTCAATTGGCACAAGCCTCCTCACAGACTAATATGTCATCAGAGTGCAACGCATGCTCAATGAGGAACGAGAGAGAGCTCTGGTTTGTTGTTTTGAAAGTTTCTGAGAAAGTGTTTGTTTACCAGTCTACCTGTTTAAATTGGATCCCGCAACGCTGTTAGCCTCAGTTGCTGGGACCTCTACTATCTGTCCCGGCATACTGCCAACCGCTAAAGTCTGAAGAGCTGAGGCTTGGCGATGCTACCCAGACTTCCTTGACAGTTTGAACACAGCCGGTAATGCGGTTAGCCCTCGTGGCTGAGACTGCAGATAGTCCTGAGCTTGTGGCTGTTTGTTGCTGTTTCCTTTATTCCTGCAAGCTGTGGTGGCTGGAATTGTGTGGAGTACCAGCATTAGCCTACATTGCTACCATCATGCCGCCCAAAGTTATCACAGGTGCATGATCTTTAAAATTAACAAAAATATGTCTACAAGCAATTGTAAAAGCAAAAGGAAAAAAACTTCAACAGTATTTGTAGAAATCTCTTAAGACTCAACAAAAGAATGGACGATCTGACCAGAGGTCCAAGACCGTAATAACAGTTTGCCGTTCTCCCAGGGATAGGTGGATGTCCTGAAAGAGACTTGCAGTGAGATGACAACAAACAAAGCTTGTTGACGTCAGTACTGTCTGTGAATCATTATTACAGATGACTGGGAAAACAGACTATCGAGAAGGACAATGCTGTGGATAGCATAACAGAGTCTCCACATGCGACCTGTAAGGAGTCTGAGGAGAAAGTGAGAATTATTGTCACCGAAAAGCTACAGATGGATCATAGGAAGGTTGAGGTGGAGCGCTGTATATATATGCAGTTTGGACACACTTACTCTTTCAAGGATTTTTCTTTATTTTTTACTAATTTCTACAATGTAGAATAATAGTGATGACATGAGAACTATGAAATAGCACATATGGAATCATGTAGTAACCAAAAAAGTGTTAAACAAATCAAAATATATTTTACATTAGAGATCCTTCAGTGTAGCCACCCTTTGCCTTGATGACAGCTCTTGCCATTTTCCCACTAGTCGTTTCCACCAAACATACTTGTGCTGATGATGTAGTGCACACAAAATGTACTTTTTCACTTAAGTTTTCATGTACAGTCGTGGCCAAAAGTTTTGAGAATGACACAAATATTAATTTCCACAAAGTGTGCTGCCTCAATGTCTTTAGATATTTTTGTCAAATTACTATGGAATACTGAAGTATAATTACAAGCATTGCATAAGTGTCATAGGCTTTTATTGACAATTACATGAAGTTGATGCAAAGAGTCAATATTTGCCGTGTTGACCCTTCTTTTTCAAGACCTCTGCAATCCACCCTGGCATGCTGTCAATTAACTTGGGCCACATCCTGACTGATGACAGCCCATTCTTGCATAATCAATGCTCGGAGTTTGTCAGAATTTGTGGGTTTTTGTTTGTCCACCTGCCTCTTGAGGATTGACCACAAGTTCTCAATGGGATTAAGGTCTGGGGAGTTTCCTGGCAACGGACCCAAAATATCGATGTTTTGTTCCCCGAGCCACTTAGTTATCACTTTTGCCCTTTGGCAAGGTGCTCCATCATGCTGGAAAAGGCATTGTTCGTCACCAAACCGTTCCTGGGTGGTTGGGAGAAGTTGCTCTCGGTGGATGTTTTGGTACCATTCTTTATTCACGGATGTGTTCTTATGGAAAATTGTGAGTGAGCCCGCTCCCTTGGCTGAGATAAGAAGCACCAAACTCCTCACCGTGCACTTTCACCACCCTGTGAAGTTCATCATAACGTATTTCATCTGTAGCCTAATAAACTGTATTGTTTCAAATCAAATCAAATCAAATTGTATTGGTCACATACACATGGTCAGCAGGTGCTATTGCGAGTGTGGGGAACAACAACTAGTTGACAGAGTTGTAGTGGCAGGACATCAGACCATATCATCGCGTGACTCCACGTTTACTTTGAAATTATGTTATTATATCAATATTTGCACATAAAGGCGTTTCCACTGCCATTTCCTGTATAATACATTTGACAGACACAAAAGATCCCACCATGTAGAACAAACAAATTGCAGCATTTATCAAATTGTACCAACACTTTTTGTTTCCATCACAGCTGCCGTGATAAATGTTGTATACGGAATGACTTGATTCGCATAAAACTGTGGATGGAAATGTGGTTACTTTGACAAAGCCGTTAGTTCCTTATAAGTGGCACAAATTAATCATTGTACCTTATGGTGGGTATTGAGGGTACACAAAATGCATTTGTACGCTGGGAAACAGAAATGTGACTTCACCGTAGAGTGTGATGATTTTACACTATATATACATGTGGATTCGTCTATTTCAGCCACACCCGTTGCTGACATGTATATAAAATCGAGCACACAGCCATGCAATCTCCATAGACAAACATTGGCTGTAGAATGGCCTTACTGAAGAGCACAGTGACTTTCAACGTGGCACCGTCATAGGATACCACCTTTCTAACAAGTCAGTTCGTCAACTTTCAGCCCTGCTAGAGCTATTCCGGTCAACTGTAAGTGCAGTTATTGTGAAGTGGAAACGGCTCGGAGAAACAATGGCTCAGCCGCGAAGTGGTAGGCCACACAAGCTCACAGAATTGGACCGCTGAGTGCTGAAGCACGTAAAAATCGTCTGTCCTCGGTTGCAACACTCACTACCGAGTTCCAAACTGCCTCTGGAAGCAATGTCAGCAAAATAACTCTTCATGAAATGGGTTTCCATGGCCGAGAAGGTGCACATAAGCCTAAGATCACCATGCGCAATGCCTACTCGCCTAACATCAGTGCCCGACCTCACTATTCTGTTGTGGCTGAATGGAAGCAAGTCCCCGCAGCAATGTTCCAACATCTAGTGGAAAGCCTTCCCAGAGGAGTGGAGGCTACTATAGCAGCAAAGGGGCGAACAACTCCATATTAATGCCCATGATTTTGGAATGAGATGTTTGACGAGCAGGTGTCCACATACCTTTGGTCATGTAGTGTACATTTTATATTAAAAATATTGGGTAAAAAAATGTACCATTATACTAAATTGTCTGCACATATACCCTAAAAAGGAACCAAACAGCACCATGTGAGATCATTATGTGTACCTCTGAAGGTACATTATGTGTATTTAATATTTGTTGTACTCCAGGGTACATTTTGTACCCTAACTGTACCCTTATTTCTAAGAGTATAAAGGAGAATGTCCCGGCATCTTTGTCTCCTTGTGAAATAACACCCATCGCTCAGAGAGGCTTGATTAAGTGAAACACTCCTCAATGGCTTGATACCTTAATGGTGTCTATCTTCAGTAGAAAGGCTCTTCAGGCCGCGGCCCCACCGTAGCTCAAGGGTTGTTGCCGTGAGTCTGTGTATCTCTAGTGTGTGCGTATTTAATGTGTGTGTGTGTGTGTGTGTGTTCTGATAATCCATATACCCTCACAGTCTATTAGCCCTTTACACGCTAAAGGACGAGCCCGAAACATCAATCAATGCTCAAAGGAGATAAAGTGGTTTGATTATGCTCCAGTTTTGATCTCAACCGTCTTGTATTTTCTTAACTTTTTTTTCTTCTTCTCTCTTATCTGTCTTTTTTTGTTCTCATATTTGTTCTTCTCCTCCTCCTCCGCATCGTTCCTTCACAAGCTCTGTAATCGTTTTAGAAGCAAAGCTGAAAGTCAAGCCTCGCTTGGGGACGATGTTATGTTGTGGAATCTTATTCGGGTTGGATGGCTCTATCCTCTGGATGGACGGAGAGACCGACTGCACCACAGGAATGCAAAGCAACCAGACCCTATTCATTCAGTGTTTCATCCCAAATGGCACCCTATTCTTTATAAAGTGCACTACTTTTGACCAGTAATGTAATATATAGAGAATAGGCTGCCATTTGGGACACATCCCAGTCCTCAAAGGAACTCTTTACTCCTCGTCACTTGTCCTGACCTTGGCTGGGATGCTTGACATTCACAATCTCTCAATTACAGTACGTTGTACGACGTTGCAAACAAACAGAGCGATATCGACTTCCTCAACTCTCTCATCTAGCTATGTAAAGCATTTCATATTTGGATATTCTTTGCTGTAGGCCTACTCTCAGTTATGTTATCTAGGTCGACATTGTGTTTTGATTTTGTTGGACAAATAATGGCCGTAAGAAGCCTGTGTGTTTGGCAGTAGGGGACTAGTCCACTACCTCCTTAGGATGCTTTGATATGAGTGGAATGGACATCGGCCGAGCTACCACATAGCTGACAGTCAGCACTAAACACATCAGACAACACAACATCCGAGTCAGCCTAGGAGGCAGTGCTCAGGGGTGAAGTTTCCTCTAGGTACAGATCTAGGGAGAAGTACATGGAGGAGTCTTCTTTACCAGTCAAAGTATTGTATCTCAATCAAAGTACATTTTAGGCCATCTGAGAATGATAATATGTGGTGTGTATCCTATTTCAAAATAAGTGTTATGGCTGGAATGCTGGCTATGACTGAAATGTCTTATTCAATCAACCAACATCAGAATAATAATATAAGTCCCCACCTTTCATCCTATCGAACAGAATAAAAAACAAAGGAGGCAATTAACATCACGCCGTACCTTGCCAACATACTGGTGATCCAACCCTGTGTACTCCTCCAGTAGGAAGAACTGGTTCCACATCCATCCTCGTTTGGAGCGTCTCAGAGGCACTCCATTAGCGTCCTGTCCCGTCAGCGTCAACCCCACCCCTGTGCCTCCCCGCCTCCCCCCTGTAGTCCTCCTCAGGGCTCGCAGTCCGTCCCCATGGGAACACAGGTATGCCCAGAGGACCAGCAGGAGAAGTACAGTTCTTCCTCTCAACATGGCCAGACCAGTATCTACAAAGCTCCAAATACAGCTTGCCTCAGCTAGATGTTCTACTCCCTCTGGGTGTTATTGTGAAGTGGTCAGTGGACTTTAGTCAGACGTTTAGTCATTGGGTCACTCCTCCAGGTCTGGGTGTAGGTCTGCAGTAGCAGCATGGGCTGTCAGTCTGCCATTGGATCCCAGGTCCAGCCAGTATCTGGAACATAGAACACACAGTCAGGATGTTAGTACTGGGAATACTTGGAACAGTTAACTACTATGATATTTGGTGCAACAACCCTGTCTGTAGGAACTAAGCCATAACTTTCTTCTCCTCCTGTCCTGTCTTCCTTCTTCTCAGCAACATATGCTTTCCTCCTTTCACCCCCCCCTCTCTCAGATCCTTTATTTCTCTCTCACTGTCTCTCACTCTCTCTCTCTCTCTCTCTCTCTCTCTCTCTCTCTCTCTCTCTCTCTCTCTCTCTCTCTCTCTCTCTCTCTCTCTCTCTCTCTCTCTCTCTCTCAATTCAAGGCATGGGAAACATATCTTTACCAAATCAAAAACTAAATAAACAATAAAAGTAAACATTACAAAATTAATAAAGACATTTCAAATGTCATATTATGTCTATATACAGTGTTGTAACTATGTGCAAATACTTAAATAAATACAAATGGGTTGTATTTACAATTGTGTTATTTCTTCACTGGTTGCCCTTTTTTGTGGCAACGGGTCACAAATCTTGCTGCTGTGATTGCACACTGTGGTATTTCCCAATAGAAATGTGAATTCTTTGTGGGTCTGTGTAATCCGAGGGAAATTTGTGTCTCTAATATGGTCATACATTCGGCAGGAGGTTAGGAAGTGCAGCTCAGTTTCCACCTCGTTTTGTGGGAAGTGTGCATATAGCCTGTCTTCTTTTGAGAGCCAGGTCTGCCTACGGCGGCCTTTCTCAATAGCAAGGCCATGCTCACTGCGTTAATTTTGGGTCAGTCACAGTGTTCAGGTATTCTGCCACTGTTTACTCTCTGTTTAGGGCCAAATAGCATGTTTTTTTGTTAACTCTTTCCGATGTGTCAAGTAATTATCTTTTTGTTTTCTAATGATTTGGTTGGGTCTAATTGTGTTGCTGTCCTGGGGCTCTGTGGGGTCTGTTTGTGTTAATGTATTTGTATTGTGAAAACATTAAGTTTCAGAAAGTCCAGCAATGCAATTACAATGAACATTACACAGGGCTGTGAATAGTGTAGCTTGTCCCTGAGCTGGCGTACTAATGGTTTTTGCCTCTCTGCCTGCTGGAGGTACTGCATGTTGGTTCTAACCTTAAAAAAAAAAAAAAAGTTAGCAGGTCTGTTAATAAATGCCTTTGTCCAACCATCTGGATAAGGTCATTTCTGTGCTGCGCCAGAAATAATCTAAATAGGGAAATGGGAAACTCCATTTGATTCATATTATTATATTCCTCTTTCATTTACAAATCTCATGACGTGACTATGAGACGTAGGGGAATGTTTTATTTAGCTGACCCTGCTAGCTAGCAAAATGTTATTAGCTAGCTAGCAATTGTTGTGAAATTATTTGAAATAACGATTGAAGTAGCTATGTTATCTAAGTCAACACTACACTACTACAAATTAAGTTAAATTACAATAAAAAAAGGTTAACTTGCTTGTTTTTTTGCTGTCCAGTGGCACCACAAGCGGGCATTTGATTTGCGAACTCATGTGCACATGTGCGCTTACTGTGATACAGAAACACCACTATCCCAAAAACTTTGCAGGACATGTACACTGAATTAAAGGACAACTACAATAAGTTTCTAAGATTTTCCCCAGAACTGAAAAGTCATTCCCTGATGTTGTTTAAACATTTTTGTGGACACAGAAAATCAAATGTTGCTGTTTTTCTATTAAAAAAGTGTGAAAAAACTGGGGGGAAACCTAAATTCGGGGGGGATCGGAAACCCGGAAAAACAAAACAGAGAAAACTTGAATTTTGGAGAAATAAAACAGAATTAGGTCAAAAATAAAACAGATTTCAAAAATGTCCAACCAGTGTTTTTTGCTGTAAATGACTGTACTTCAGAGCGGGGGAAAGTTGAGGTCAGGTCCAATATTGGCAAAGCACCCAAAAGGGAAAGAGGTTGGGCCATCCTATAAATATTTTTGAGTAATATATACAATTTAGCAGACGCTTTAATACAAAGCGACTTACAGTCATGAGTGCATGTTTTCTTTAACGAATGGGTGGTCCCTGTCACGATCTTGGAAATTAGCGGACCAAGGCGCAGCGTGAGTACAGTTCCACATATTTATTTAAGTGAAACTAACAAAACAAAATAACAAAACTTACAAAGACCGTGAGGACGTAGTGCCCAAACACACTAACAAACAANCCACATATTTATTTAAGTGAAACTAACAAAACAAAATAACAAAACTTACAAAGACCGTGAGGACGTAGTGCCCAAACACACTAACAAACAATCAATATCCCACAAACACAGGTGGGAAAAATTGCTACCTAAATATGATCCCCAATTAGAGGCAACGATTACCAGCTGCCTCTAATTGGGAACCAAAACAAAACACCAACATAGAAATGTTAAACTACAACACCCCCTCGTCACGCCCTGACCTACTACACCATAGAGAAACAAGGGCTCTCTATGGTCAGGGCGTGACGGTACCCCCCCCCTTCCCCAAAGGTGCGGACTCCGGCCACAAAACCTGAAACCAAATGGGAGGGTTAGGGGGGGTGACTAGTGTTGGTGGCGGCTCCGGTGCGGGTCGTAGCCCCCCCCCCCCAGACCCCGGATCCGATCATGGCGCCGGACTGAACGACGTGACTGGACTGGGCATCGGCGCAGAGAAGGGTTCCGGCCCTGGAGCTGGGTTGGACGCCGTGCCTAGACTGGGCATCGGCGCAGAGAAAGGCTCCGTCCATGGAGCTGGGTTGAACGCCGCGCCCGGAATGGGAACCGGCACAGAGGAAGGCTGCAGTCTTGGAGCTGGGCTGGTCATCGTGCCTGGACTGGGCACCGGTGCTGAGGAAGGCTCCGGCCTAGGAGCGGGACTGGATGCCGCTTCTGGACTGGACAGCGGCGCAGAGGAGGGCTCCTGCCATAGAGCGGGACTGGACGCCATGCCTGGACTGGGCACCAGCGCAGAGGAAGGCTCCGGTCTTGGAGCGGGACTGGACGCCGTGCCTGGACTGGACACCGGCACAGAGGAGGGCTCCTGCCATGGAGCGGGACTGGACGCCGTGCCTGGACTGGGCACCGGCGCAGAGGAAGGCTCCGGCCATGGAGCGGTACTGGACACCGTGCCTGGACCGGACATCGGCACAGAGGAAGACTCCCGCCCTGGACAGGACTGGACGCCTTGCCTGGAAGCTCTGGACCGTTGACCGTCGCTGGGGGTTCCGGACCGTTGACCGTCGCTGGAGGTTCCGGACCGTTGATTGTCGCTGGAGGTTCCGAACCGTTGGCCGTTGCTGGATGTTCGGGACCGTGGACCGTCGCGGGATGTTCCGGACTGTGGACCGTCGCGGGATGATCCAGACTGTGGACCGTCGCCAGAAGCTTTGGACTGTGAACCGTCGCCAGAAGCTCTGGACTGTGAACCGTCGCCGGAAGCTCTGGACTGAACCGTCGCCGGAAGCTCTGGACTGTGAACCGTCGCCGGAAGCTCTGGACTGTGAATGCGCACTGGAGGCCTAGTGCGTGGAGCCGGTACAGGTGGCACCGGACTGGTTACACGCACTTCAGGGCAAGTGCGAGGAGCAGGCACAGGACGTACCGGACTGGGGAGGTGCACTAGAGGCCTGATGCGTGGAGCCGGCACAGGTGGCACCGGACTGGTGACACGCACTTTAGGGCGAGTGCGAGGAGCAGGCACAGGGCGTACCGGACTGGGGAGACGCACTGGAGGCCTAGTGCATGGAGCTGGCACAGGTGGTACCGGACTGGTGACACGCACTTCAGGGAGAGTGCGGGTAGCGGCCACAGGATGTACCGGACTGGGGAGACGCACTGGAGGCCTGATGCGTGGATCCGGCACAGGTGGCACCTGACTGGTGACACGCACTTCAGGGCGAGTGCGGGAAGCTGACACAGAACGTACCGGACTGGGAAGGCGCACTGGAGGCCAGATGCATGAAACCGGTGACTGGTGTCACGCTCTTCAGCACTCCTGTACGGCAGCATTCTCATCGCTACCACCTCTCTCCGGAATCTTTCATCCAATTCCGACTCCGACTCCCAAACAGGCTCTGGCACTCTCTGCTGCTCGACCGCCAGCTCCATGTGCCCCCTCCCCCCCCCAAAAATATTGAGGTTTCTGTGGCCGTGATCCCCGGCGTCGTCGCTGTCCTTCCATGCTCCTTGGCAACTCCCGCCAAGGAAGGGTCTCGTGTCCTCTCATGTCCTCCCAAGTCCAAAACTTCCTTACCTCATTTTCACGCTGCTTGGTCCTTTGTTGGTGGGATATTCTGTCACGATCTTGGAAATGAGCGGACCAAGGCACAGCGTGAGTATAGTTCCACATATTTATTTAAGTGAAACTAACAAAACAAAATAACAAAACTTACAAAGACCGTGAGGACGTAGTGCCCAAACACACTAACAAACAATCAAAATCCCACAAACACAGGTGGGGAAAATGCTACCTAAATATGAACCCCAAATAGAGGCAACGATTACCAGCTACCTCTAATTGGGAACCAAACCAAAACACCAACATAGAAATTAAAAACTAGAACACCCCCTCGTCACGCCCTGACCTACTACACCATAGAGAAACAAGGGCTCTCTATGGTCAGGGCCTGACAATCCGGGCACGCCACCCTTTATAAAGCACAGGTTTTGTCATATTTGACCTAGTGGGGTTATGTCACGTTTGACATTGGTGGTTATGTCACACAGTTATGCTACATTTATGAACCATTTACAGAGTATGACATATGGTTATAGATGATTTGCAACACATTTATGTAGTGTTTATGAAGGCTTTATAAGCTCCACGTCATTTAAAGCCTCCTCCCTGTAGGCTGTCTCGTTGTTGTTGGTAATCAAGACTACTACTGTTGTGTCGTCTGCAAACTTGATGATTGAGTTGGAGGCGTGCATGGCCACGCAGTCATGGGTGCACAGGGAGTACAGGAGGGGGCTTAGCATGCACCCTTGTGCGGCCCCAGTGT
Source organism: Salvelinus sp. IW2-2015 (assembly GCF_002910315.2). Taxonomy (NCBI): domain Eukaryota; kingdom Metazoa; phylum Chordata; class Actinopteri; order Salmoniformes; family Salmonidae; genus Salvelinus; species Salvelinus sp. IW2-2015. The sequence goes on from NC_036867.1 coordinate 20,944,215, forward strand.
TGAGGATCAGCGAAGTAGAGATGTTGTTTTCTACCTTCACCGCCTAGGGGCTGCCCGTCAGGAAGTCCAGGACCCAATTGCACAGGGCGGGGTTGAGACCCAGGGCCTCAAGCTTCATGATGAGCTTGTAGGGTACTATGGTGTTGAATGCTGAGCTATAGTCAATGAACAGCCTTCTTACATAGGTATTCCTCTTGTCCGGATGGGATAGTGCAGTGTGCAGTGTGCAGTGTGATGGCGATTGCATCGTCTGTAGACCTATTGTGGCGGTAAGCAAATTGAAGTGGGTCTAGGGTGACAGGTAAGGTGGAGGTGATTATGATCCTTGACTAGAGTCTCAAACCACTTCATGATGACAGAAGTGGGTGCTACAGGGCGATAGTCATTTAGTTCAGTTACCTTTGCCTTCTTGGGTACAGGAACAATGGTGGCCATCTTGAAGCATGTTGGGACAGCAGACTGGGATAGGGAGAGATTGAATATGTCCGTAAACACACCAGCCAGCTGGTCTGCCCATGCTCTGAGGACAAGGATAGAGATGCCGTCTGGGCCGGGAGCCTTGCGAGGGTTAACACGCTTAAATGTCTTACTCATGGCGACCACGGAGAAGGAGAGCCCACAGTCCTTGGTAGTGGTCCGCATCGGTGGCACTGTATTATCCTCAAAGCGGGCAAAGAAGGTGTTTAGTTTGCCTGGAAGCAAGACGTCGGTGTCCGTGACGTGGCTGTTTTTCCTTTTGTAGTCCATGATTGTCTGTAGACCCTGGTCTCATGTCTCATGTCTGAGCCGTTGAATTGCGACTCCACTTTGTCTCTGTGCTGACATTTTGCTTGTTTGATTGCCTTGCAGAGGGAATAACTACACTCTTTGTATTTGGCCATAATCCCAGTCACCTTTCCATGATTAAATATGGTGGTTCGCACTTTCAGTTTTGCGCGAATGCCGGCATCTATCCACGGTTTCTGTTAGGGTAGGTTTTAATAGTCACAGTAGGTACAACATATCCTATACACTTCCTTATAAACTCACTCACCAAATCAACATATATGTCAAAATTATTCTCTGAGGCTACCTGGAACTTGTCCCAGTCCGCGTGATCAAAACAATCTTGAAGCGTGGATTCTGATTGGTCAGACCAGCGTTGAATAGTCCTTAGCACGGGTACATTCTGTTTGAGTTTCTGCCTATAGGAAGGGAGGAACAAAATGGAGTCGTGGTCAGATTTTCCGCTTGGAGGGCATCGCGGAAGTTACAGTAGCAGTGATCCAGTGTTTAACCAGCGCGAGTGCTACAGTCAATATGCTGATTGAATTTAGGTAGCCTTGTTCTCAAATTTGTTAAAATCACCAGCTACAATAAATGCAGCCTCGGGTTATATGGTTTCCAGTTTGCATAAAGTCCAGTGAAGTTCTTTGAGGGCTGTCGTGGTATCAGCTTGAGGGGGGATATACACGGCTGTGACAATAACCGAGGAGAATTCCCTTGGGAGATAATACGGTCAGCATTTGATTGTGAGGAATTCTAGGTCAGGTGAACAAAAATTACTTGAGTTCCTGTATGTTGTTACAATTACACCATGAGTCGTTAATCATGAAACACAGTCCCGGCACCTTCTTCTTCCCGGAGAGATGTTTATTCCTGTCGGCACGACGCACAAAGAATCCAGGTGGCTGTACCGACTCCGACAGCATATCCCGARAGAGCCATGTTTCCGTGAAACAGAGTATGTTACAATCACTGATGTCCATCTGGAAAGCAAAGCTTGCCCTAATTTTGTCTACCTTGTTATCTAGAGACTGGACATTAGCGAGTAATATACTCGGAAGCGGTGGGTGGTGTTCGCGCCTCCGAAGTCTGACCAGAAGACAACTCCGTCTACCTCTTCTCCGGTGGTGTTGTTTGGGTCAGCCTCTGGAATCAGTTGAAATGCCCTGGGTGGTTCGGACAAAGGATCTGATTCGGGAAAGTCGTATTCCTGGTAGTAGTGCTGGTAAGTTGACCTCGCTCTGGTATCCAATAGTTCTTCCCAGCTGTATGTAATAACACTTAAGATTTTCTGGGCTAACAATGTAAGAAATAATACATAAAAAACTAAATACTGCAAAGTTTCCTTAGGACTAGAAGTGAGGCAACCTTCTCTGTCGGCACCATCTTGTAACACACAAGATGTTATCATTTATCAGGTTTGTATTTTGTCCTGTAGTTCATTCAGTGTAATTAGAGAATCCAGTGGGTTCTGGTAGTTTTTAATAGCTGATTCTAAGATTTGTAATTGATCATGTATATGTTTTGCTGTTTGTTCTTTGTTATAGAGTCAAAAAGACTGGAGAAGTGGTTTATCCATTTTGGATAGATAAGTCTGTTGTTGTTTGTTTAGTGTTCCAATTTTCCCAGAAGTGGTTAGACTATGGATGCTTCAGTTACATTGAGCTTATTTCTGACATGCTGTTCCTTATTTTTCCTTTGTGTATTTCTGTATTGTTTTAGTGATTCACCATAGTGAAGGCATAGGCTCAGGTTTTCTGAATCTCAATGTTTTTTAGGTTTCTCAATAATTTTTTATTTTTTTTGGCATTCTTCATCAAACCATTTGTCATTGTTGTTAATTTTCTTAGCTTGTCTGCTTTACATTTTTTAGATTTGATAGGGAAGCTGAAAACTCAAATATACTGTTTTTACTGCCAAGTTTACACCTTCACTATTTCAGTGAAAGTTTTATCCAGGAAGTTGTCTAAAAGGGATTGAATTTGTTGTTCCCCAATTGTTTTCTACATTACTTTCCTTCCATCTATAGCATTTCTTAAAATGATGCAGTTCCATTGGCTTTGATGACTTATGACTGAGTATTGCTCTGTTCAAGTAGACTGTAATTTTGCTGTGATCTGATAGGGGTGTCAATGAGCTGACTGTGAACGTGAACGCTCTGAGAGACTCTGGGTTGAGGTCAGTGATAAAGGAATCTACAGTACTACTGCTAAGGGATGAGCTGTAGGTGTACCTACCATAGGAGTCCACTAGAAGCCTACCATTGACTATGCACAGACCCAGCATGCAACAGAGCTGCAGGAGTTGTGACACATTTATTGTTGTTTTGTTGTAGTTTTGTCTAGGGGGTCATATTGGGGAGTGAATGCTGTTACCCCTCTCTCTCTCTCTCTCTCTTTCTCTCTCAGAAATTAGATTGCAGATTGCCCCTTTAAAGGAATATGACTCGACATAATGAGTCTACTTCTCCATCCACACATTGACACGGCTACAAAGGGCTACATGTACATCGGGTTTTCTTCACTATTATTATACATTGTAGAAAATAGTAAGAATAAAGAAAACCCTTGAATGAGTAGGTGTGTTTAAACGTTTGACTGGTACTGTATGTATATTAAACTGAATAAACTTTTAATAGACTAATAGGTCTACATGTTCAGCTTGTATCTCTTGAAACAATCTGTTTGGTCACACTATGTTATCAGAGCAAGCAGGCTGTCAATGGAGACCATGAGCAATGTCAATCTGAGTTTATTACCTTCAGATCATTGTAAAGATACTAAGCAAAATGGTTGTTTGCAAACCACACAATGAAAGCACAGAGCATAGTGCCACATAGTGTCTCTCTCTCTCTCTCTCTCTCTCTCTCTCTCTCTCTCTCTCTCTCTCTCTCTCTCTCTCTTCTCTCTCTCCTCTCCTCTCTCTCTCTCTCTCTCTCTCTCTCTCTCTCTCTCTCTCTCTCCTCTCTCACTCTCTCTCTCTATACAGGTGGGGAGAAAAGTATTTGATACACTGCCGATTTGCAGGTTTTCCTACTTACAAAATGTAGAGGTCTGTAATTTTATCATAGGTACACTTCAACTGTGAGAAACGGATCCAGAAATTACAAAAAAAATCCAGAAAATTACATTGTATGATTTTTAAGTAATTAATTTGCCATTTTATTGCATGACATAAGTATTTGACACCTACCAACCAGAAGAATTCCGGCTCTCACAGACCTGTTAGGTTTCTTTAAGAAGCCCTCCTGTTCTCCACTCATTACCTGTATTAACTGCACCTGTTTGAACTCGTTACCTGTATAAAGACACCTGTCACCACACTCAATCAAACAGACTCCAACCTCTCCACAATGGCCAAGACCAGAGAGCTGTGTAAGGACATCAGGGATAAAATTGTAGACCTGCACAAGGCTGGGATGGGCTACAGGACAATAGGCAAGCAGCTTGGTGAGAAGGCAACAACTTGTTGGCGCAATTATTAGAAAATGGAAGAAGTTCAAGATGACGGTTCAATCACCCTCGGCCTGGGGCTCCATGCAAGATCTCACTCGTGGGGCATCAATGATCATGAGGAAGGTGAGGGATCAGCTCAAAACTACACGGCAGTACCTGGTCATGACCTGAAAGAGAGCTGGGACCACAGTCTCAAAGAAAACCATTAGTAACACACTACGCCGTCATGGATTAAAATCCTGCAGCGCACGCAAGGTCCCCCTGGCTCAAGCCAGCGCATGTCCAGGCCCGTCTGAAGTTTGCCAATGACCATCTGGATGATCCAGAGGAGGAATGGGAGAAGGTCATGTGGTCTGATGAGACAAAAATAGAGCTTTTTGGTCTAAACTCCACTCGCCATGTTTGGAGGAAGAAGAAGGATGAGTACAACCCCAAAGAACACCATCCCAACCGTGAAGCATGGAGTGGGGAAACATCATTTTTGGGGATGCTTTTCTGCAAAGGGGACAGGATGACTGCACCGTATTGAGGGAGGAGGATGGGGCCATGTATCACGAGATCTTGGCCAACAACCTCCTTCCCTCAGTAAGAGCATTGAAGATGGGTCGTGGCTGGGTCTTCCAGCATGACAACGACCTGAAAGACACAGCCAGGGCAACTAAGGAGTGGCTCCGTAAGAAGCATCTCAAGGTCCTGGAGTGGCCTAAGCCAGTCTCAGACCTGAACCCAATAGAAAATCTTTGGAGGGAGCTGAAAGTCCGTATTGCCCAGCGACAGCCCCGAAACCTGAAGGATCTGGAGAAGGTCTGTATGGAGGAGTGGGCCAAAATCCCTGCTGCAGTGTGTGGCAAACCCGGTCAAGAACTACAGGAAACGGTATGATCTCTGTAATTGCAAACAAAGGTTTCTGTACCAAATATTAAGTTCTGCTTTTCTGATGTATCAAATACTTATGTCATGCAATAAAATGCAAATTAATTACTTACAAATCATACAATGTGATTTTCTGGATTTTTTGTTTTAGATTCTGTCTCTCACAGTTGAAAGTGTACCTATGATACAAATTACAGACCTCTACATGCTTGTGTAAGTGGAAAACCTGCAAAATATCGTCAGTGTATCAAATACTTGTTCTCCCCACTGTATATATATATATATATATATATATATATATATATATATATATATATGAAGGCATGGTTAGACAAACATGGGGGAGAAAATGGAACAAGATGGAGAGATGAAGAAGGGCATGACTTCTTATTCTATGCTCATTATTCCTGTCTGGGTGCTATCCAGGCCAATGATGTGGCACTGCTGGGGTCTGGGCGTTGGGTTATCAGTGGGCGCATTGGGGACTAGCAGCACCACCGTCACTATCACACACAGACTACGTCCCAAATGACATCCTAGTGCACAACTTTTGACCAGGACCCATACTTTTACTGGTTAAAAGTAGTGCACTATATAGGGAATAGGGTGCATTAGGGACACACACACACATGCTCAGCTCAGATAGAGGGATGCAGAACGCTGTATGGCAGCTCTACTTTTCGCACAGGACATAAAGGACAACATCTCTGGCCATTCTGCTGAATTATGAGCTTTGAACTGCATGCAGAAAGTGGGGAGAGATTGAGCTAGAGAAATAGAGGGAGAGACAGACCGGTCGAGACACATTGAGAGGGGGAGAGATGGCGGGAGAGGCTCAGGTGGAGAGAGAGGGAGGGCCAGGGTAGGTTGGGCAGAGAGAGAGATGGAGAAAGAGAGAGAGGGAGAAAGAGGTAGAGGCAATTGTTGAAAGGGGGAGAGGGTGGGTCAGGGACTGGTAGGGAGAGCTCGAGAGGATGGAGAGAAAGAGAGAGATGGAGGGAGTGAAGGAGAGGTAGAAACATCCTGTCAGAGCAGCGTCAGCAGGACAGTGAAGAGAGGAGCTGTGTGTGTGGGTGAGTTTGTGTGTGTCTAGCCCATCCATTACCCAACCTGTCTTCTCTCTATCCTTTTAGCCATCCAAGCCAAGGCCTCTCTCCCTGCCCTCCCTCCCTACCTGCTTTCAACCCTGCTTTCCCCTTATGAGGCAAAAACGCAAATGGGAAAAGCTGAGAGGTTAGGTCCTCCTTTCTCTTTTCCCCCATGCCTTGCAGTTTATTATACCCCATGCCAAAGCTCCTCTCCTCTATGCCTGCTGCATGCGCTTCAGCTGATATGCATTATCGTGGGGGGATTTCCAGACCGCTTGCGATGCTAGTCACTTTGAATGTGTCCTTTGCATGCCTCAGCAGGGCGAATAAGAACCCATAGGTCACAACAGGCTCTCTCTGGGCCGACGAAGCAGGTGAGAGTGACGGCCTGTCTCAAATAGAGTGCGTTCCCTTTGACGAGCTCCCATAGTCAACCAATAGGGCTCTTTTCAAAAGTAGTGCACTATGTAGGAAATAGCGTGCCATTTGGGACGGATCCATAGAGTACCCGAACCCACAGCCCACTCACATTCTCTCTCTTAGTAACTCTCACGTGGATAGCTCTGGTTCAAATACATTTTGAGCTAAAAGTATTTTTTGCTCTTTTACTTCCTCTCTTCTATTTCCCAAGTCCTCACACGCTTGACTTTATGAATTTCCTTAATTGACCATGGTGAGGGAGCGTGGGGGACTGGGAGCTATTGATTTGCTATAGGACTCAGCAGTGTGGTTGGAAATACCATGCGGTCTCCGGGGTTGCTTCTCAGAGCCTTCTAATACCTCCAGTCTTCAGCTTCTCAACACACGCACACACACGCGCATGCACGCAAGCAAGCGCACATACTGCTCTGCTCTGGTGGTAGGCAGACAGTCAGTCCTTTCAATATATTTCTTTATAATGGCACTGTGGAAGGCTGGAAGCTAATGCTTGACTGACTGTATGAAAAGGCCCTGCCTGCTGTCCCTGAGGAGCGCTCGCACCGCTGATCACATTTTGTCATGCCCTGGAATCTATGTTGTCCCAAATGGCACCCTATTCCCTACAAAAAAATAAAGGTTCTTAAATTGTTTTTCCTCAGCTCTTAAGGTTCCATGGGAGAACTCTTGCCCAATAAAGAACCTTTGAGTTAAGTTTGGGGTTCTTCATGTGGCATCTACGGTTCTTCAGAATTCTAAAAGGTTCTTGGAATGTAGAAGCCTTCAGATGTATCTCTTTCATAGCACACAGCTATGGCCAGTGTTAACTAGTGTAAAATGTTTCAATATCAAAATTGTTGTATTTACATTGAATGATTAAGGTATCTCATGCTAATAAAATATAAATAAAATTTTTACAAACTATTCAAATCTGTTACTTGGACATATTGCACTTGTTACTGAAATGGTTGTTCCAGTTTGGATGTTGAAGTTAGTCTCATATCTTAGTGTTCCCAACCCTGGCCGTCATTCTGAAAGCAGGTTGTGGGTGAATTAAAATGTTGGATATGCCCTCTCTGGCTGGATTAGAATATGACTTACACATCACTTTGCAAACCAGCATAATGTGACTTGCAGGCTTGATATGGCCTGTAAACCTTGATTTTCAGGCCACTGTATTAGGGTAATACTCAGCCCTCTAAAGAAGGCCTTATGGGTGGTACTGGTAACTCAAAAAAAGATGCAAATAAGGCTTAAAACCTTACATCAGGGCTGTTCAACTTCGGTCCTGGAGGGCAGAACTACTTCTGGATTTGGATTTCTGTATGGTTCTTCAAAGAACCATCACATTTATGTTTCTTCAGAGACCCTAAAATGGTTCCCCTAAGGCATCGCTCTCAAGAACCTAACGCGGTTCCTACTTGCACCTTTATTTTTAAGAGTGTATGCAGTGCACTACATTAAATTGGGAGGATACAATAGTAGTGCACTATGTAAGGAATATGGTGACACTGCCACAGCTCTCTGACCCCTTAATTCTCCATCAACAGTGGACCAGTAGCAGTAAGTCAGTTAAATCCAGAGCTTAGTTTTCTCTACATCTGTGTGTATCGGTGTGTACGTGACTCTGTGTGTGTGTGTGTGTGTGGTTGTGTGCGCGCGTGTGGTGTGTGTGTGGTGTGTGTGTGTGTGTGTGTGTGTGTTGTGTGGGTGTTGGTGTGTGTGTGTGTGTGTGTGTGTGTGTGTGTGTGTGTGTGTGTGTGTGTGTGTGTGTGTGTGTGTGTGTGTGTGTGTGTGTGTGTGTTGAGAAGCTCTCCTCTTTCTGTTTCTTTGGTACCCAGCCCCAGTAAGTGTCAGCGTCATAATGAACCTGTGTAATAGAACATGACAACGCAATTATATCCTCACAGTTAAGAGAAAGTGTTTACAACAACCCTGACACTGCTTGATTTTCTGCCTCTACTCCCTCTTTCTCCTTGCATCCATTTTTTGTGCCATTTAATTGCAACCATAAAAAAATGCTTTAAATTGCCTGTCACCAATTATCTGGAGTCACTACATGTGGCTATAATACTTCTGCATTGTGTTCCGTGCAGGGTTAGCAAGATGAATGTGTCTGACGGCAATTTGGAGAGTGGGCCCAAGGAATCTAGGCTCATAGAGTTGCATGAAATAACATTTCAACTCATAACAATTAGCTATTAAATGTATCTATTGCTCGTACCGAACACAGGGACTCATAGATAAAGACAGGGACACAGTGAGACACACAAACGTATCCTTCATATTGGATGTAGCAGACTTATAGCTTTTCTCGTGTTTTATATGTAACTACACTAAATGGCTTCAGGGGCATTTCGTGTATAGTCTGGAGCCATGCAGGCAAAACGGACCTATGAACAGCAGTACTACTCATCCTCCTCTTGTTTTCTCTCTTCTTCCTCGTACCCTCTTTCTCTCTCTCTGTCTCTATATCTCCCTCTGTGTCGATCTCTCTCCCTCCTTCTCTCCCTCCCGCTCTCTCTCTCCCCTTCTCTCCTCTCTCTGTGTCTCTCTCTCCTCTATCTTTCTCTCTCTCTCTCTCTTTGTTTCTTTAGCCTCCTAACGAGAGAAGATGAGCGACCCAGAGAGGCAGTACCCTATCGCACCCATTGAGCCACGGCAACCCAGGCTTCCACGGCAACCCAGAAGATGCCCTCAGGGGGGGGCAATTAAAAGTGAGATAGGAGAATGTCAGCCACGGGCAAGTGTGGGGGGGGGGGGGTAGGTACATTGCCCTGGTACAAACCAAAGAAGAGGCCCTTAAAGGCTGCTAATGTGTGTCACTGTCAGCGACAGGTTGTTTCACAGTTTCCCTTCTTTCCCTTTCCCTTGACACAATGTTGTCACGCTCTGAACTTATTTTATTAAGAGGACATGTGCTACATCCCAAATGGCACCCTATTTCATATGTAGTGCACTACTTTTGACCAGGGCACTGGTCAAAAGTAGTGCACTACATAGGGAATATGGTGACATTTGGGACGCAAACACGGACACAGACCGAGAGAGTCACTCCCTCACAGTATCGCTCTCCATGCTATTATTCTCTAGCCCCTCTTCTTGGCTAAATGTATCACTAAATCCCACTTGGTGCATTGGGAATAGAGCAGCCGACCCAAATATAGCTCTTTACTTTTTTGTGTGTCTTTCTTTCAGTTTCTGTTCATATATCTGTGGGAGCATGGAAACCCAACGGATGGGCTACTGGGTAGGGTTTAGATTTCCTTGTCCTCAAGTCACAAGGATGTAAAGTAAGTAGCGTAGTACGAGCCAGAACGGCCCATAGGGCAAGAGCCTATCACTTGTTTCTGCAGTGTGATGTACATGTACACCACCTGGACGGGACACTACTCTGTCACAAGGTTTTTAGTAATGAGCCAAACCGTTGGGTAAAGACTGTTTGGCTGGCTGTTCTTGTTTCAGCAATCTCCTCGCCTCCTCCTACTAACAGAAGAAACATAGGACTTTCTAGATTCTCATTCAGAAAACCTGATCTTTGGCTCAACTGGGAGTGTCTGTCTAGTCTTTGTCTTGAAAATATATTTATTGCCGCCTTACTTTAATTAAAGAGAATTCAGCAAAGAAACTGGAGGATGTTGAGAAGTATGTGGCGGCATGTAGCATACACAGTAGTCCCCCTTTTACAGAGCAGTAATTCTCCTTTACAAAGTGTGTACATGTACACACTTTCTCTCCACAGAAAGCCTGAGGGTCCTTCCCTTGTTTGTACTCTTTTTTTTGGCTTTGCTTAGGTTGTTAAGGTTAATTAGTAGAACCTGTTTATTCTCTTATGGTCCCCTTAAGGCTGAACCATAATCACACCTTAGTCACATCTCCTAAAGGCGTCAACATGCTTCCCAGCCGAAACAGTTCAGAAGAGTTTGTGCATATATTATGATGACGTTTTGTGACGTTTTAGTTAGTTTTGGACTTCGGTGATGGTTTTTTCAGCTGTTCGGGCACACAAAATGTTTTATGGAGGCAAGCCGAAGTTCGGAGCTGAAGTCTTCGCCCCTTCGTCTGTGATTGGTCAACAGTAGGGATTCTTCAATAATGTCTGTTGTCATTCAATGAGAGACGCCTCGTTTTCATGCACATTTTTTAATTGAGAAATACTGTACCAAGCATATTAGTTATATGTAAAATTGTGCAACTAAGATGTCCTCGGCAAAAATGTAAAAATGAATGACAGATTTCTTTAGTTATTTTAGATTAATCTGGACTTTGAGGAAGCTTAAACTGGCAACGGTATCTCAAAATGGACAAACAGTACTATTGCCGCTTTTTTCTAGGCCTTTTAATGGAGTATGCGAGCACACTCGTTCAGTTTCGGCTCTAACTGAACCAGGTTAATGGAAGGGAGCAGGTATGCAGAAGTGCATTTCGAATATGATGGTTGATTGTATAACTTGACAGAGACAACATTACTCCTTGCTAACATTTCTCCATCTGCATCCACCCGCTCTCAGGATAGCAGAGGTAATACCCAGGGCATTAACCAAAGAAAGCCTATAAATGATGACATTTATAACCAATAAGGACGATGCATTCTTCGATCATGCCCTGAATAACTGCATGTCAATTTCAACCAATGCACTATTCGCATAATAACACAAAACAAACAAATTAACCTGTACCATCCTTGTCAGAGGGCGGGGGTGTGTTAGTCCGAACCATCCATGCCAATATTCAGGGGATGTTCCCTCAACAATACATCCACGTGTATCACTCCAGAGCTCAATGCAAACACCATTACCTTGCCTGGCTGCCCAAATGCTTACCAAAAAAACTGATAAATCATAAGATCTGGGCCAAGTCAATGTGACTGGTCCATTTCCCTGTGTGCATCCCTAATGACACCCTATTCCCTATATAGTGCACTACTTTTCACTAGACCCTAAGGGCCCTGGTCAAAAGTAGCGCACTATATAGGGAATAGTGTGCCATTTGGGACACATTCCGTTTCTCGTTATATCCAGCCCCGCTATCATTCAGAGACGACCCCATCACTCAACCCAAGCAGGTGCTCTTAAGCCACCACCGCCACCACTGCTCACATTCACAACACTTGTCATCACCGCATGTATGGCCCAGTTTAGATACCGCAGACATAGGCTACTGGTGTAACCCTTTCTTTCCACCAATCTTTCTGTTGCCCTAGCCTCTTTAGCTCAGGTTGTGTTTGTTCAAATGGGGTTACTACTATACCGGCTTTCTCAACATTCTGTTCTTTGATCTGAAGTATTTTTTATCTTTCTTTCTTTTCATTACTCTCTCTCTCTGTTTATATAGTGGATGGCCCTGTGAACATGCCCCTGTGTTAGCTAGTGGTGTTCCTGTTTACTATAGTGGAGTGACATAGTGGTTAGGGAAGAGGGTCCTCTCTCTCTGTCTCCCCCACCCCCCCATCATTCTCTGTTGTCTCTGTGAATCATTTTATCCTAGTTTGTTTGTTCTTTTCTCCTTAGCTAGCACAGATAGTCAAAAAGGAAATCAAAAGGGGGTATGTTTTGAAGTGTCTGTACTATATCTGAGAGATATAAGAAAGCTCAAAATGTATGTATTTATACCGTATACCTTTGATGTGGAAATGCCCAATTCACTTCCAATCATTTTTACATCCCGGTAATGTGTTACCTTCAGACGAGTCCCTTGAAGCCGAAATGTCCGTGTTCGTGAGTCTAAACTCTCGATAGTGGGGTCCAAATAGATTCTTGCTCAAACCGTTCGGACTTGGCAGACATTTTTGTGATAAGTAACTTTTCGGTGGAGAAACTGGGAAGTGCCGCTCTACTGCATGGGTGAATGGCTGCACATCGGCAGATTCAATGAATTGCGACGTAGCACATGCAAGAAACAGGAAGTCAATAGTGTATACGCACAGTATTTTATGTAATAAAACGTGATGGCATCACCGATTTCCGCACGGGCTCGGACATCGACCTCTGAGGTTTGGCATTCAGGCTGCATTCAAAATATTTTCCTATTCCCTACATAGTGCACTACTTTGACCAGTGCCCATAGGGATTGGTCGAAGGTAGTGCACTATGTTGGGAATAGCTTGCCGTTTAGGATGCATTTTGGTTGTTTACAACAGAGAAGGAGGAGAGAACTCAGCGGGGGGTTCGACTGGTTCCCCTGCCTTACTCATTACTCATTTCCTGCCTGCCCATTGTGCTTCAGTGATGGGTACTGTATGGGAGTCTCTATTCCTATGCAAATGACCTGTGAGTGTGTGCCAAGTGTGTATGTGCGTGTGCGTGCGTGTGTTTGTGTGTGCCAAGTGTGTGTATGTGTGCCGAGTGTGTGTGCCTGCCATGTGTAGTCAAGTGTGAAAGTGTATTCTCTCAACAATTATCCCAATACACAGTCCACAGGAAAAACACCCCAAATATATCAATACAGAAATAAACACACTCAAAGCAAATGTAATTAAAAAAGGTGTTGTTATTATCCATTATTCATTGTTTTGTTTGTTCTGCTTTAATAATGTACCTGGAGATTAGATCGACTGCTAACAAATCCTTACTTTTTAAAATGAATGGTGCAATTTAGAAGCGGACGCGTTGATTCAGCAACACAAAGGTCAAACAGCGTGCTGTGAATTGAAAATCAGAGCGGCCGTTGCATTCCCACGTTTAGTTAGTTTCATTTCCCTCTCTTCCTCTTTCTAGCCTGGTGGTGACAATTACAAACAGGGGGACCTTTGTAAAAACGCATCTTCATTCAAGCGTCTATTGACGCTGTAAACAGCAGGTCAGCTACAGTGGTTCATCCTTTAAAAGTTGCAGCGTACTGAGGCACAGCTTGCATGGTGCCGCAGAATTCTATGACACGTTATTTAAGTGCCAACCACTGTTACCATTAATGCTAGTTAGTGCTAGTTTGACCACCAGAAGGCATCTTTGAGAAGCATTTGATAGCCTTCATTACTGGCTGTACTAGAGATTTTTTTTTTTTTTTTTGTAAGAACATAGTATATGGGACAGAAATGTTGCTTAATTAATTTGCTTAATATTATGGTGTTTCTATTCCAAGAAAAAGGAAAAACCCTCTGGGTTTCCGTTAGGACGGAACAGAACATGTGGCGCTGTACAAATTGACAGTAGGGAGTAGGCTACAGTACTGAGCTATTTAGCTAAAGAATCCCAGTGTCGTGCGGGCACGCGGGAGACCGGGGTTCAATTCCCCCGACAGGGAGGAAGGAGTAGGCTGTCCTTGTAAATAAGAATTTGTTCTTAACTGATTTGCCAAGTGAAAGAAAGGTTACAATAAGAGCATAACATTTCTACACCCTAATTGTATAATTGTAGTCTAACCAATACCCAAATGGAGATTCATTGAAAATAAAAATCAAATTTATTTATCAAGACCAGTCCCCATGCTTGTCTCAGAGCAGCACGAAACGGTGCAAAAATTGTTGTAGGCTACTGCTTCAAATCCTATTGCTTCTAACTTCTATATGCTCTTTAAATAAATAAGACCTACACCACTTTTAGCAGCACATTACTCAACACTAGTGAGGCTCATGTCGCCTACAGTACATCGAAAGATATGACGTTTCTCTCCGCCAATATTTACATATAGAGGATTGGAGGATTCTAAATTAAAACCAAAAGCCGCCACTTGAGTGGCGGCCGGCACGGGTATCAAACCCATCCACTCGGGAGCCCCCATCCACAAAGTTTCAAAATACCGAGAGGTGTTGGTAAAGGTATATTGCCCTGCTAATAGCCCATAATGGGCTATTATAATACCGTACATGGTGTCCAGGTCAGGATAACCAAAACATTTCTTTATTAAAGACTATCAGAAAGAATATTGGTACTTATTTATTTTGATCCAAAGCCATGAATGAGTGAGTCACTCAGCTTTATGTAGGTGCTGGGCTACAGTGGCTTGCGAAAGTATTCACCCCCATTGTCATTTTTCCTATTTTGTTTCCTTACAATCTGGAACTAAAATAGATTTTTGGGAGGGTTGTATCATTTGATTTACACAACATGCTTACCACTTTGAAGATGCAACATATTTTTTATTGTGAAACAAACAAGAAATAAGACAAAAAAGGGATTTTTGCCCATTCTTCAAGGCAAAACTGCTCCAGCCATTTCAAGTAGGATGGGTTCCGCTGGTGTACAGCAATCTTTAAATCATACCACAGATTATCAATTGGATTGAGATCTGGGCTTTGACTAGGCCATTCCAAGACATTTAAATGTTTCCCCTTGTACCACTTGAGTGTTGCTTTAGCAGTATGCTTTGGGTCATTGTCCTGCTGGAAGGTGAACCTCCGTCCCAGTCTCAAATCTCTGGAAGACTGAAACAGGTTTCCCTCAAGAATTTCCCTGTATTTAGCGCCATCCATCATTCCTTCAATTCTGACCAGTTTCCCAGTCCCTGCCGATGATATTCTCGGGGTGATGAGAGGTGTTGGGTTTGCACCAGAAATAGCATTTTCCTTGATGGCCAAAAAGCTACATTTTAGTCTCATCTGACCAGAGTACCTTCTTCGATATGTTTGGGGAGTCTCCCACATGCCTTTTGGCGAACACCAAATGTGTTTGATTATTTTTTTCTTTAAGCAATTTTTTTTCTTCTGGCCACTCTTCCGTAAAGCCCAGCTCTGTGGAGTGTACGGCTTAAAGTGGTCCTATGGACATATACTCCAATCTCCGCTGTGGCGCTTTGCAGCTCCTTCAGGATTATCTTTGGTATCATTGTTGCCTCTCTGATTAATGCTCTCCTTGCCTGGTCTGTCTTTATAACCCAACCCTGATCTGTACTTCTCCACAACTTTGTCAACTGACCTGTTTGGAAAGCTCCTTGGTCTCCATTGTGCTTGGTGGTGCCCCTTGCTTAGTGGTGTTGCAGACTCTGGGGGCTTTCAAAACAGGTGTATATATACTGAGATCATGTGACAGATCATGTGACACTTAGATTGCACACAGGTGGACTTTTTATATGACCTCTGAAGGTAATTGGTTGCACCAGATTGTATTTAGGGGCTCCATAGCAAAGGGGGTGAATACATATGCATGCACCACTTTTCAGTTTTCTTTTATTTAAATTTTTGGAAACTTTTTTACATTAGATTTTTATATATATATATATATATATATATATATATATATATATATATATATATATATATATATATATATATAAATAATCACTTCACCAATTTGGACTATTTTGTGTATGTTCATTACATGAAATCCAAATAAAAATCTATTTAAATTACAGGTTGTAATGCAACAAAATAGGAAAAACACCAAGGGGGATGAATACTTTTGCAAGGCACTGTATATGACTGTGCCATCTACTTGATAATACACTGCGTGCACAATTATTAGGCAAGTGAGTATTCTGACCTTATCATTATTGCTATGCACATTTTCCAAACCATATAAACTTGAATGCTTATTGGATTTAATCATTTTCAGGTGATATGTATTTGTGTAATGAGGGAGGGTGTGGCGAAAGTGAATAACACCTTTTATCAAGGTGTGCATAATTATTAGGCAGCTTCATTACTTCAGGTAAAATGGGCCAAAAAATAGATTTAACAGACACTGAAAAGTCAAAAATTGTAAAATTCCTTTCAGACGGATGCAACACTTGAAATAGCTAAACTATTGAGGCGTGACCACCGGACAATCAAACATTTTGTTGCGAATAATCAACAGGGGCGAAAAGAACGCATGGGGAAGAAAAGGCGCAAATTAACTGCAAAAGACTTGAGAAGAATTAAACGTCAATCTACCAGGAACCCATTACCCTTCAGTGCCATCATATTCCAGAACTGCAACCTACCTGGAGTGTTCAGAAGTACAAGGTGTCAAGTGTTCAGAGACATGGCCAAGGTCAAGAAGGCTGAAACACGACCACCACTGAATAAGATTCACAAGTTGAAGCGTCAAGATTGGGCAAAGAAATACCTGAAGACAGATTTTTCAAAGGTTTTATGGACAGATGAAATGAGAGTGAATCTTGATGGTCCAGATGGATGGGCCCGTGGCTGGATCAGTAATGGACACTGGGCACCACTTCGAGTCAGGCGCCAGCAAGGAGGAGGAGGGGTACTGGTATGGGCTGCTATCATTAAGGATGAGGTAGTTGGACCTTTTCGTGTTGAAGATGGACTGAAACTCAACTCTCAAACCTACTGCCAGTTTCTGCACGATACTTTCTTTAAGGAGTGGTATAGGAAGAAATCCTCAGCATTCAAGAAGGCCATGATCTTTATGCAGGACAATGCTCCATCACATGCATCCAAGTACTCCACTGCTTGGCTAGCCAGCAAGGGCCTCAAAGATGCCTGAATAATGACCTGGCCCCCTTCCTCACCTGACATAAATCCTATTGAGAACTTGTGGGCCATTCTCAAATGTGAGATTTACAGTGAGGGAATATAATACAACTCTTTGAACAGCATTTGGGAGGCTGTGGTTGCTGCTTCAGCAAAAGTTGATCGTGAACAGATCAAGAAACTGACAGACTCCATGGATGGAAGGCTCATGGCAGTCATTGAAAAGAAGGGTGGCTATATTGGTCACAAAATATTTTTGAAAGGCCAAAAACGTCATTTAATTGTCATTTTGTGTTACTTATTTGTTACACTTACTCTAAAAATGTGGAATAAATAAGTGAGTTGGGAGAAATTATTTTGTAATTTAGTTGCCTAATAATTCTGCACACTAATTATTGACTAATAATTGTGCACACTGATATATCCCCCTGAGAAAGACAAAACTCACTTTTCCTTTGTTAAACATTCAGGTTTGAGGTTCAATAACATTTTGGATTGACTGAGAGCATTGTGTTTGTTCGAACAATAAAATGTATCCTGAGGAATACAATTTGCCTAATAATTGTACATGCAGTGCAAATAACAATGTTTTCGAGCTTATTTTGTTTTCAAAAAAACGAAAGTGAGTAATCTGAATGAAGTCCAAAATAATATTTGCAAAGGCCAAAACATTTATATCTGTTTTTAAAGAGAGAGAAACGCTGGGCCAATTGTAGCGCCGCACATAAAGCCCAAAATATACAGTTGAAGTCAGAAGTTTATATACACCGTAGCCAAATACATTTAAACTCAGTTTTTCACAACTCCTGACATTTATCCTAGTAAACATTCCCTGTTTTAGGTCAGTTAGGGTAACCATTTCATTTTAAGAATGTCAAATGTTAGAATAATTGAAGAGTGAATTATTTATTTCAGCTTTTATTTATTTCATCACATTCCCAGTGGGTCAGAAATTTACAAACACTAAATAAGTATTTGGTAGCATTGCCTTTAAATTGTTTAACTTGGGTCAAACATTTTGGGTAGCATTCCACAATCTTCCCACAATAAATTGGGTGAATTTTGGCCCATTCCTCCTGACAGAGCTGGTGTAACTGAGTCAGGTTTGTAGGCCTCCTTGCTCGCACACGCTTTTTCAGTTCTACCCACAAATTTGCTATAGGATTGAGGTCTGGGCTTTGTGATGGCCACTCTAATACCTTGACTTTGTTGTCCTTAAGTAATTTTCCCACAACTTTGGACGTATGCTTGGAGTCAATGTCCATTTGGAAGACCCATTTGCGACCAAGCTTCAACTTCCTGACTGATGCCTTAAGATGTTGCTTCAATATAACCACACAATTTTCCTTCCTCATGAAGCCATCTATTTTGTGAAGTGCACCAGTCCCTCCTGCAGCAAAGCACCCCAACAACATGATGCTGCCACCTCCGTGCTTCATCGTTGGGATGGTGTTCTTCGGCTTGCAAGTATCCCCCTTTTTCCTCCAAACATAACGATGGTCATTATGGCCAAATAGTTATATTTATGTTTCATCAGACCAGAGGACATTTCTCCAAAAAGTATCCCCATGTGCAGTTGCAAACGTTTTTTTATGACGGTTTTGGAGCAGTGGCTTCTTCCTTGCTGAGTGGCCTTTCAGGTTATGTCGATATAGGACTCGTTTTACTGTGGATATAGATACTTTTGTACCTGTTTCCTCCAGCATCTTCACAAGGTCCTTTGCTGTTGTTCAGGGATTCATTTGCACTTTCGCACCAAAGTACGTTCATCTCTAGGAGACAAAATGCATCTCCTTCCTGAGCGGTATGACAGCTGCGTGGTCCCATGGTGTTTATACGTGCATACTATTGTTTGTACAGATGAACGTGGTACCTTCAGGCGTTTGGAAATTGTTCCTGAGGATGAACCAGACTTGTGGAGGTCTACAATTCTTTTCATGAGGTCTTGGCTGATTTCTTTTGATTTTCCCATGATGTCAAGCAAAGAGGCACAGAGTTTGAAGTTAGGCCTTGAAATACATCCACAGGTACACCTCCAATTGACTCAAATTATGTCAATTAGCCTATCAGAAGCTTCTAAAGCCATGACATCATTTTCTGGAATTTTCCAAGCTGTTTAAAGGCACAGTCAACTTAGTGTATGTAAACTTCTGACCCACTGGAATTGTGATACAGTGAATTATAAGTGAAATAATCTGTCTGTAAACAATTGTTGGAAAATGACTTGTGTCATGCACAAAGTAGATGTCCTATCCGACTTGCCAAAACTATAGTTTGTTAATAAGAAATTTAGGAAGTGGTTGAAAAACAAGTTAATGACTCCAACCTAAGTGTATGTCAACTTCCGACTTAAACTGTAGCCCTGCTAATAGCGCTGTACAATGTGACCTTGTGTGTTTGAATGAGTTTTTTCCAGAAAGCAACAATTTGTTAACCTTCATTAGACAACTTTGCTCCAATATTTCTATAATTCGGTGATATTTATTCCCATAGTAATTCATAATGGATCCATAACTAAATAAGCATCGGCATTTTGAAAGAGTATTTTAATCATTATTTTATTAACGAAAGCATAAAGATGCTGATGAAGAAATACAGTACTGTACAGTATATGCTTTTACATTTGGATAATAAAGCATTTAAAGCATTTTGAAGATATATGCCACCTGCATTTGTTTATTAGGTTAATACAGAACAGCATAACGGTCCAGACGGCCCTTGCTGTGCCTGGTGAGCAGTTGGTCAAGTTCTGTTGTCAGAAGATGAATGGAAATGTCAGGGTGAACCGACGCCCTGATGAACCGCCAGGTATGTTGACTCTGCCTGTCGGAGGTGGAGTTCCAGAGCTCACAGGTGTGCCTGGCATGGATTGTGACTCCATCTCGTTCCTCGCACTCTTCAACATGTCATCCTCTGCTTGTCTCTCCGCCAATGCCACCTGGCTCTGGACCAATGCATTAGCTGTCGCCCGTATCTCTGCCATCCGTTAATGTTTCTCTTTCTGCGGGTCTGCCTTCAATGACTCAATCTCAGTCTTCAAAGTTTTAATCTGATCCATGTGCACCTTCATCAGATGAATAGAATGGTACCGCCCTGAGCCCCCATCGATTACAGTGGCCTATGATAAAAACGGTAGATCAATTAAGAATTAAAAGTGACTCCAACACACAAATGTTGCGTACACATTTTAAGAATATTGCAAAACTTACCGCTTTCTTGGCAACCATGCATTTTTTCGGTGCGGCCCATTGTCCAGCCCTTTGTCCACTGTTCTCCACGGATGGTTGTCGGCATGTTCGTATGCTTTGCAAAAACACATTCCCGTTTTTATTACACAATCATTTTTATTTTTATTTAACCTTTATTTAATTATCAATGTTATTAGGCTATATAATTGTTTTATTTAAGAAAATGCACTGAAGCCAAAATACCTTTAGTTTTGGCAATCCTCTCAGCTCCGGCTCATTTCTATGTCCTCTCGTGGTTACGGTCCTAACCCTGGAATGGGTAGCACCACAGAAAGAAGCTGGCTTGATGAAAATTATGTCAATTTCGTCTGTTCTCTTTCGGTCGCAATGTCATTTTTTGCAGGTAGGGGGATGTTCACAACTACAGTAGCCGGACTGTAAAGAGTCCTGCTAATCGGGCTGCAATTGTATGAAAACCTGTTTTCAAAATGCCACCAGCTGACCATCATTACTGTAAATAAAAACACAGCTTGTTTACATCTTGTTTACATTCTTTATTGTAACCACAATGTCACAAATCATTTGTATCTATGTTTCCAATTACTTTTCGAGTTTGGGATTTACAAATGTGTGCTTTTCATGTCATTTTTTGTTAAATCCAGTTCGTATTTTAAGAATAACTTTTGAGTGACACCTTTGGTGAGAGGTCCAATGCTTTAATATTTAATAATATCTGCCCTCCGAATTCATATCTAAGGGACATTTTTAGTTACATTGTTTAAGGTTGAACTTGCAGACTGGCACTAAGAACAGCGGGAATGTTTCCCCGGTCAGCGCCATTATCCCCCTCTGAGGTGCGCCCACCTCTGTTTCAGTGAATACAGCTGGAGAACTGGAAGGCAATCCCATTGTGCGCCACTCGGGAGCCATGACCAAATTGACCAACATATATTGTGTCCTGCTAATAACACGGTTAATAATATATCTGTGAGAATAACCAAAGACCTACAGTCATGTTATAGGTCTTCCAGCTAAGGCCGGCACGGGTATTGAACCACCATCTGGTAGCAACACAGCTTGCACCGCTGTACAATGTGACCTGCCGGGAGTGGGCTACAGTACTACAGTTTCCATCGTCCATTCATTGTCAGTTAGAGACACAGTAGGACCCAAAAGCATAATCAGTGCTCTAACTCCCCCTTGCGCTGGTCTGGAGCAATGAAGTAGTGACGAAGAGTACCGCACTAAACCACAAATGACCTCTAAGTCCTGCAGCATAATCAAAAAAACTTTTAGTGGAGCAACCACTCTACAGACCTAATTGTCACACAACACTACATCATTCATGGAGCTAAAACAGAAGACATTACACATATAAATTAGAAGCGCTTCTTCTTCCTCCTCTTCCGCCGTCCGGAGAAAAATTATGTATTTTCTTGGAAGCTCCCAGGAAAACTGCTGCTTTTACATGATTGATGTTTCAGTCACACATGCAGTTGAGTCAGAGGGTTGAGTCATACATGCACTTTGTAAAGGCGTCTTGTTTACTTTATAAAATTTGAACATTGTAAAGATATGGGTATATGTCCTTGTCCTAAAGAAACATGTGATTACCATGCTTCCATTCAGAAAGTAATAGTGGTTATCCTACAGCAGCAATCAATTTATCGCAGTTTTGATTGTGCTTCAATCAGTGGTGGGAAAAGGTACTCAATTGTCACACTTAAAGATACCTTAATAGAACACGAGTCAAGTAAATGTGAAAGTCACCCAGTAAAATCCTACTTGAGTAAAAGTCTAAAAGTATTTGGTTTTAAATATACTTAAGTATCAAAAGTAAAAGTAAAAGTATAAACCATTTCAAATTCCAAATACGAAGCAAACCAGACAGCAGAGTAATTTTGGGGGGAAAGATAGCCAGGGGCACACTCCAACGCTCAGATATATTTTACAAACGAAGCATTTTGTGTTTAGTGAGTCCACCAGAACACAGGCAGTAGTGATGATCAGGGATGTTCTCTTGATAAGTGTGTGAATTGGACATTTTCCTGTCAAAATGTAACAAGTACTTTTGGGGGTCAGGGAAAATGTATGGAGTAAAAAGTACATAATTTCTTTAGGAATGTAGTGAAGTAAAAGTAAAAGTTGGCAAAAAATATAAATAGTAAAGTACAGATACCTAAAAAAAACTACTTAAGTAATACTTTCAAGTATTTTTAATTAACTACTTTACACCACTGGCTCCAATGAATGGCTTGGTGGAATTTGCCTCTTTCATTTCTAACCACTCTGTCCGTGAATTCCTTAGAGATGTGGCCTGGCGTAACCTCTGTTGACCCTAACAGTGACCCATGGTGACTTTCGGCAATACGTTATTCCTATGGCTTGGGTTGTCTAATCATTGAAATTAAGTGCTTTGAATGTGTTGTTTTTTATACACCCTAATGAAAGAACCCCCCGCCTGCACGCACGCACACCCCAATAGATTGCATGCCTAAACAGTATACAGGACCCCTACCACCCTAAACACACACACACACTATTTAATAATACTCACCTCTCCTAGTGAGCGGGGTGACTTCCAGTGCATGTTTAATTACCAGGCACTTCAGGGGTCTGGCTGAACAACAACGCCAGCCACAGGTCACTGTGATACACTGTATCTGACCATATGGGCTGGAGACACAGGGGCCATGGGCAGAGAAGAGAGGGTGCAGAGAGGGGTGGATGGTGGACACAAGCCCTTGGCACCAGGCAAAGCCAACAGGCAGCCACTAGACTAGGGCATAAGATTTAATATGAATTTGAGGATGCCTTATCGAACATGAGCCACATTTCTAACATTTCAAACTCAGGTTCTATCTATTTAAGACTTGGGCCATTAATGTACTGTACTGGTAGGGTGGAACTTGTAATAAAATACAGGATCACAACCGGTCTGTAAAGCGTGTCTGATTATCCATCATAACTTTACCACCCAGCCTTTCTCCCCCACTGCCCTATCCATCCTCTACCCAACCCCTATTGCCACCAACACAGCTCCAGCACGGTGTTATTTCAGATAAACAATCAATACCACATTAAAGAGGCATAGGAGGCAACCTGGTTTTAAACAGCTAGATGAGGAAAATCATTCAGCCCAATGTCATGGGTGGACTACAGGCAACCAATCTCCCTCATGAACTTGAGGGGCAAACCGATATCGAAAATGTAGGCCACTTTCTTTCATTATCCCTCGCCGTCATTTCTTTGTATATGAGGTCAACAGATACACACTCACTCATTCACTCACTCACTCACTCAGTCACTCACTCACACAAGTGTTCTCTTTTTTACCCTAGCCTTAGTCTCAGAATGAAAGACCCCACTGCATTAAAAAACGAATACCCTACTTTATAGCCTTTTTGCTTTTCGATCAATGTCACAAGGCGAGGAATGGATATTTTAACACGACTCCCAGGCCAAGCATTTCCACTCTAAAAGTATCTGACCCTTTTCTTTTTGATGATTGCTTCTAATCCACATTATTGGCCACTCCATTTCTACACTGTGACGATGATGACTCTATCTATAAAATGGCAGCGTGAGGCGGATCCTGCTGCTGTTAGCTCTAAGGCCCTGTCTTGCCCTTTACAATGCCTGTTCGTAACCAATACATTCCCTGCTGTAGTCCATGCACAGCCAACGACAGAAGCAACTTTTCTGAACTTCTGAGAATAGCTGACAACAAAGCTGTATTCATCAGTAGGCCCAACAAATACCCCCTCCCCCATACTTGGATCAAACTATTTGTATTCATCCCCAAGTAAAATCCCCAACTGCCCACTTCCAGTCAGCTTTTGTTTTCCTGGATATGGCTAGTCGAAGTCACACATGAGGAGAGGTACGTTGCTGGAACTGGGACCTGGCTGAATGATTACAGGTTATGTTTACTAACACCGCAGCTCACTCCTAGCTTTATTAGGGAGCACCAGGATCTCCATTACAGAGGGAGAAGGGGAGCCAGCCCGGAGGAGGGTGAGCCGGCCGGGAAGAGGGGAGCCGGGCCGGTAGGAGGGTGAGCCGGCAGGGAGGAGGAGAGGAAGACATAGGAGTAGAGGGGGACAGGCAGGCTGGGAGGGCCGCAAACGTCAGATAAAAAAAAAATGCTCAGTTGATTTCCACTCATTACTCTCCCTAACTCTGCTTATTGCAAATCATGATGCTGTTTTATGAGCTGAATCCTCCATTAGGACAAAGCTGGGGGGACAGTGCTCTATAGTCCATAAACCAGCTATATCAGTACAGCCATACAGTACAGTACACCCTGGGTGTGTTCCAAATGGCACCTTATTCCCTATATAGTGCACTACTTTTGACCTGGGTCCTGGTCAACAGGGGTGCACTATATAGGGAATATGGTGCCATTTGGGATACAGCACCCTGCCACCACTCATTCTACTCAGCACCTCGACAGGGGTGAGCAGGGAGAGGCGTGGAAATGACAGCAGCCATGAAAACAGAGATTCAAAATGTCCTGAGACATATTTCACTGCCACTTTTAGCCCTATGTCAGTGAGCATAGACGTACGTTGGTTTCATTGAGCTAAGCTGCCTGCAGAGTGAGAATGTGAGATCATAGACTACATACTAACTCACAGATTGTTCTTAAAAAATGTGTGGGTAAATATTGAAGATTATCTTTGGAGTGTTGTCCATTTCACTGTTCAAGAAGAGAAAGAGTGCCCTCCGTGAATTGACAGACAGAGGGCATCGGAGGCTTAAGTTTATTCTACAGTCATACACTCTGCCGCCCGGAAACTGACGGAAACTGCCCGGAAACTGGCAGATGCCAGTTTGTTTGTTTGTGTGTGTGGAGGGGAGGATGGTCAATTTAGAGACCTAGGACATCATGAATTCATCAGATAGAGATGGCAGAAGTGGATGCTGAGTTTGAATCAAGCAGCACATCCTGCTTGACTCCCATATGCAACAGGTTGACAGATGCTTCCCCTGCCTCCAATATATATACTTTTTATTTAACTAGGCAAGACAGTTAAGAACTAATTCTGATTTACAATGACAGCCTACCAGGGAACAGTGGGTTAACTGCCTTGTTCACGGGTAGAAAGACTGATTATTTTTCCTTGTCTGCTCGGAGATTCAATCCAGCAACCTTATGACTACTGACCCAACGCTCTAACCACTAGGCTACCTGCCACCCCGGGCAGCTGAAGCGGAGGTCTACGAGATATGGATGGACTGCATTGCATTTCTACAACTGGTCTGCAACTCTGCATCTGATAGAATTCAAGTTCTGACTTTGAATTGGTGTGTATGTAGTGTAGTCTGAGGCAAGCCCATGAATAAGGCCAGGTTTGAAGTTGTGTGTTTGTAGTGTCGGATAAGCGAGTCGTGAATAACTACTACACCTGACTCTGTGAATCCAATCCCTGACCACTTGGAGTAGTTCTCATTCTCTCCAGACAGAAAAAAGTCTAGCTCTTTAGCTCTGTTGTGACGGGCCATACACACCCTCAAACATAGTCTCCTCTCCATCCCAAATGGCACCCTAGTCCCTGTGTAGTGCACTACTTTTGTCCATGGCCCAAAAGTAGCTCTGGTCAAAAGTAGTGCACTACTTTTGTCCATGGCCCAAAAAGTAGCTCTGGTCAAAAGTAGTGCACTACAAAGGGAATAGGGTGCTATTTGGGATGTAACCTCCAGCTCTCTTAAAGCCACTTAGAGAGGCTGAGCTGTGAGTGTCGGCCATTTGATTGAATTAAGAGGATGATTCATTTAATCTGCTGGTGAAGAGCATGAATGACTGACGACATCCCACGGGAACAGAGGTCTAAACATTATAATTAACAATATACCCGACTGTTGGATTCACTTAGTCCGCGTACCAAATGGCACCCTATTCCCTATATCAGTGTTTCCCAACCCTGGTCCTTGAGTACCCCCAACAGTACACATTTTTGTTGTAGCACTGGACAAACACACTTCATTCAACTCATTGAGTGCTTGATTATTAGTTGACAACTTGAATCAGGTGTGCTTGTCCAGGTTTACAATAAAAATGTGTACTGTTGGGGGTACTCAAGGACCAGGGTTGAGAAACACTGCCCTATATAGTGAACTACTTTTGACTAAGGGCCTAAGCCACATACAATTAGCTTCTGGTTATTCTAATGCCTTTTCAGCATGACTATCCAACCCTGTTCCTGGAGAGCTACTGTCCTGTAGGTTTTTGCTCCAGCCCTAATCTAGTGCACATAATTAAAAACATTTGCTGGTTCATAAATTTAATCAGGTCAGTTTTAACTGGGGTTGGATCGAAAACCTACAGGAGGGTAGCTCTCCAGGATCAGGGTTGGAGAGTCCTGCTTGAGTTGTCCCTTACCACTGCTTGTCTATGTCCCAAGTGGCACCCTATTCCCTATATAGTACACTACCTTTGACATAGGGAAAAGGTTATCATGTGGGAAATAGCCTTAAACTGCTGTTTCTGCTGCTAGTAGGAGTAGCACACCATAGCTACTAATAACAAGCACAATATGATTAATACAAATGGAATGTTTAATACAATTTTTCCATTTCAAAGAAATTCCCCAAGCATCTTACATCAAATTCAGCTTTGTTTTGTCCTCGGGGCTAACAATAACTCTCATTTGGCATCGCCTTCATTAGATCAAACTCAATTAATGACGAGTACCCTGCAGCCCCTCCACAATGACAGGGGTTCGTGGACTTTTAAGCATGCACACGCACACACAGTCTTGTACAACTAACATTGTGGGGACACACAATTCAGTCCCATTCAAAATCCTATTTTCCCTAACCTCACCCTAAACCTAACCCTAATGAGTACCTTAACCCTAACCTTAACCCAGAAATCTAACCTTAATGCTAACCCTAAAACTAACCATAAACCTAATCCTAACACTACTTCTAACCAGAACCCTAAACCCCCTAGAAATAACATTTGACCTTGTTTGTTTACTATTCTTGTGGGGACTTCTGGTTCCCACAAATGTAGTTAAACACACACACACACACACCACACACACACACACACACACACACCACACACACACACACACACACACACAACACACACACACACACACACACACACACACACACAACACACACACACCACACACACACACACACACACACACCACACACACACACACACACCAACCTCTCTGACAGGTCCTTGCTCTCTTTCTCTTTGATGGGCAGACACGTCAGAAAGTAATTGGAGGCCTTAACAGCCCATACAAATCCACCTGTCAGTTAAGTGTGTCACGGCACTGTGTTCAGCTGTTTTGGGTCTCAAAGGGTGACCTTTTCACAACGGGGCTGACTGAGGACATGTGAAATACAGAAGGGACCCCAGCCCCTGGCCCCACCGATAGGCCTATGTATACACTGTGGTATTGTTACATTATTAGTACATGTTCATTTTCTGACTGTCACTCTCTAGACAGCTTGTATTGTACCATTCCAACAAGCTTGTAGGGCCACATCTGGGATTACATGTACGCTGTTTACAGTCTCTCATTCTCACAAACTATTGTTAGTGTCCATATTATGAGGTTAATTCAGTATCTAACAGTTAGAAGAAACACTTCAAATCGATGAAACGCCAAATGTGCTCTGATCCGAAAAAAGGAGCAAGGTTCGCTTTGTTTGTGGTCAAAGTGACTGTGGACAGCGATCGATTAACCTTTTCACACGAGTTCCAAATATGTCTAACGGTCGCCCCCAGTGTGAGTTGTCAGAATGCACTCACTGTTCCAAAATGTGATTATTACACAACAGGACAGTTAATACGTGCTGCCTGCTAATTATCTATAGGCTGTTTTTTAACTTGTAAATTTCGAATTATTTTCTATCAAGTTGTATTTTCTAACAATAGTTTGAATTGAGGTCTGTTCCGCCTCCTCATTAATTCACACAGAAGTAGCCCATTTCAACGTTGTGGACAATTTCTGTTCGAGGCTTTACTTAGCCGGATAAACTTCTCTCTTCCAGGAGAACTCACTCATGTTTGCGCAGATCAAGTATGCATATATTTGCGCAGACTTGCAAGAATTTGAACGGTTTCTTGCTGGCGCTCGCTTCGCTTTGCCTTCCTTGTTGTTTTCCTTACACATAATAACTTTGGACATGTGTGCGTTCCTATCAAAGGAAGTTCCTTATTTTCTGTATATCGTGTTGTCGTTTCTACTGTAGCCGCATACAGTATAGTATGTATGTATGTATGTATGTATGTATGTATGTATGTATGTATGTATGTATGTATGTATGTATGTATGTATGTATGTATGTATGTATGTATGTATGTATGTATGGAGCATAATGTATTTAGTTTTATTCACATGTTTTCAATTACTGGTGACAAATAATGCATTCCAATTATTGCATATATTGTAATGGACACCTATGATGTGTGTAACATACACCTATGATGTGTGTCACGTAATCTGCCAGACCAAAGATAATGAGATGAAGGAACGGTTCACTCATATTTCGGGTAAACTTCCGGAAGTGAATGAAGGGAAGTGGATGATCGTAGACAACACACCCCCTTCACCATGCATACTATAAACAGACCAAACTCATCTTGTCTCCTCTTATTATCTTTGGTTGATGCGAAAAAAACAAGCATGGCGGCGCGCAAAAACTACCCAACGTCGGATCACTTTCGATTTCTAGAAAGTGTTTTACTCAAGTATTTCGATCAATGGTGAGCTCACCCGTGATGTGATTAATTATAAATTGTAATTGCTATTAGCTAATTCATATTGTAGTTTCTGTCAGCCGAGAGTTATAAAAATATGACCACTTCTGTTATGTCAATCTTTCCTCAGTTAGCACTTGGACAAATGTGGCCTACATTTTCCGGTTTGGATGATTGTGTTATGCTGTAGCTACTTCTGTGAATGTCTGAACATTGCATTCAAAAATAAACTGCTCACATTCTAGACATAACTTTGTAAGGACTGTGTTTGTGCAAAACATTCCTGAAAAAACAGTGTGACCAGCTCAAATGCTGATTGTTGCATCATTCGAAACTGGACGTTCTAAATAAACGTACTAATCACACCGGTTTGATCGTAGGCTACAGGGACCACTGTAGAAAAGGTTAAGATTATCATGAGAGATTATTCCCAGTCAGAGGAGTCATGCACATCAGAAATCTGAGGGGGGCACAAAGTATGTGAGCATGGATGGGGGGGTGGTCCGGTTGCCGCCCCCCCACATCCTATGCAACTCGGCTGAACATTTGAGATTTTTCAAACACCTGAAACAGCTATTTCTAGAGCAATAATCATGCTTAATTTTGTTTTAAAAATATGTCTATTTTCTGCATATCTAAGCATACCTCTGTATCCTCCTGTCTGGTGGTTCTTTTTTTTTAAGAAACAAAATATATTTCTCTGCATCTCTGCTAAAATCTGAGTAAAGGATTGAAAGGAAATGTAGTTATTGCTTGCTTTTCTAAAGTCTACCAACCTTTTCCAGCAGGCATGCCAGCTCAGATAGTTAGACAAGCTCACTCAGCGTCTCCCAAACTCGGTCCTGGGGATCTCAATCATTGCACGATTCGGTTTTTGCCCTAGCACTACATAACCGATTCAAATAATTAACTAATCATCAAGCTTTGATTATTTGAATCAGCTGTGTAGTGCTAGGGCAAAAACAAAAATGTGTAACCCTTAGGGTCCCCAGAACAGAATTTGAGAAATGTTGAGCTAGCTACTCTAACTTGATTTGGTATTTTGGGTATTTTATTAGGATCCCCATTAGCTGGGGGATAGTTTCTTAAATGGTTCTTCCTCAGCTCTTATGGGTACTCCTTTGAGTACTCCTGCCTGATAAAGAACCTTTGAGTTAAGTGTGGGGTTCTTGACGTGGCATCTACAGCTCTTCAGACTTCTGAAAGGTTATTGAAATGCATGGGAGCCTGAAAATGTGTCCCTTTCATAGCACACAGCAAATTGGACAGTGTTAACTAGTGTTGATTTGTCAGTGTAACACTTCTAGTGTTGATTTTTTTTAAACACTGTAAATAGTTAAATAGACACTCAGTGGTGTAAACTAACCTCAGAGTTGGTGTTCATAACCAGAGTTATCATATTTACCAGCATGGTCTTTTGCATGTAGATTTTTTATTTATTGTTTGTTTCAATATCTATGTTTTTGCATGAATATTCATTGATTAATTAATCTTATTCTACTCCAATATAAATAACATACATTTTTTTCTGAACTATTCCAATCTGTTACTTGGACGTATTGTACCCGTTACTGAAATGGTTGTTTAGATGTAAAGTCCACATATTTGATTGTTTTTATTCAATTCAGTCTGGTATGAGAACTGTAGTCCCTTTCTGCAAAAGCTGAGTATCTTGGCTATTGACCGGTGCCTTCAAATATTTGGTATGACTTACTACCATATATGGGCATGCACATTTATAATGGCAGGCCGAGCCGATGACCCGTGTTTCAAGATGGCTGCTACCTACATTCCAGTTAGCGTTGTGAAGCTACCGTTATTGATCATTAGACCAGACCACACAACATTTTCACCAAACAGCAAACATCTTACAAGGTAAGCTTCAATTTGGTCTGTATTTGAGCTATAGCTACATGGAGGGTATCAAATTAATCTTTAGGTTGGTAGGAACAAATCTAGCTTATTGTCATGTAGGCTTAATGGTGTATGACTTAATAGCAACATCGAATGTCCACCGAGTGACTATATCTTTGCGCATCAAAAATATGATGTTGCCTGCTTACACGCTGCAGGCATCCATATCCCCTGTATGTCCCCCAACACCACCACAATGTTTGAGAGAGGTTGGTGTTGTAGAAATTTAGTTTTTATAGTTAACAATAACTTTTAGGCACATCCAGTGTTCAAAAACTATGCAATTACCACATTTGGACATTTTGGAGAGATTGAAAGGACACTTGAATGTACCCTGGATACCCCATAACACCACCACTATGTTTGAGTGTTTTTATACTGAACAAGTAGCATTTAGGGATTGCAAATATGTAATAGCACTGAAATGATCTAATTTACAGACATATGCCACTTTGGAGAGGTTTAGGGACATTTGGAAACGTCCCGTGACCACACCTGACACCACTTACTAAAACATCTGCCCATTTCTAGTTCTTAGGTCTATCAATCCCATTTTTTTCTCTGATATTGTTCACATGTTCTGTTTCCAGCTCTAGTCATCAATAATTCACTTATAGTTTGTCAATGAAAGATGCTTTTCAAAATAAAAAATAAATACAAAAACGGTTATTTTGTGTGTGCTTGATCTTGTGTATTCTGAACTATGTAACTCCTATCTATCTTCTGATATTTTCCTCATAATCTACCAGATGTCTTTTTTCCAAATATACAAAGTTGTTGCATGTCAGAATCATGTAATTACACATGAATAGCAGTTACTTTTGGGTATGTCTATTTAGGCGGAAATCTACATTTTGCCTTTTACATTTAAGAGGTTTTAATTAAGGTAGTCTCATGTCTTAGTCATTTTGAATGCAGGTGGCGGGTGAATAAAAATGTAAATGTTGGATTTACTCATCACTTTACAAGCTAGCATTATGCATTGCAAGCTAGCATTTCAGGCCACTGTATTAGGATAATTTCTTTATTTTTAATTTTTTTATTTAACCTTTATTTAACCTAGTAGGCTAGTTGAGAACAAGTTCTCATTTRCAACTGCGACCTGGCCAAGATAAAGCATAGCAATTCGACACATACAACAACACAGAGTAACACATGGAATAAACAAAACATACAGTTAATAATACAGTAGAAAAATAAGTCTATATACAATGTGAGCAAATGAGGTGAGATAAGGGAGGTAAAGGCAAAAAAAGGCCATGGTGGCGAGGTAAATACAATATAGCAAGTAAAACACTGGAATGGTAGATTTGCAGTAGAAGAATGTGCAAAGTAGAAATAGAAATAATGGGGTGCAAAGGAGCAAAATAAATAAATAAATACAGTATGGGAAGAGGTAGTTGTTTGGGCTAGATTATAGATAGGCTATGTACAGGTGCAGTAATCTGTGAGCTGCTCTGACAGCTGGTGCTTAAAGCTAGTGAGGGAGATAAGTGTTTCCAGCTTCAGAGATTTTTGCAGTTCGTTCCATTCATTGGCAGCAGAGAACTGTAAGGAAAGACGACCAAAGGAGGAATTTGCTTTGGGGGTGACCATTGAGATATACCTGCTGGAGCGCGTGCTACGAGTGGGTGCTGCTATGGTGACCAGCGAGCTGAGATAAGGCGGGGCTTTACCTAGCAGAGACTTGTAGATAACCTGTAGCCAGTGGGTTTGGCGACGAGTATGAAGCGAGGGCCAACCAACGAGAGCGTACTAGCCCTCAAAAGAAATATGTATTGTATTGTCTAAAATAATAACATTTTAATGACAACATATTTTCTTAGGATCTCATTTGGTGAAGGCCACAGGACTGAAAATGAATGAATGTATAAACCATGTCTCTGTCACTAGCAAACACAGTCATGGATGGTACTGGTAATTCACTTGAAAGTAGTGATGGGACGATTGATACCGGAGCTCCGATGATCTGATGTAGTTTCCCAAGCACTACTGATTCGACACAACGTAGCGATGCTTGTATCAAAGTAACAATACCGCACGATGATGACGTTCGAAAGCAGGTCGATACCACATGATGATGACGTTTGAAGCAGGTGTTGGAACTCGGAAGTGAGAGCGCCGACCTCTGTTGTAAGCTTTTTGTTTTATCTTGATATTTCACCTTTTAAGCAGGTGGAAAGACAGCTCAGGGAGTAGAGCTGCACAGCAGACACATCTATCATAGCACACTAGTATCGAATTGAAAGAGCCTATTTAGATATCTTTCTTTCTCAAACAGTGATTGTAAATTAAACAGCTGTAGTAGTTGTTAATGGTATTTATTAAAATATGGATCCAAAGTGTTTTGCTAATATGTAAAAGTGAGTTGAAAAAGTTGAATTCAAACCCAAAGCAAACTTGAAAAGTAGTTATCACATGATAAATGACGTACAAAGCTTTGGCTTCCAAAACGTCGACTTCTGCTGGACTCTACTTACAGACTGGCAAGTGTCTTCACTGAAATGTTCAAACTCTCCCTGTCCGAGTCTGTAATACCAACATATTTTAAGCAGACCACCATAGTGCCTATGCCCAAGAACACTAAGGTAACCTGCCTAAATGACTACCGACCCATAGCACACACGTCTGTAGCAATGAAGTGCTTTGAAAGGCTGGTCATGGCTCACATCAACACCATTATCCCAGAAACCCTAGACCCAGTTCAATTCGCATACCGCCCCAACAGATCCACAGATGATGTAATCTCTATTGCTCTCTACACTGCCCTTTCAAACCTGGATAAAAGGAACACCTACTGTATGTGAGAATGCTATTCATTGACTACAGCTCAGCGTTCAAACCCATAGTGCCCTCAAAGCTCATCAATAAGCAAAGGACCCTGGGACTAAACACCTCCCTCTGCAACTGGATCCTGGACTTCCTGAAGGACCGCCCCCAGGTGGTAAGGGTAGGTAACAACACATCCGCCATACTGATCCTCAACACAGGG
The DNA here is from genome assembly GCF_002910315.2 of Salvelinus sp. IW2-2015. Classification (NCBI taxonomy): domain Eukaryota; kingdom Metazoa; phylum Chordata; class Actinopteri; order Salmoniformes; family Salmonidae; genus Salvelinus; species Salvelinus sp. IW2-2015. The sequence continues at coordinate 20,977,995 of NC_036867.1, forward strand.
GATCCTCAGGGGTGCGTGCTCAGTCCCCTCCTGTACTTCCTGTTCACTCATGACTGCACGGCCAGGCACGACTCCAACACCATCGTTAACTTTGCCGATGACACAACAGCGGTAGGCCTGATCACCGACAACAATGAGACAGCCTATAGGGAGGAGGTCAGAGAACTGGCAGTGTGGTGCCAGGACAACAACCTCTCCCTCAACATGATCAAGTCAAAGGAGATGATTGTGGACTACAGGAAAAAGAGGACCAAGCACGTACCCATTCTCATCAACGGGGCTGCAGTGGAGCTGGTTGAGAGCTTCAAGTTCCTTGATGTCCACATCACCAAAAAACTAACATGGTCCAAGCACACCAAGACAGTCGTAAAGAGGGCACGACAAAACCTATTCCCCCTCAGGAGACTGAAAAGATTCGGCATGGGTCCTCAGATCCTCAAAAGGTTCTACAGCTGCACCATCGAGAGCATCCTGACTGGTTGCATCACTGCCTGGTATGGCAACTGCTCGGCCTCCGACCGCAAAGCACTACAGAGGGTAGTGCGAATGGCCCAGTACATCACTGGGGCCAAGCTTCCTGCCATCCAGGACGTCTATACAAGGCGGTGTCAGAGGAAGGCCCTAAAAATTGTCAAAGACTTCAGCCACCCTAGTCACAGACTGTTCTCTCTGCTAGCGCACGGCAAGCAGTACCGGAGCGCCAAGTCTAGGTCCAAGAGGCTTCTAAACAGCTTCTACCCCCAAGCCATAAGACTTCTGCACACCTAATCAAATGGCTATCCAGACTATTTGCATTGCCCCCCCTTTTACACCGTTGCTACTCTCTGTTGTTATCATTTATGCATAGTCCCTTTAATAACTCTACCTTCATGAACATATTACCTCAACAAACCGGTGCCCCTGCACATTGACTCTGTACCTGTACTACCCTGTATATAGCTTCGCTATAGTAATTTTACTGCTGCTCTTTAATTACTTGTTACTTTAATTTCTTATTCCTGTCCATATTTTTTTAAACTGCATTGTTTGTTAGGGGCTCGTAAGTAAGCAGGTCTACACCTGTTGTATTCGGCGCATGTGACTAATACAATTTGATTTGACTTAAGTCCAGATATTCTTCTCTAGTTATCACCTGACAGTTGGCTCAGCCTGTAGAGCAGTGACTCTAATCTTGTCGAGGCACAGGATAAAATACACAAAAAGATGACATTTGTTTTGTAAATCGTTGAAATTATGAGTTTCAAAAAGCATAGGCTGTTCAGTTTTTTTCATTTAACATCTAAAATCATGCAATGGAGCTACTGTCTTTTGCAAAATAAATCGTTTTTAAAAAACTAGGTTACTCGTTTCAAAGCATAGACGGATAGTTTCAAAGTACCATTACCACGTGATGAAGAACGTCTAATGCTTCGTTTGATCATGTGCTTTTTCTAAACGTGTGTTGCAAAATGTGAGTTCCCACTAATTTTGCCATGGTGCAGATGCTTTCTTCGATGCAAAGTTGCAAAATCCGACCTCTTTGGGACACCTTATTTACCAATTTACTTAGATTTTTTTCAGTGTATAGCACCTGAATGGTAGCTCAGCAGGGTAGGCATGGCACTTTAAGATCAGACACCAACATAGGCACATGATCACACCCTGGCTATGGTTAAAAAAAAATATTTTTTTGAAAAACCACACTATCTTGCCATTGTTGTTCAAATAATTGGTTTTATTTATCCAGCATCCTAAATAATACTCTGGATGCACAGTTTATATAGAAGATTATACAGAAGATAGCCCTATATGGTAAGAGACCAAGTCCATATTATGGCAAGAACAGCTCAAAGAAGCAAAGAGAAACGACAGTCCATCATTGCTTTAAGAATTGAAGGTCAATCAATGCGGAAAAACCATCAAGCGCTATGATGAAACTGGCTCTCATGAGGACCGCCACAGGAAAGGAAGACCCAGAGTCACCTCTGCTGCAGAAGATAAGTTCATTAGAGTTAACTGCACCTCAGAAATTGCAGCCCAAATAAATGTTTCACAGAGTTCAAGTTACAGACACATCTCAACATCAACAGTTCAGAGGAGACTGCGTCAATCAGGCATTCATGGTGTAATTGCTGCAAAGAAAACACGACTAAAGGACACCAATAAGATGAAGAGTCTTGCTTGGGCCAAGAAACACGAGCAATGGACATTAGACAGGTGGATGGTGTGGGGTTGGTTTGCTGGTGACAATGTCAGTGATTTATTTAAAATTTAAGGCACACTTAACCAGCATGGCTACCACAGTATTCTGCAGCGATACACCATCCCATCTGGTTTGCGCTTAATGGAACCAATCATTTGCTTTTCAACAGGATTATGACCCAACCCCTCCAGGTGTCGCCCATCTTCCCCATTTTCCCCAGTGTATTATACCTGTGTTCTCTGTTTGTATGTTGTTAACTGTAGTTCCTGTTTTCTAGTTTTTCCGGTTTTGACCATTCTGCCCACCCTGACCCTGAGCCTGCTTGCTGTTCTGTACCTTGACACACCACTCTGGATTATTGACCTCTGCCTGCCCTGACCCCGAGACTGCCTGCCGTTCTGTACCTTATGGACTCTGATCTGGATTACTGACCTCTGCCTGCCCTTGACCTGTCGTTTTGCCTGCCCCCTGTTCTAGTAATAAACGTTTGTTACTTCGACACTGTCTACGTCTGGGTCTTCTCCTGAAATGTGATAAAAGTCACGAATGTGCTGTCGGTTAAAAAGCTCTGAGTAATTAACCGTTTTTTGGCACAATTTGGTGAAAGCCCCAAAGGGTTCAGAAAGCCTCTGTTTCCCATCACTACTTGAAAGGCACCCTGGGAAATATGCAAATAAGGCTTGAAACGCTAACCCTATTCAATTCTGGTCCTGGAGGTTCTTTAAAGAACCATACAATTTATGCTTCTTCAGAGACCCTAGAATGCTATGAACGAGAGAGGGAGAGAGAGCGAGAGAGCTTTGCTTGGAAATAATATTCTACTTTCTGACAACTGACAGTCATTCTAACCTTGACTCCTCCCCTATCTGATCGGTCAAATCTTGGACCGGTGTTTTAGAACCATTTCTTCCCTCCAGTATTTGATAGTTCAGTCGAGATAGGATGCTAACCAGTTTTGCCTTGGGAAATAAATGAGAAATGTTTACATACTTCATGTGAAACATTTTATCATGCAGATTCGTGTGACTGTGCTACTAAAAAGTGTGTGTGTGAGTGTAGAGAGAGAGAAAAATAATAAAATAATGATTGCCTGCCTGCCTGAATGGGCTGGGTGTAAGAGGAGGGTTTTGGCCAGCAGCAGGACAGAAGCACAGCCCCTAGGCTAATTCACAAGGACAGCCTGTCACACTGTGAACATTCACTGAGCCGACGTGTTACAAGTCATATGCAATAACCTGCATAATTACTTCTGAAGACTATTAAGGGTGTGGAAATCATATCACTCCCCCTCTGCTGCCAACTTACAGTATATACACCTACAGTACATACACACACACACACACACACATTCACACACACACTGACAGACAAACAGTCTATCACACACACATCTTCCTTGGTCTTAGCGTTCTCTGTAGTTGACAGTTCTCTGCTGGGCTGACAGAACAATGGCAGGCCCTGCAGGAGTAAGCATGTGTCATTATCACCCTATTTAGCTAGATCCCTCTCTCCTCTCCTCTCCCACAGTCCCTGCTCTAGCGAGTCAGACACAAACACACAAAGCCCCATTCCTTGTCTATGTATCAAAGCTAGCCACTAATACCCCTCGTCTTCTGCTTGGATCTGTGATCTCTTCTTATTGCCCCATTCTTATCCAACAGTCAATAGGATCCCTTCCTTTTCTCTCTAACACCAGTCAGATCCTCCTGTACAGTACAGTATGTTGAGTCAGACAGACATTGTTGTCTGTGGTCTGGCCTCCACTTGGTCTTCTTCTCAACACTTATTAACTGACTGTCATGTTTTGTTCTGTTCTGCCCCCCAGACACTGTTTAACATCCTCAAGCCACTTAGTGCAGTCTGTGCCTTCGTCCCAAACGGCACCTTATTCCCTACATAGTGCACTACTGTCGACCAGATCCCTATGGGCCCTGGTCAAAAGTAGTGCACTATATTGGGAATAAGGTTCAATTTGGGACGTGCCCTGTCTGTAGTATTGGAGTCAAGCCCCTGGGTTGTTTACTGCCAGGAATCCTTATAACCAGACAGAGTGAAGCGGCTGGACGCGAGGTAGGATCTGAGTGTGTGTGAATGTGTGCTGCTGTGTGAGTGTCTTCACTAACAGTATCTGTCCACACCTTATAGCTCACAGCACAGATTAGACACATACTATAGTACTGCTGAGGGAACACACATGATGCGTCATAGAAAAGTCTCCATTTCATCTCTTGATTGGATCAATACTGACTTTGTGAATCTATAATAATGGCCACCTGTCTGTGGCCTGCTTTGTCATAACATTGATTGCCATTGCCTCCTATGCACGCTGAAGAAGGGCTCATACTCTAAAAAGTTTGTGCGTTAATACAAATACGTTCATTTCAGTTTATTCACCGGAGTGCTGTCCTATTTTTGTTGTTTGGACTATGCACAGCACGAGGATTCAGCACCCAATCTAAGTTTATATAAGGTGGAGTTGTTTATCTTTTCGTACCTTACAGCTCACAGCACAGTCCAAACACAACAATTTAGCTAAAACCTGCATTTTAGCCACCGTAAATGCCCCTTTCTCTAATTCCAACTCTTTCCAAGCCTTTATCCCTAAGAAAAAATAAAAAGAGGTAACTAGCTACTGTATGTGTGGCCTTTCACGGCCATGCCTCAGCCATGTGACTTCCCAGCCTCTGAAATGGTGCCATGGTCTACAGGGCTTTGTGGTAAATCACTATCTCTCTTCCCCAGTCAGAGCCCAGTCTGCTGAGCACTATGGACGGCTGGCTTTTTGCTGCCTCCTGGGTGACTAATATATCTTGTTAAATTGTGCTGAGAAGCGTGTTGAGAACCTTATACCTTTTGCTTCGCGCTGTCTCTGGTGTGTGTGTGTGTGTGTGTGTGTGTGTGTGTGTGTGTGTGTGTGTGTGTGTGTGTGTGTGTGTGTGTGTGTGTGTGTGTGTGTGTGTGTGTGTGTGTGTGTGTGTCAGGGTTTCAATTCCACCCAATTCAGAAAGTAAACGAAATTCCAATTCATTTTAAAAGCATTGAAATTAAGTGGAATAGGAATTTCAGTGTACTTCCTGAATCGACTGGAATTGAAATGGAATTGACCCCAACCCTGGTGTGTATGTAATTGTTGTTACCAGCCTATTTCCATCATTAGCTCAAGATGGAATCAACCCTGGGATTAAGTGGGGGATTTGATGGTAGCGGCACTGTGTGGTTACATGTAACGAGGTCACAATTTATTGGCCGTTATAAACATGTTAACTCACAGTTGACTTTTATACGTGTTATTACAACACATTAATTACATCGTGGAACAAGAAAATGTGTAATAACATTAGCAATGGAATAACCATCAGCAAGTGGATCTGTAATTACAGTCCTTGTTCTAATTGTATAATAACTGATATCGCTAAACCCTATTACCATGTAATTACATAGTAATACCTATGTAACTACTATGTTGTTACTATGTTGTTACTAAAGTTATTACTGAGATAATTAACAACTAAGAAATCAGGTGTCGGTGACCTTCTCCTACAGTGTATTTAATGACACACAAAAAACACAGAAAATGTCCCCTTTTAACCGATTTGAGCAGATTCTACTGTAGAATGGTGCTATTATTTTGGCCAGTGGACAAAATTTGTACAAAAATCCCCTTTTACTAAAACCCCCTGTCAGAAAAATGGTCTTTCTGTGGTTTTACCCGAAACCATCATTACCTCACAGTCTTCTGTAGTTACGGTGAATGAGACGTAGGACCACAGTTACTGACCTTCCAGGGGTAAAGAACACTGACCTCCACAAACACTGAGGATAACCAAAATACAGACGTCTCAAATGTTTGGGATGTCAGCACCACATCTTAACTGTTATTTTGCTTGTGTTCAGTTACAAAATGTTCTGACCATACCTTTCTGAATGAAGATACACCATTAGAACATAGTTACCAAGTTGGAATTGTTCTCAAAGAAACTTCAAAATGCTTCGTTTTGGTGATGACACATCAGCAGTCATAAACACCTGTCATAAACACCTGTCATATAGTTTCCATATCTCTTCTGTCCAGAAGGGGGCATGTTTTTTTGTATGGGCAAAATACGAAAGGCAATTCTTCAAACATTCTAGTGAGTACATCACCCATTTGAGTTAAACCCAGGAATATCCAAATGAACAATTTTCAACCTCCATACCCTTTCTTTCAATACACCCATAGCCATGATAATCACAACATACAGTATATAGGACCTTCACTAACGCACAGAAGAAATCAAGGTGCCCCAAGGTATTCTGTGACTGACTACTAATACATCAAAACATACGCATGTGCACACACACACAGAGACACGTACACGCATGAGCACACGCGCGCACACAAACACAGAAAGAACGCAATTAGTTTTGTGTGTCACTGTGAAGTGGTACAGATAGTCACTGGGCATGGGGATGTGATTTCATTAAGACCAGATGCTGCTGCTTGGAGGACTGAGGACTTGAAAGGTTCAATATTATGATTCTGGAGCAGGACACATCAAAATGACGCTGTCCATCTGGAGCGGACATAATGTAATCAGCAGTGGGTCATTGGTCATCACAGACAGCACGGCCATCGGGTTTACCCACATCCTGTGATGTCATCATCATCACACTAACACTCAAGAGATGAGAGATAGTGAAGACAGGAGAGAGAAAGAGAGAGAGAAAGAGAGAGAGAAGCAGAGACAGAGAGAGACAGAGAGAGACAGAAAAGACCAGAGAGAGCGACACAGAGAGAGAGAGAGAGAGAAGAAGAGAGAAGAGGAGAGAAGAGAGAGAGAGAGAGAGAGAGAGAGAGAGAGAGGAGAGAGAGAGAGAGAGAGAGAAGAGAGAGACCGACAGAGACAGAGACAGAGACAGAGACAGAGACAGAGACAGAGACAGAGACAGAGACAGAGAACGAGCAGATTGAGAACACAGGTAATCAGCATCACCTCATAACAACATCCAGCCTTTGGATTTGCCCTAAACTGATGACACAAATTACCGTGGATATACTAGATAGTTGATTTTAAAAAATGGATTGATGAAATGTTGACTCCAAAGCATTCATTTCAAGGCCTTGAAGAATAATGGTTTTGATATTTCTATTCCCTTACCTGTCAAAACAAATCCCATGATATGTCTATTCCTTTACCCCCCCCCCCCCTCTCACATACACCACACACCCATGCGCGCGCACTCGGACACATAATCACACACATGTTCACACACGGACATACACCACACACACAGTACACACACATCCATGCACATGGGCACACACACAGAGGAATGTCTATTTTCAGAGGCTATAAATATTCAGTCCCTGACATGTTTGCTGTGTGTCTTTGATCAGACACAGATCTTATGCTACTCTCTCTCTTTCATCTTCCAACTTCAAACCAAAATGTATGTAAAAACTGAGCCATGAAATCTGTTCTGTTGCAAAATCCTTGGTCTCGTCACACTAGTAAGTTATTTGACAGTACCAAACTGCTGTCGTCTGTCTTATGCAAACAAAATGGTGATAAGTAATTTTCAAATGCAGATGGGTGAATTATGAAAAACATATCAGCATTAGGCCTATAACACAACTCCTTGCAAGTGTCAATGTAAAACTTATTTTATTTCCAAAGCCAACATCTTAATGCAATGCATGAGCTACCCATTGCACAAGTCTCTGTCAACAGCATACAATCTTTTTTTTTAAGCATGTACTGTTGTACATGATCTGCTCATTTGAATGTGTGAGAGAGGGTGATATTCTTGCAGCATATTCCCCTGGTAGTCGACTTAGTCAACTCCCCCTAACAACTTCTTGGCCTCCTCCAGGCATATCACTGCAGGCTTTAGAGAGCTAGAGCAATATAACCAACATGAAGCAATCTGGAGGCTAGAGGAAGGCCCGGATAACTTTATCAAGCATTAAAACACAAAATATGGATGTTTGAATAATTAATTACTTTTAAATATCAACTTTAATTTAACAGTGGTTCTTTTTTTAAATCTTTGTGTATTTTGTGGTCACAGTGAGGTATGCCTAAATGGGGCTTTTTTTTCTCCAAAAGTTTTGAGGAATAGGCAGATTCCCACAATGCAGTGCGCATGACCAACAGCATGGTCATGTCTAGAAGGGATTCAGTTTATGCCAAATTGATGTCAAATTTTAGCTAACCCTAAAAATTTTCCTAGCTTTAATCGAATTATCCTAACCTGCTATGTTAATTCTCCTAACCAGCAACGAAAAGTCAATGTTGACATAAACTGTAATCCATCTAGACAACACCCAATAGCGCTCACCTGACGTTCCCACAACCTGAGAATGTAGTTTCTAATCTAATCCCTTTATTAAGTGCAATATTTTTCATAACTGAAGCATGAAACATGAAGTATGCTGTACAAGCTAAGGCGTACAGAGCAAAGGGCCTGTTAAGAGTCAAGTTTGTGATATAGGCTAAATGGCACCAAACAAAAGAAAACCACTAGGAAAGAATCAACTGCCATATTGTCCAAGCAAGGTGCATAAGGTAGGCCTAACCAACCCAAAGAATACAGCTCAATCAAACTCATGCAAGCAATTCAAGTTATTAAGGTTCCAGGCATAGGCGACATACATTTAGGGCCCCTGACCGTATGGGGAGGGGGGGGGGGGGCTCAGTCTGGGTCTCAAACGTATATATTTTTTTTTTTCAGGTTGTGGATCAGCTTTAACATTGCAGATAGATTGTAGCTAGCTTCCATCAATGTAATTACCTGCATCACTTCCAATCCCCCATACATTTTTTGGCATACATACATATACAAAGCAAAGTTTTATCTTGTTATGTCAGTCACTCAATTAGTCATGCCAACTAACAATTGTTGGATTGGTAATTAGTCTAGCCAGCTATCTAAACTTGTAGTAATCACGTCCGAATACCGACCGGGCATATAGGGCACTTGAACAGGTGCCCTGACTTCCAGGGGTCACCATTGATTTTGTTAGTCATTCTCACTCAGATGTCATTACGAAATGTGCAGAATTGCAGGAAATTTGCTTTAATACTGCAAACATCTTACTCCACCCCGTGACAAAATGGGTAGAAATGCAGGAAATTAGCTGTAAAACTTGCAATTATTTTCTCTCTGCCCATGGCAAAACAAATTGCAGCGAAGTGGGGGCCCCCCCAACCAAATCTTGCTTAAGGCCCCCAAAAGGCTGATGAGAATGCAAAGATCTTGAGGAATTGCATAGCCTACAGGCCTTCCCGAAGGTACCTAGTCCAAATTAATACTGTAAAAGCCTCAACCGTTAAGACTTAATGTAATATGACTGAGGGCGCACTTGAGGAGGCATACTTGGAAAAATCCAGGCATCTCCAGGAGCCTATTCAAATCATGGTCTGGCCCGTGCGCTTCAGGCTACACCAGCCAACTGTACAGAGAGAAACAATTTCATATTTTCATCAACGCATGTAGCCTACTCTACTGTAGCCTTTAGGCTACCTGCATCGATATCCGTAGCATAGCCAGTGGGGAAGAATTAAGAGGAATGAGAACATTTCATATAGCACCAACAAACAATGAATATTACATAAAAAATATTCAGTCATTATATTAAGTCATTATTATTCAGTCATTATATTAAGGAGATATAAGGTGGAGCTCCCTCCGTGTGATACTCTCCACGATGTGTTGCCATGTGGTGCCATCACAGTGCTACTGCAGCCTACTGTACATCTGATCTGAAGGAGTCAAATCATATTTTCCAAAATACATTATTCAACATCGTGGCCCTATAATAAACGAAAGCCTAAAGTTGACGCAGTGGTCCGTTATGTCTAATGCCGCGTTTATGTGGTAGTCAAAAACTAGGAAACTCGGAAATGTCCGACTTGCTAACTAGTTATAGGCTACACGTGCCGCGTTCAACCAGTTAGCAAGTCGAATATTTCCGAGTTTCATAGTTCTGGCTGGTTACGTGAATGCGGCATAATGCATTACACATCGAGTGATATTCCAAGCAACTTCCAGCGATGTAGGCTAAAGTTAAGTCGCCTAGACTTACCCTTATTTATGAATCAACTATTGAACACATAACGTATAATGCTACCTGGAAATCAATTCATGCACAACGGTCAATAAATTACACCAATACCCTAACCTCTAGGTCGCAATAGCACTTGACTCGGCAGTTTTCAAACAGTAGCCTTATATATCGGGACAACCTTTCATTTGGCCACAAAGCACAAAGCTGAAAATATGTTCACATCGATATATATATATAAAGTTGATTTGATCGTTTCACTCACCTGCCACCGGAGTTCTTATTCAGTTGGAGAAATCCTACGACAGCGAAGGGGTAGTTGGTGAGATGAGAGCGAAGTGTATCCTTTCCTTCACTGCAGCGGTTCCAAAAGAGCTTCAAGGCTGTACCTCAACTGCGTTGAGCTTTTTCGCGTAGGCAGCATCACTTCTCTGTGTGTATGTCAGGGAGGCTGAAGGAAAGGGCACAGCCTCCGATTGGCTGTCATTCACAAGTCCCTGATACAGGGCAGGGGGAGAAATCGTCCGACAGAAATAATGAACAGCTTGCCGCGCTGTGGAGGCACGTTTGAACGGACTGATGTAGGCTACTTCAACGGAGGGATGGAGAGAAATTATATATTATTGTCAGCTCAATTTGAAAACCTCAGCCTGAAAGTAAGACTACTAACATCTATGTGCTAGCAAATAATATAGGCCTAATAAAGAAATGTCCAAATATATTGACGTATCCCACTGGACAAAACCTGGTGAATCCACGTTGTTTCCATGGAACTTCAACCTCCAAAAATATATGTGATGACGTTGAATCAACGTGGGAAAGTAATTGGATTTGCAAAAAGTCATCAATGTTAGGGCATTTCTCTTTTCGTCACCCAACTCTGAACCTAAATCCAGTGACACGGTGACATTTTTTATTTCATTTCATGTTGAGTTCATGTTAGTTGACAAGTCTAAACTAGATGAACTGACATCTGTGACCAGTAGGATAGGCCTATTTAGCATGTGAGAATAAGGTAGGCTACTGTTTGCATGCCTTTTTTGTAACTATTCAAATGTTAACCTTGAAGTGTGGATAATATAGAAAACTTGAATTACATAGTGTGGCAATAATATTGTTTTCCTCTAAATACACATAACAAAATCTATAGTGGGCAAAATATGTAAATTATTTAGTTTGTGGTTTCAAATTTTTATTTACTGAACTATGGGGAGTTCTTTATAAATTGTGACAAACAGCAGGCCTACAAGAGTTGTTCCCTCCCCAGGGTGTTAGTTGCATGAGTTTGATTCCTGGAACTCTCCCAAGCTTTCACTTTGGAGCTGTCCTCCCAACCAAGCATCAAACTGTAGCTATTCACTGAGCCAGAGGGATTTCTACATCTGGCATGTTCTATTAAAAGATCAGCCACTGATTGACAATGACTAACTGTGGCTCTTGACCAAATCATACCTACTGAATGGGCCTGGATAGCCTCAATATTGGTTTTGTGACTATTTATGAATTCTGTTTTGGTCTTGGTCTCAACTAACTCTTACAGTCTCAAGTCAGAATTAGAAGTTTATCCATGTTTCAGAAAAGTCCCATTTCGAAATTCTTCTAAACCAAATGTGTGTTTCAGGTTAAGTTTAGGCATTAACTCCGAATGGTTAAGGTAAGGGTTAAGATTTTAGATAGGCTTAAATAACTTTCTATCGCTGGATTCCACATTCAACTTTTGGCACCATAAGTCCCAGTCCACAACGCCCTAGCAATACCGAAACCTACTTCAAGGTAATAGCGCTCACTGTTGCCCCTAGGGGACGGTTTTAACACCATCTTCAAATCAAATCAAACTTTATTTGCCACACGCCCCGAATACAACAAGTGTAGACTTTACTGTGAAATGCTTACTTACAAGCCCTTAACCAACAGAGCAGTTCAAGAAGAAGAACATATTTACCAAGTAGGCTAAAATAAAAAGTATTAATAAAAAGTTACACGATAAGAATAATAATAACGAGGCTATGTACAGGTGGGGGCGAAGTGACTATGCATAGGTAACAAACAAACAGCGAGTAGCAGCAAAGTAAAAGGGGGGGGGTCAATGTAAATTGTCCGGTGGTGATTTTTATGAATTGCTCAGCAGTCTAATGGCTTGGGGATAGAAGCTGTTGAGGAGACTTTTGGTCCTAGACTTGACGCTCCGGTACCGCTTGCCGTGCGGTAGCAGAGATAATAGTCTATAACTTGGGTGACTGGAGTCTCTGACAATATTCTGGGTTTTCTTCTGACACCGCCTATTATGTGGGTCCTGGATAGCAGAAAGCTAGGCCCCAGTGATGTACTACCCTCTGTAGCGCCTTACGGTCAGATGCCGAGCAGTTGCCATACCAGGCGGTGATGCAACCGGTCAGGATGCTCTCGATGGTGTAGCTGTAGAACCTTTTGAGGATCTGGGGAACCATGCCAAATCCTTTCAGTCTCCTGAGGGGGAAAAGGTTTTGTCGTGCACTCTTCACGACTGTTTTGGTATGTTTGGACCATGATAGTTCGTTGGTGATGTGGACACCAAGGAACTTGAAACTCTCGACCCGCTCCACTACAGCCCCGTTGATGTTAATGGGGGCCTGTTTGGCCCCCCTTTTCCTGTAGGAGAGACATCAGCGCCACAGGCATGGAGGAACGTTGAATAATGACTTGTTTCACGGCTGCATGGTCTCTCTCTCTTACTCTCTCCTATTCTCTCCTCTTTCTCATTGTCTTTCTCCCTCTCTCTCTCTCTCTCTCTCTCTCTCTCTCTTTCTCTCTCTCTTTCTCTTTGTCTCTCTTTCTCTTTGTCTCTCTCTTTCTCTTTGTCTCTCTCTTTCTCAATTTCAATTTAAGGGGCTTTCTTGGCATGGGAAACATATCTTTACATTGCCAAAGCAATTGAAATAGATATTAAACAAAAGTGAAATAAAACAGTAAAACATTAACAGTAAACATTACACTCAAGAAAGTTAGACAATTCAAATGTCATAGTATGTCTATATACAGTACAGTGTTGTAATGATGTGCAAATAGTTAAAGGGAAAATAATTAAACATACCTATAGGTTGTATTTACAATGGGTTTTTTGCTTCACTGGTTGCCCTTTTCTTGTGGCAACAGGTCACACATCTTGCTGCTGTGATTGCACAATGTGGTATTTCACCCAATAGATATGAGTTTATCAAAATATTATATTTGTTTTCAAAAAAAATTGTTGGTCTGTGTAATCTGAGGGAAATATCTGTCTCTAATATTGTCATAGATTTGGCAGGAGGTTAGGAAGTGCAGCTCAGTTTGCACCTCATTTTGAGGGCAGTGTGCAGTGTGTGTGCAGTGTGCAGTGTCTTCTCTTGAGAGCCAGGTCTGCCTTCAGCGGCCTTTCTCAATAGCAAGGCTATGCTCACTGAGTCTGGACATAGTGAAAGCTTTCCTTAAGTTTGGGTCAGTCACAGTGGTCAGGTATTCTGTCACTGTGTACTCTCTGTTTAGGGCCAAATAGCATTCTAGTTTGCTATGTTTTTTTGTTAATTTTGTTAATGTGTCAAGCAATTATCTTCTTGTTATCTCATGATTTGGTTGTGTCTAATTGTGTTGCTGTCCTGGGGCTCTGTGGGGTCTGTTTGTGTGTGTGAACAGAGCCCCACGACCAGATTGCTTAGGGGGTTCTTCTCCAGGTTCATTTCTCTGTAGGTATTTTTTGCCAATTTTAACCGCACACTTGTTGTTTGTGTACATGGATTTTATAATGTTGTATGTTTTTCCCCCAACACGACTTTCCATCAATTTGTATAGCATGCCAAATTGAGTCTAATGCTTTTTTGAAAACAACAAAGCACCAGAAAACTTTGCCTTTGTTTTTGTTTGTTTGTTTGTCAATTAGGGTGTGCAGGGTATATGCATGGGTGTCATATGGTAATTAGGTAAAAAGCCAATTTGACTTTTTCTCAGTAAATTATTTTCACTGAGGAAATGTAAGAGTCTGCAGTTAATGATAATTCAGAGGATTTTCCCAAGATTGCTATTGACGCATATCCCCTGTTAGTTATTGTGGTCAAATTAGTCCTTGGTTCCAAATATTGGGGAAGATGCCAGAGCTGAGGATGATGTTAAAGAGTTTAAATATAGCCAAATGGAATTTGTGGTCTGTATATTTTATCACTTCATTTATGATACCTTCAACCCCACAGGCCTTTTGGGTTGGAGGGTTTGTATTTTGTCCTGTAGTTCATTCAATGTATTTGGAGAATCCAGTAGGTTCTGGTCTTTAATAGTTGATTTTAATATTTGTATTTGATCATGTACAGTTGAAGTCGGAAGATTACATACGCCTTAGCCAACTACATTTTAACTCAGTTTCACAATTCCTGACATTTAATCCTGGTAAGAATTACCTGTCTTAGGTCAGTTAGGATCATCACTTTATTTTAAGAATGTGAAATATCAGAATAGTAGTAGAGAGAATAATTTATTTCAGCTTTTATTTCTTTCATCACATTCCCAGTGGGTCAGAAGTTTACATACACTCAATTAGTATTTAGTAGCATTGCCTTTAAAATGTTTAACTTGGGTCAAATGTTTCAGGTAGCCTTCCACAAGCTTCCCACAATAAGTTGGGTGAATTTTGGCCCATTTCTCCTGACAGAGCTGGTGTAACTGAGTCAGGTTTGTAGGCCTCCTTGCTCGCACACGCTTTTTCAGTTCTGCCCACAAATTTGCTATAGGATTGAGGTCAGGGCTTTGTGATTGCCACTCCAATACCTTGACTTTGGTATTCTTCAGCTTGCAAGCCTCCCCCTTTTTCCTCCAAACATAACGATGGTCATTATGGCCGGTTCTATTTTTGTTTCATCAGTCGAGAGGACATTTCTCCAAAAAGTACGGCAGGAGGGGGACTCTGGCGGCGGCAGACAGGTGGGAGACTCTGGTGGCGCCGGACAGGAGGGCGTCTCTGGCGGCTCCGGACAGGAGGGCGTCTCTGGCGGCTCCGGACAGGAGGGCGTCTCTGGCGGCTCCGGACAGAAGGGCATCTCTGGCGGCTCCGGACAGGAGGGTGTCTCTGGTGGCTCCGTGCCATGTCTCACCCCTGGAGGCTTCGTGCCATGGATCACCACTGGAGGCTTCTTGCCATGGATCATCACTGGAGGCTTCGTGCCATTGATCACCACTGGAGGCTTCGTGCCATGGATCACCACTGGAGGCTTCTTGCCATGGATCATCACTGGAGGCTTCTTGGCATGGATCATCACTGGAAGCTTCGTGCCATGGATCATCAGTGGAGGCTTCTTGCCATGGATCATCACTGGAGGCTTTGTGCCATGGATCATCACTGGAGTGGGGAGACACACAGGAGGCCTGGCTCTGGGAGAAGGCACAGGACTCACCGGGCTGGGGAGACATGCTGGAGGGTTAGGGCTTAGCACAGGCACAGGACTCACCAGGCTAAGGAGACATGCAGGAGGCCTCTTCCTTGGCCAAGGCACCGGATACACTGGGCCGTGGAGGCGCACTGGAGGTCTCGAGCTAAGAGCCTGCACAACCCGTCCTGGTTGGATGGTGACTTTGGCCCGGCACGTACGGGGTGCAGGCACAGGACGCACTGGGCTGTGCAGACGCACTGGAGACACAGTGCGCAGAGCCGGCGCAGGATATCCTGGGCCGTAGAGACGTCCTGGAGGTCTGGAGAGCAGGGCTGGCACACTCCGTCCTGGCTCGATGCCCACTCTCGCCCGGCCAATGCGAGGAGCTGGGATATAGCGCACTGGGCTAAGAACACGTACTGGAGACACCGTGCGCTCCACTGCATAACACAGTGCCTGACCAGTACGACGCCCGCCACGGTAAGCACGGGGAGTCTCCAACCTGGCTCAGCCAATCTCCCCGTGTGCCTCCCCGTGTGCCTCCCCGTGTGCCTCCCTGTGTGCCTCCCCCCCCCAAAAAATTTGGCGGGGGAGTGGCCTCCCGGTCTTTAGTGCCAGTCTTGTTCCCATGTAATCCCTGGCCCTTTTCCTAGCTGCCTCTGCCTTCCTTGCTGCTTCGACCTGCTCCCATGGCAGGCGATCTTTTCCAGCCAGGATCTCCTCCCACGTGTAGGATCCTTTGCCGTCCAGGATGTCCTCCCATGTCCAGTCCTCCTTACCCCGCTGCTTGGTCCTTTGGTGGTGGGTAGTTCTGTAATGATCGTTGTGGGCTGAAGGAAGAGTGGACCAAGGTGCAGCATTTAAAGTATTCATAATTTAATCCAAAAACCAAACTGAACAAAAACAACAAACAGGAGAACGAAAGCGAAACAGTTCTGTCTGGTGCAGACACAAAACATAAAACAACTACCCACAAAACCCATGTGGGCAAGAGCTACCTAAGTATGGTTCTCAATCAGAGACAACGATAGACAGCTGCCTCTGATTGAGAACCACACCCGGCCAAACAACAAAGAAATACAACACATAGAATGCAAAACATAGAATGCCCACCCCAACTCACGCCCTAGCCAAACCAAAATAGAGACATAAAAAGGATCTCTAAGGTCAGGGCGTGACAGTATGTATACTTCAGACTTCAACGATATATGTTTTTGCTGTTTGTTCTTTGTTATAGAGCCATAAAGATTAGAGAAGTGGTTTATCCATACATCTCCTTTTTGGATAGATAACTCTTTATGTTGTCGTTTGTTTAGAGTTTTCCAATTTTCCCAGAAGTGGTTAGATTCTATTGATTATTCAATTACATTGAGCTTATTTACGACGTGCTGTTCCTTCTTTTTCCATGGAGTATTTCTGTATTGTTTTAGTGAGTCACTATAGTGAAGGCGTAGGCTCAGGTTTTCTGGGTCCAGGTCTGGCATTTAGGTCGCCACAGATTAGTAATTGTCCCTGAGCTTGGAAATTGTTGATCCCCCCCCCCCCCTAGGATGGAGAAGCTGTCATCATTAAAGTATGGGGATTCTATTGGGGGGATATAGGTAGCACACATTTAGATAATTTCCTTATTAATTTCTGGCCAAATGTAAAATGTTCCTGTTTCGACTTTTAATAGAAAGGGTTAGGTCTGCTCTATATCAAATTAGCATACCCCCTGAGTCTCTTCCCTGTTTCACACATGGTAGTTTGGTGGATGGGACTACCAGCTCGCTGTAACCTAGAGGGCAAACAATGTATCCTTTAAACCATGTTTCTTGTAGGATGACAATGTCTATATTTCCAAGTTCTTTGACGATGTCTTGGTTTCCGCTCTTTAGTCCAAAAGCAGATTACCTCAGACTTTGTATATTCCAGGATGAGATAGTAAAAGCTTTGTGTTCCATAGTGTCTAGTATTGTTTTTGTGTGATTTACGCCCGGACCATCACAGTAGGTGTGAGCAGAGCATGTTGAGCATCTGATACATACATCTTATGTTGCACTATGGGGCTTGGGCGGGTGTAATAGTGGGGGTTGGGCCTGTTTGTCTCTCTGTCTCTCTCTCTCACTTTCTTTCTCTTTTTCCTTTTCTCTCTTAGCCATTTCAGACAGAAGACGTAATATATTACCTGTAAATATGTACACGGTTAATACATATAAGTGGTTAACTGGGAAATGGGGATGGGTGGAAGGTGTTGTTAAACCATGGGGACTGTTTGTATTTCAAATGAAGGAGGTGTTAAACAATGGTAGTGTTAATGAATTTACAGGAAAAACAGCAGAGAACCATTCACACAGACCTGTATTTTGGTTACAGGGTCTGTGAAAATACATGCATCAAGACTAGGTCTTTAAGTGGCTTTTAATTGCCATGTTTTTAACCTCCTACCCCTTTCAGACATACCTAAACGCAGGTAAAAAGAAGCAGGCATGGTAAATTAGTCGAATCTTTGTATGTTTATGAAAGGGTATCTGTCTCTCACTCTCTCTCTCTCTTCACCAAACGTGAAGAAAAAAAACTACCATCTATAAGTGTGTCCTTACATACATCATAACACCATAGTCCACAAACACACCAGTGTTCACTATCAATGGTAGTGGTGTAACGCTCGTCGGAAGAAAACCAAGGTGCAGCGTGGTACGTGTTCATGCTTCTTTATTTAAAAAAATTAACACCAAACAAAAACAACAAAAGAACAACGAACGTAACGTCTTGAGGCTAACAGAGCTAACAAAAACAACATCCCACAACCTAAGGTGGCAAAACATGCTGCCTAAGTATGATTCCCAATCAGAGACAACGATAGACAGCTGTCCCTGATTGAGAACCATACCCGGCCAAAACATAGAAACACAAATCATAGAAATAAAGAACATAGAATGCCCACCCAAATCACACCCTGACCAAACCAAATAGAGACATAAAAAAGGCTCTCTAAGGTCAGGGCGTGACAAGTGGCACAACATGAACATGAATAAGAGAGCACAGGGGAGTCAGGCACCAAAAAGAGCCATATCTGGGATATCATAGTTCCTTTTAGAAAATATCAGATACCCTGTTGCTCTGTGAAGCAAAGATAACTTTTTATCAACTAGTTTTACAATTCTATGGGGAAATAAAACAGCAAATGTTTTGGATTTGGCTGGTGGGGAAACTATGGTATAAATCATCTCACTGTCGCAATGTTGCATCTTCTGCATACATTTAGCTGACGTTTAAATGCTTTTTCGTGATAAAAAGAAAACAAATATATATATAAGGACAAAATAGTGAATTATGCCTATATCTGGTTTGAATGAATATTGAAATGTAGCTATTTGTTAGAGCTAAGAATGAGTTACAAGCAATGTGCTTAAATCATCTTTGGAATCGAAGATCAGTAATAAAGCTTTTCAAATTATCCCGTGACCATCTTGTGACCTCAGTTGATTTATGGCAAAGTGTTTTCACATTTCAGCCTATATCATGACCCCTTGTCCCAAATATGGGTTGCATCCCTATTCCGTATGTAGTGCACTACTTTTGACCAGAAACCATAAGTCTCAGGTCAAAAGTAGTGCACTATAGGGAATAAGGTGCCTTTTGATGCACATTTCACTGGAATGCTGACCAAGCTGACTGGACCACTCTTTGCCCCGGTGTTAAAATAGCTGTGGCCAGCAAAACACCTCCTGATTAGGTGAAAATCCTAAATGTTCAGATAAAGAAATACTAAATGCATTTAGATTGGTGTTCAGATTAGCAGAAAGTACAGTGGGAGCATTGATAGAGACTGTGTATACAATAGAATTGTGCATTTATTAAGATGTAAATAGGATACTATTCACACACATCACACACACACACACACACCTATGCACACACACACACACACACTGTAAAACATTTCCTGTAAAATGTACAGGGAACTTACTGGCAGCAATTGGCCAGTAAATTACTCTAATTTATTTTTACAGTACAGCTACTGTGATCAATTCAATGGTGAGCAATTTTACGGTACATTTTGTTTTACTGTAATCTAATGTACACTTAAATCAGTAGTGGTGCGTCTGTAAAATGACTGGGGAAGCCAAGCCAGAAAAAAAAGCCATATTACAACCTGTGTTGTGATAATTGCGTTGTTTGCTCTATAACCTGTTAGTTCATATGCTTTGTGACCGTGATATACAGGCCCACGGCCGAGACAATAAGAAGACACAGTGGCAGGATACATTCAACCAAACCTTTGTTTCATCACAAAACCGGAGAGCAACCTCTATCCGGTGAAGTCCACAAAGCATATTGCATGTAACAAACAGTTACATGATCTACAGCACGGTCAAACAAGTCAACGTTTCCGACATATTCGGCCCACTAAACAACTATTGATTTAGAACCACAGAGAGTTACTGCAAGTTTAAAAGAAAACAGGAGCTGCCTCGACTATTCCTGCACCATTTCATCTTCAATATTTCAACATCATCAAATCACCTATACTTAGTCTAATACAGTGACAACTAAACAATACCAAAAACTATTTAGTCCAATCAACCTAAGCGAAATACAGTATGATGTGGCCGTCCATGGTTCTGATTTCTTTGTGTGTGTGCGTGTATGCATGTGCGTTCATGCAAGTAGAAAAACATGCCAATGCCATCCTCCTCTCTTTGAATTTGATGAAAGGGTCTATCACTCTGGGATACAGTACACACTTTCATTTTTTGTTGTCCTAGGCAACCTGGCTAAAATGCTTGCTTGCAAGCCTAACTTCCTTTCATGGGCAACTCTTAGCTACTTAACATTAGCCTTCTATATCTAGCTACATATTGAACATCAATCCTCTCAGGCCAGGGGCACAATCAGTGGCGATTTTAGCATGTACATCTTGGTGGGGCAAACAAAGAAAAAAGAAAATGTGGGATGCATGCCAGCAAAGCCACTACACAACACTAAACAATACATTAATTGCACTATAACGGTGACAAACGGTGCCCACAAACTGTTAGGGCCTACATAAAGCTGTCCCAACAACGCCTTAACACTACTACAGTTCATTCAGCCTCATTTACTGCCTTTAAAAAAAACATAGCTGATATGGCTGACTTGCTTAAACAAATGTGCTTTCTACTGACAATTGAGATGTACAAACTATTGCATAAGAGGACGACAAGCGGGTAAGAGGCAATCCTTAATTTCGATTAAGACATTAATGAGCGAGAAGGAAAGGGGAAGGGGAAGGGGGATACCTAGTCGGTTGTACAACTGAATGCGTTCAACTGAAATCTGAATAAGAGAGCTGCGGGGGGGCTGCCTTAATCGACATCCACGTCTTCGGCTCCCGGGGAACAGTGGGTTAAGTGCTACCTGCCGCCACGTAGTCTTATATAACTATTTGTTCAGCACTTATATGTGATGTACAGTGACAGAATTCAGAACATGGGCTGTTCTTACATATAAGCAGACAATGAAAGCTCTTACAATATTCAATGATTACATCTCTCTAAAACAGTTCATAGGCAAACAAGCACACACCGGCCACGAATGATGTGTTTACAATACCGCGTTGGTGAATATAGACCAAATTATTAGGGTGAGGCACATGGGCTACTAACAGCTTACTCACAACATACACTTAGTATTATTTTCTCAGCTACAGTATACATAGCTCCCTTGCATATTACATAATTTATGCAGCAGCATGCAATACATTTTTGGACTCACCTTGGCTTCTGATGTTTTCACTTAAACATAAAGATGGCGCGGCGGTTTTGTCATCAAACTTTGTCATCAAAGTCTGTCATTCTCTGGATTTATGGTGAGTCCTCGGGGACAAAAACACACAGCCACTCGATTGAATAGCAGGCTACTGTTACTGATGTCTTTGTACTGCTTGCAGTTAGCCACTGATTCCTTCTAAATGACTCATTGTTGAATTTGCGATTTCCAACTTGTTGTGTAATCTTTATGATGAGCACCAATATGTTTCATCTATAGTTTATCTTCATTATTTCTCTTCAAATGACAAGGATTAAAAAGGATTTGCCAGTAGATTGTCAACTTGATTTATGAGAATGACTGCTAGCTAAGACTTTGAAAGTAACATGTTGACATGATCAGTCCAATCAAAGCTACTGTAGATATAACGTGATTTGATGTCATTCTATCTGTCGCCAATGACCTTGAGCCTATTTGGATGGGCACTTCTAATATAACTCTACGGGCAAAAATGTTCAAACTCTAAACTTAACATTTGGGGTAACGTACTGTCCCATGAGTGACAGAAAACTGTGCCAATCAGGGGCAATGCTCTATATTTTATGCTGGCTAGCCCCACCACCACAGAAAGCAGAGGCTGGAACACCTGCATTTTGCAGCTGGCTTACTCAAGAAAGCAAAAAAGAGACCATGTTTGTATGCGGTTTTATTAACTCAATGTTTATACATTTTTTACATTGTTTGCAAACTGATATGTAACACGTATTAACGCCAAAATAACAAGCAAAACAGGCAAGACCCCTACAAATGTGGGTCTGCCCCACCTGCCCTCAATGACAGGTGACAATGACTTGACAATGTATGAATGTATGGATGGATCATAATCACCATTATAATCATTGGCCAGTATGGAGAAGTAAGTAAAACCACAAGTCCAAATCCCTATCTATATCAATGGCTAATTTAGGAAAGGGCCCACTTTAGCTAGCTAGCCACCAGAGGACAATGACGCAATGAGATGCACAACGAGATTCTGTCAATGACATATGCTCTCGATGCGATGTGATTGGAATGAAGCCAGACCCAAATAGATTTTTTTGGTGCGCCAGGACCATTCACAGTTGAGCTCACTCAGTTTAGCTCAACGCTGGTTGACTATTATTTTATTTAAAAAATTATCAATGGAGGCCAAATGCTCGCTGACTTCCCTTGCATTTAATGCTATGAGGGGAAACAATGTCATACTCTTTTTGACCAGACATCATCAGATAGACATACAGAGACATATGGGCGCTGTTCCGTTGGCTCGGATACTTTCTCTGGTGAGATTTATTCAGCCTCTTGCGAATTGAAGGAAAATTATGAAACACAGAGAGATGAAAGGTAAATGACTGTATTTTTTAAATTTGTATTCTTGCTAAATGTTTTGGGGAAGCCTGGCTTCCATTGGCATCAATAAATACACACCACTGATAACTGAAATTACCCATACAGTTACATATTACCCAGTGTCCTTAGCAAGTTTTCCATTTTTACATTTATATTTACATTTACGTAATTTAGCAGACACTCTTGTGCTTAGCAACTTACAATCAGTGCATTAAACCAAGGTTGATAAAAAAAAACATATCTGGATAGTTCCAATACCTCAGACCATCTCTGGATAGTTCCAATACAGAGATAAGCACGGTAACTAGATGCCACAGCAATGAAACACAGTACAATACAGTAAAAGGGATTATTGAACTGAGACATTTTTTTCTTCAGTATTTTACTTTAATTACAAAGAGTTGGATCAATCAGGTTGGCTTTGCATTTTACAGCATACTATTGAATACTAGGTGTTTTTATATTACTTACATTTCAAGAGGCCTAAACAAAAGCTTACAAACTGGCCATGATTACAGGGCAAAACAGATCAAATGGACATGGGTAACTATTCAACATTTAAAACGTTTATGACCCGCTACCTCTCTGATCCATTCCCTATATACTCTGCCTTCAGAAAGTATTAATACCGCTTGACTTATTCCACATTTTGTTGAGTTTCAGCCTGATTTCAAAATTGTTAAATATATTTTCTCACCCGTCAACACGCAATACCCCATAATGACATATTTTTCGAAATGTTTGCAAATTTATTGAAAATTAAATACAGAAATATCGATTTTACATAAGTATTCACAGCCCTGAGTAAATACTTTGTAGAAGTACCTTTGGCAGCGATCACAGCTGTGAGTCTTTCTGGGTAAGTCTCTAAGAGCTTTGCACACCTGGATTATACAACATTTGCCCTATATATTTTCAACATTTTTCAAGATCTTTCAAATTTGTTGTTGATCATTTCTAGACAACCATTTTCAGGTCTTGCCATAGATTTTTAAGTAGGAATATTTGCTGTATTTTTAGTAAGAAAATCCAGTGTAGATTTGGCCTTGTGTTTTAGGTTTTTGTACTGCTGAAAGGTGAATTAATCTCCCAGTGTCAGGTGGAAAGCAGACTGAACCAATATTTCCTCTAGGATGTTTACCTGTGCTTAGCTTCATTCCGTTTCTTTTTGATCCTGAAAAACTCCAGTCTTTTTCGATTAAAAGCATACCCATAACATGATTCAGCCACCACTATGCTTGAAAATATGGAGAGTGGTACTCGTGGTACTCAGTAATGTGTCGCATTCACAAGAGGTTAGTGGCACCTTAATTGGGGAGGACGGGCTCATGTTAAAACCTCTACCGCTTCTCTCTCCCGGATCCGGGATCCTCCTCATCAAAAAAGCTGACTAGTATAGCCTAGCCTAACGCGACAGGGATATCATATAATATAATTTCATGAAATCACAAGTCCAATACAGCAAATGAAAGATAAACATCTTGTGAATCCAGCCATCATTTACGATTTTTAAAATGTTTTACAGCGAAAACACAATATGTATTTATATTAGCTCACCACAATAGCCAAACACACAACGCCATGTTTTCACCATGTTTCCACCGCATAGGTAGCTTTCACAAAACCCACAAATAGAGATAAAATTAATCACTAACCTTGAACAACTTCATCAGATGACAGTCTTATAACATCATGTTATACAATACATTTATGTTTTGTTCGAAAATGTGCATATTTGAGGTATAAATCGTAGTTTTACATTGCAGCCACCATCACAAATAGCACCAAAACAGCCAGAATAATTACAGAGAGCAACGTGAAATACTAAAATACTCATCATAAAACATTTATGAAAAATACATGGTGTACAGCAAATGAAAGATAAACATCTTGTGAATCCAGCCATCATTTACGATTTTTAAAGTGTTTTACAGCAAAAACACAATATATATTTATATTAGCTCACCACAATAGCCAAACACACAACGCCATTTATTCACCGCCAACATAGCTTTCACAAAACCCAGAAATAGAGATAAAATTCATCACTAACCTTTGGACAACTTCATCAGATGACAGTCTTATAACATCATGTTATACAATACATTTATGTTTTGTTCAAAAATGTGCATATTTAGAGCTGCAAATCTTGGTTTTACATTGTGAATACGTAGCCACAATGCACCAAATTGTCCGGAGATATTTTGGACAGTCACCTAATCTAACCAAAGAACTCATCATAAACTTTACTAAAAAATACATGTTGTACAGCAAATGAAAGATACACTGGTTCTTAATGCAACCGCTGTGTTAGATTTTTAAAAATAACTTTAGTACAACATACAGCATGCAATATTGTGAGACAGCGCCCTACAATTCTCCGCCTTGTTGGAGCCAACATAAAACACAAAAATACGAAATAACATCATACATATTCTCTTACTTTTGATGATCTTCCATCAGAATGTTGTGCAAGGAGTCCTAGTTCCAGAATAAATCGTTGTTTGGTTTTAGAATGTCCATTTCTTCTGTCGAATTAGCAACTTTGGCTAGCCATGTGGAGGGCACATGTCCAAGAAATCGTTGCGCCTGGAACGAAAAATTCCAAAAGTCGAATAAAGGGGTCAAACTCGGTTGAAAATCCTACTTTATGATGTTTTTCACATATGTATCCAATAAAATCAGAGACGGAGCATTTCGTCGTGTATACGTAACGCATTTCAGAAGACAATGTGGAGTTCCCCTGTGCGCAGTTGAAAACTGACAAAAGAGCGGACCTGTCACTCCAAAAGCTCTCATTCGGCCTCACATCAAGCTAGACACCCCATTCAACCTTCTACTGCCCGTTGACATCTAGTGGAAGGCGTATGAAGTGCATACAGATCCATAAATATAAGCCAGTTGAATAGGCAGGCCCTGACACAGAGCCCCATTTTCAGAATTTTCACTTCCTGTCTGGAAGTTTGCTGCCAAATGAGTTCTGTTTTACTCACAGATATAATTCAAACAGTTCTAGAAACTTCAGAGTGTTTTCTATCCAATAGTAATAATAATATGCATATTGTATGATCTAGAACAGAGTACGAGGCCATTTAATTTGGGCACGATTTTTTCCCAAAGTGAAAACAGCGCCCCCTATTAAGAAGAAGTTAATGGCTGGAGTGGAATAGGTGGAATGGTATCAATTACATAATACACATGATTTCCATGTGTTTGATGCCATTCCATTTGATCCGTTACAGCCATTATTATGAGCCATCCTCCCCTCAGCAGCCGCCACTGGTTGCATTAGATTTGCCCCAATACATGTTGTATTCAGGAACAAAAGTAAATTCATTTGCAGTTTTTTTGCAGTATTACTTTAGTTGCAAACAGGACGCATGTTTTGGAATGTTTTTATTCTGTACAGGTTTCCTTCTTTTCACTCTGTCAATTAGGTTAGTATGGTGGATTAACTACAATGTTGTTGACCCATGCTCAGGTTTCTGCTATCACAACCAGCCATGTACCTCAGTAACTGTTTTAACCTTTTCACACATACCAACACATGGGTGTGATCATTCAACAGTGGTCCCTGTAGTGTACGATCAAACCGGTGTGACTAGAACGCTTATTTAGAACGGCCAGTTTCGAATGACAAAACAGTCATCATTTGAGCTGGCCACACTTTTTTCAGAAACTATTTACACAAACACAGTCCTTATAAAGTTATGTCCAGAATGTGAGCAGCTTATTTTTGGATGCAATGTTCAGACATTCACAGAAGTAGCTACAGCATAACACAATCATCCAAACCGGAAAATGTAGGCTACATTTGTCCTAGTGCCAACTGAGGAAAGATTGAAGTAACATAATCGGTCATATTTTTATAACTCTCGGCTGACAGAAACTACAATATGAATAGCTAATAGCAATTACAATTTATAATTAATCACATCACGGGTGAGTTCACCATTGATCGAAATAATTGAGTAAAACACTTTCTATAAATCGAAAGTAATCAGACGATGGGTAGTTTGTGCTTGCCGCCATGCTTGTTTTTTTTGCATCAACCGAAGATAATAAGAGGAGGCAAGATGAGTTTGGTCTGTTTATAGTATGCATGGTGAAGGGGGTGTGTCGTCTACGATCATCCACTTCCCTTCATTCACTTCTGGAAGATTACTTGAAAGATGAGTGAACCATTCCTTCAAGTCATTATAACACCTTTGGTCTGGCAGATTACATGACACCCAGAATGCATTGTTTAATGTCAACAAACATGGCGCCACATACAGCTGGCAAATAGCTTTGTCACCAGTAATTGAAAATGTGAATAAAACTGAAAATACATTATGCTCCATACATACATACATACATACATACATACATACATACATACATACATACATACCATACATAACATACATACATACATACATACATACATACATACATACATACATACATACATACATACATACATACATACATACATACATACATACATACATACATACATACACTTAGTCTGCGACCAATACGATATAACCATACCCAGTATGGTTTTCACAATTCCTGAATTTATCCTAGTAAAAAAATCCCTGTCTTAGTTAGGATCACCACTTTATTTTAGGAATGTGAAATGTCAGAATAATACTAGAGATAATTATTTATTTCAGCTTTTATTTCTTTCATCACATCCCAGCGGGTCAGAAGTTTACATGCACTCAATTAGTATTTGGTAGCATTGCCTTTAAATTGTTTAACTTGGGGTCAAACGTTTCGGGTAGCCTTACACAAGCTTTCCCACAATAAGTTAAGGCCCATTTCTCCTGACAGAGCTGGTGTATACTGAAGTTCAGGTTTTGTAGGCCTCCTTGCTCGCACACGTTTTTTCAGTTCTGCCACAAATTGTCTATAGGATTGAGGTCAGGGCTTTTGTGATGGCCAATCCAATACCTTGACTTTGTTGTCCTTAAGCCCATTTTCCCACAACTTTGGAAGTATGCTTGGAGTCATTGTCCATTTGGAAAGACTCATTTACGACCAAGCTTTATACTTCCTGACTGATGTCTTGAGATGTTGCTTCAATATATCCACATAACTTTTCCCTCCCTCATGAAGCCATCTATTTTGTGAAAGTGCACCAGTCCCCTCCTGCAAGCAAAGCCAGGTTGGGGATGGTGTTCTTCAGCTTGCAAGCATCCTCCTTTTTCCTCCAAACATAACGATGGTTCATTATGGTAAAACAGTTTATTTTTGTTTTTCATCAGAGCAAGACATTTCTCCAAAAGACGACGATCTTTGTCCCCATGTGCAGTTGCAAAACTGTAGTTTTTGATTTTGTGGCGGTTTTGGAGCAGTGGCCTTCCTTGCCAGTAATTTTCTCTAATTCAGAATAGTACCACACCACATTTTTGTGAGTGCCAAAAATATTTTGAACACTAGTGGGTGAATGATATTGTTTGTTTCTCTTTTGTCAACCTATTTTGATGTATGTCTTGTAGGAGGCAATATTTGTTGCACCCTTATGTGGTAGGGCTTCCCCTAACAATTAAATATAGGGGACAGATCAGAGTGACAAGTCTCAAAACTTTAATAGTTGAGTGTTTTGCCATGTCCTTTTGACCTGTTTTGCCTTGAAGTCTTTAGAAGCCTTTCATTAAGGCCGAAAGTGCAAGTCATGTAAAACAACCAAATATCAGCTGTTATGCTATAAAATATTTTATTTATTTTTATTTAACCTTTATTTAACTAGGCAAGTCAGTTAAGAACAAATTCTTATTTTACAATGACGGCCTACCAAAAGGCCTCCTGCGGGGAAGGGGCCTGGGTTAATAAAAATAAATAAATACATACAATATAAATATAGGACAAAACACACATCACAACAAGAGAGACACAACACCACATAAAGAGAGAGCTAAGAAAACAACATAAGGCAGCAAAACATGACAACACAGCAATGGTAGGAACACAAACTGGTAGCAGCACAAAAACATGGTGCAAACATTATTGGGCAAAGTCAACAGCACAAAGGTCAAGAAGGTAGAGACAACAATTCATCATACAAAAGCAGCCACAACTGTCAGTAAGAGTGTCCATGATTGAGTCTTTGAATGAAGAGATTGAGATAAAAACTGTCCAGTTTGAGTGTTTGTTGCAGCTCCGTTCAAGTCGATAGCTGCAGCGAACTGAAAAGAGGAGCGACCCAGGGATGTGTGTACTTTGTGACCTTTAAACAGAATGTGATTGGCACGGGTGTTATAGTGGAGAATGAGGCTGCAGTTTGATAATTCAGATAGGGGGGAGTGAGGTTTGTAATTATATATAATTAAATATTCACTATAGCAATTGCTGTTTTTATTTAATACCATTGTAACGGCTTTCGTTGGTCGAAGGAGAAGGAGGACCAAAATGCAGCGTGGTACGTATCCATAATAACTTTTAATGAGAATGAATACAAAATACAAAAAGAACAAGAGAATCAAAATGAAAACAGAAAAAGTCCCGAATGGTGAAAACACTAAAACGGAAAACAACTACCACAACCCATAGTGGGAAAACAGGCTACCTAAGTATGATTCTCAATCAGAGACAACGATCGATACCTGCCTCTGATTGAGAACCATACTAGGCCAAACACATAGAAATATAACGTATAGAACAAAACATAGAAAAACAACATAGAATGCCCACCCCAACTCACGCCCTGACCAAACTAAAAATAAAGACATAAAAAGGAACTAAGGTCAGAACGTGACAAAATTCAACAATAATGTACTGTATTCGCGGTTTTGCCATATACAGTATTAACTGCAGCATACAGTAAATGATGGTGCATTGTGGAGAAATATTTTGGGAGGAGAAATAATCACTGCCTCATTAACATATTTAAGGCGTCCCTTGTAAGTATATTTTGTTGCACCCATTAGTGAGAATCCTGTACAATTTGAAGGATAAAGTAGTAGTAGTGCCGTAAAAATGAAATGTACAGACCCTTTTCCAATTTGTTTTGTGTTACAGCCTGAGTTTAAAATGGATTAAAATTGACACGTTGTGGTCAATGGCCAACACACAATTACCCCATAATGTCAAAGTGGAATTATGTTTTTTGAATTTTTTACAAACTAATGAAGAATTCTAAGTTGAAATGTCTTGAGTCAATAAGTATTCAACCCCTTCGTTATGGCAAGCCTAAATAGGTTCAGGAGTATATGTTTGCTTAACCCGTTAAGCATTGGAAAGTTATTATTGACACTTTGGATGGTGTATCAATATACCCAGTCACTACAAAGACACAGAATCCCTCCTAACTCAGTTGCCGAGAGGAAGGAAACCAGCCAGGGATTTCACAATGAGGCCAATGGTGACTGTAACCTTTTCACATGTGAGTTCCAAATATCTCTAGTGGTCGCCCCAGCGTGAGTTGTTTTATTGCACGTGATGTCAGAATGCACTCACTGTTCCAAAATGTGATTATTACGCAACAGACAGTTAACACGCGCTGCCTGCTAATTATCTATAAGCTGTGTTTGAACTTGTTCAATTTCAAATTATTTTCTATCCGGTTGTATTTTCTAACAACAGTTTGAATTGAGGTCTGTTCCGCCTCCTCATTAATTCACGTAAAAGTAGTCCATTTCAGCGATGCGGACCATTTATGTTTGAGGCTTTACTGAGATGGATAAACTTCTCTCTTCAAGGAGACCCCACCGCACTTCACTCATGTTTGCACAGATCAAGTATGCATATACAGCGGTGGCAAAAAAAGTATTTAGTCAGCCACCAATTGTGCAAGTTCTCCCACTTAAAAAGATGAGAGAGGCCTGTAATTTTCCATCATAGGTACACTTCAACTATGACAGACAAAATGAGAGAAAAAAATCCAGAAAATCACATTGTAGGATTTTTAATGAATTTATTTGCAAATTATGGTGAAAATAGTATTTGGTCCAATAACAAATGGTTATCTCAATACTTTGTTATATACCCTTGTTGGCAATGACAGAGGTCAAACGTTTTCTGTAAGTCTTCACAAGGTTTTCACACACTGTTGCTGGTATTTGGCCCATTCCTCCATGCAGATCTCCTCTAGAGCAGTGATGTTTGGGGCTGTTGCTGGGCAACACGGACTTTCAACTCCCTCCAAAGATTTTCTATGGGGTTGAGATCTGGAGACTGGCTAGGCCACTCCAGGACTTGAAATACTTCTTACGAAGCCACTCCTTCGTTGCCCGGGCGGTGTGTTTGGGATCATTGTTCATGCTGAAAGAGCCAGCCACGTTTCATCTTCAATGCCCTTGCTGATGGAAGGAGGTTTCACTCAAAATCTCACGATACATGTCCCCCATTCATTCTTTCCTTTACACGGATCAGTCCTCCTGGTCTCTTTGCAAGAAACAGCCCCAAAGCATGATTTTCCACCCCCATGCTTCACAGTAGGTATGGTGTTCTTTGGATGCAACTCAGCATTTTTGTCCTCCAAAACACGACGAGTTGAGTCTTTACCAAAACGTTCTATTTTGGTTTCATCTGACCATATGAACATTCTCCCAATCTTCTTCTGGATCATCCAAATGCTCTCTAACAAACTTCAGACGGGCCTGGACATGTACTGGCTTAAGCAGGGGGACACGTCTGGCACTGCAGGATTTGAGTCCCTGGCGGCGTAGTGGTGTACTGATGGTAAGCTTTGTTACTTTGTCCCAGCTCTCACTGCAGGTCATTCACTAGGTCCCCCCGTGTGGTTCTGGGATTTTTGCTCACCGTTCTTGTGATCATTTTGACCCCACGGGGTGAGATCTTGCGTGGAGCCCCAGATCGAGGGAGATTATCAGTTGTCTTGTATGTCTTCCATTTCCTAATAATTGCTCCCACAGTTGATTTCTTCAAACAAGCTGTTACCTATGCAGATTCAGTCTTCCAGCCTGGTGCAGGTCTACATTTTTGTTTCTGGTGTGCTTTGACAGCTCTTTGGTCTTTGCCATAGTGGGGTTTGGAGTGTGACTGTTTTGAGGTTGTGGACAGGTGTCATTTTATACTGATAACAAGTTTCAAAACAGGTGCCATTATACAGGTAACGAGTGGAGGACAGAGGAGCTCTCATAAGAAAGAGTTACAGGTCTGTGAGAGCCAGAAATCTTGCTTGTTTGTAGGTGACCAAATACTTATTTTCCACCATAATTTGCAAATAAATTCATTAAAAATCCTACAATGTGAGTTTTCTGGATTTTTTTTTCTCCATTTTGTCTGTCATAGTTTTGAAGTGTACCTATGAGAAAAATTACAGGCCTCCTCTCATCTTTTTAAGTGGGAGAACTTTGCACAATTGGTGGCTGACCTAAATACTTTTTTGCCCCACTGTATTTGCAGCAGTCTTGCCCTATGCCCTCACCCTACGATCCAACAGGTCCCAGACATGCTCAATGGGAATTGAGATCCGGGCTCTTCGCTGGCCATGGCAGAACACTGACATCCTTGCCTTGTGCAGGAAATCACGCACAGAGAGCAAACGCATGGCTGGTGGCATTGTTATGCTTGGAGGGTCATGTCAGGATGAGCCTGCAGGAAGGGTACCACATCAGGGAGGAGGATGACGTTCCCCTGTAACGCACAGCAATTGAGATTGCCTGCCAATGACAACAAGCTCAGTCCGATGCATGCTATGACACACCGCCAAGACCATGACGGTCTGCAGGTGCAGGTGCACGGTGTTGTTACACGTGGTCTGCCACTGAAAGAACGATCAGCTGTCATCCTGTCTCCTGTCTTAGGGTCTCACAGTACAGACATTGGCAATCTGGACATTGCAAGTTATTGCCCTGGCCACATCTGCAGTCCTCATGCCTCCTTGCAGCACGTTAATGCAGATGAGGCTGGCATTTTCTTTTGGTGGTTTTCCAGAGTCAGTAGAAAGGCCTCTTTAGTGTCCTAACGTTTCCAGAACTGTGACCATAATTGCCTACCATCTGAGCTTACATCTGAGTTA
>NC_036867.1:21010712-21056747 GCF_002910315.2 Salvelinus sp. IW2-2015
AGAAAAAATCCAGAAAAAATCACATTGTAGGATTTTTAATGAATTATTTGCAAATTATGGTGGAAATAAGTATTTGGTCAATAACAAATGGTTATCTCAATACTTTGTTATATACCCTTGTTGGCAATGACAGAGGTCAAACGTTTTCTGTAAGTCTTCACAAGGTTTTCACACACTGTTGCTGGTATTTTGGCCCATTCCTCCATGCAGATCTCCTCTAGAGCAGTGATGTTTTGGGGCTGTTGCTTGGGCAACACGGACTTCAACTCCCTCCAAAGATTTTCTATGGGGTTGAGATCTGGAGACTGGCTAGGCCACTCCAGGACTTGAAATACTTCTTACGAAGCCACTCCTTCGTTGCCCGGGCGGTTGTGTGTTGGGATCATTGTTCATTCTGAAAGACCCAGCCACGTTTCATCTTCAATGCCCTTGCTGATGGAAGGAGGTTTCACTCAAAATCTTCACGATACATGTCCCCCATTCATTCTTTCCTTTACACGGATCAGTCCTCCTGGTCTCTTTGCAGAAAAAACAGCCCCAAAGCATGAGGTTTCCACCCCCATGCTCACAGTAGGTATGGGTGTTCTTTGGATGCAACTCAGCATTCTTTTGTCCTCCAAAAACACGACGAGTTGAGTCTTTACCAAAACGTTCTATTTTGGTTTCATCTGACCATATGAACATTCTCCCAATCTTCTTCTGGATCATCAAATGCTCTCTAACAAACTTCAGACGGGCCTGGACATGTACTGGCTTAAGCAGGGGGACACGTCTGGCACTGCAGGATTTGAGTCCCTGGCGGGCGTAGTTGTGTACTGATGGTAAGCTTTGTTACTTTGGTCCCAGCTCTCTGCAGGTCATTCACTAGGTCCCCCCGTGTGGTTCTGGGATTTTTGCTCACCGTTCTTGTGATCATTTTGACCCCACGGGGTGAGATCTTGCGTGGAGCCCCAGATCGAGGGAGATTATCAGTTGTCTTGTAGGTCTTCCATTTCTCATTTTGTCTGTCATAGTTGAAGTGTACCTATGATGAAAATTACAGGCCTCTCTCATCTTTTTAAGTGGGAGAACTTGCACAATTGGTGGCTGACTAAATACTTTTTTGCCACCCTGTATATGCATACTTGATCTGTGCAAACATGAGTGAAGTGCGGTGGGGTCTCCTTGAAGAGAGAAGTTTATCCATCTCAGTAAAGCCTCAAACATAAATTGTCCGCATCGCTGAAATGGACTACTTTTACGTGAATTAATGAGGAGGCGGAACAGACCTCAATTCAAACTGTTGTTAGAAAATACAACCGGATAGAAAATAATTTGAAATTGACAAGTTCAAACACAGCTTATAGATAATTAGCAGGCAGCGCGTGTTAACTGTCCTGTTGCGTAATAATCACATTTTGGAACAGTGAGTGCATTCTGACATCACGTGCATAAAACAACTCACGCTGGGGCGACCACTAGAGATATTTGGAACTCACATGTGAAAAGGTTACAGTCACCATTGGCCTCATTGTGAAATCCCTGGCTGGTTTCCTTCCTCTCCGGCAACTGAGTTAGGAGGGATTCCTGTGTCTTTGTAGTGACTGGGTATATTGATACACCATCCAAAGTGTCAATAATAACTTTCCAATGCTTAACGGGTTAAGCAAACATATACTCCTGAACCTATTTAGGCTTGCCATAACGAAGGGGTTGAATACTTATTGACTCAAGACATTTCAACTTAGAATTCTTCATTAGTTTGTAAAAAATTCAAAAAACATAATTCCACTTTGACATTATGGGGTATTGTGTGTAGGCCATTGACCACAACGTGTCAATTTAATCCATTTTAAACTCAGGCTGTAACACAAAACAAATTGGAAAAGGGTCTGTACATTTCATTTTTACGGCACTACTACTACTTATCCTTCAAATTGTACAGGATTCTCACTAATGGGTGCAACAAATATACTTACAAGGGACGCCTTAAATATGTTAATGAGGCAGTGATTATTTCTCCTCCCAAAATATTTCTCCACAATGCACCATCATTTACTGTATGCTGCAGTTAATACTGTATATGGCAAAACCGCAATACAGTACATTATTGTTGAATTGTTGTCACGTTCTGACCTTAGTTCCTTTTTTATGTCTTTATTTTAGTTTGGTCAGGGCGTGAGTTGGGGTGGGCATTCTATGTTGTTTTTCTATGTTTTGTTCTATACGTTATATTTCTATGTGTTTGGCCTAGTATGGTTCTCAATCAGAGGCAGGTATCGATCGTTGTCTCTGATTGAGAATCATACTTAGGTAGCCTGTTTTCCCACTATGGGTTGTGGGTAGTTGTTTTCCGTTTTAGTGTTTTCACCATTCGGGACTTTTTCTGTTTTCATTTTGATTCTCTTGTTCTTTTTGTATTTTGTATTCATTCTCATTAAAAGTTATTATGGATACGTACCACGCTGCATTTTGGTCCTCCTCTCCTTCGACCAACGAAAGCCGTTACAATGGTATTAAAATAAAAACAGCAATTGCTAATAGTGAATATTTAATTATATATAATTACAAACCTCACTCCCCCCTATCTGAATTATCAACTGCAGCCCTCATTCTCCACATATAACACCCGTGCCAATCACATTCTGTTAAAGGTCCACAAAGTACACACATCCCTGGGTCGCTCCTCTTTTCAGTTCGCTGCAGCTATCGACTTGAACGAGCTGCAACAAACACTCAAACTGGACAGTTTTATCTCAATCTCTTCATTCAAAGACTCAATCATGGACACTCTTACTGACAGTTGTGGCTGCTTTGTATGATGAATTGTTGTCTCTACCTTCTTGACCTTTGTGCTGTTGACTTTGCCCAATAATGTTTGCACCATGTTTTTGTGCTGCTACCATGTTGTGTTCCTACCATTGCTGTGTTGTCATGTTTTGCTGCCTTATGTTGTTTTCTTAGCTCTCTCTTTATGTGGTGTTGTGTCTCTCTTGTTGTGATGTGTGTTTTGTCCTATATTTATATTGTATGTATTTATTTATTTTTATTAACCCCAGGCCCCCTTCCCCGCAGGAGGCCTTTTGGTAGGCCGTCATTGTAAATAAGAATTTGTTCTTAACTGACTTGCCTAGTTAAATAAAGGTTAAATAAAAATAAATAAAATATTTTATAGCATAACAGCTGATATTTGGTGTTTTACATGACTTGCACTTTCGGCCTTAAGAAAGGCTTCTAAAGACTTCAAGGCAAAACAGGTCAAAAGGACATGGCAAAACACTCAACTATTAAAGTTTTGAGACTTGTCACTCTGATCTGTCCCCTATATTTAATTGTTAGGGAAGCCCTACCACATAAGGGTGCAACAAATATTGCCTCCTACAAGACATACATCAAAATAGGTTGACAAAAGAGAAACAACAATATCATTCACCCACTAGTGTTCAAATATTTTTGGCACTCCAAAAATGTGGTGTGGTACTTATTCTGAATTAGAGAAAATTACTGGCAAGGAAGAAGCCACTGCTCCAAAACCGCCACAAAAATGCAAAACTACAGTTTGCAACTGCACATGGGGACAAAGATCGTCTTTTTGGAGAAATGTCCTTTGCTCTGATGAAACAAAAATAAAACTGTTTTACCATAATGACCATCGTTATGTTTGGAGGAAAAAGGAGGATGCTTGCAAGCTGAAGAACACCATCCCAACCGTGCTTTGCTGCAGGAGGGACTGGTGCACTTCACAAAATAGATGGCTTCATGAGGGAGGAAAATTATGTGGATATATTGAAGCAACATCTCAAGACATCAGTCAGGAAGTTAAAGCTTGGTCGTAAATGAGTCTTCCAAATGGACAATGACTCCAAGCATACTTCCAAAGTTGTGGGAAAATGGCTTAAGGACAACAAAGTCAAGGTATTGGATTGGCCATCACAAAGCCCTGACCTCAATCCTATAGACAATTTGTGGGCAGAACTGAAAAAACGTGTGCGAGCAAGGAGGCCTACAAACCTGACTCAGTTACACCAGCTCTGTCAGGAGAAATGGGCCTTAACTTATTGTGGGAAGCTTGTGTAAGGCTACCCGAAACGTTTGACCCAAGTTAAACAATTTAAAGGCAATGCTACCAAATACTAATTGAGTGCATGTAAACTTCTGACCCGCTGGGAATGTGATGAAAGAAATAAAAGCTGAAATAAATAATTATCTCTAGTATTATTCTGACATTTCACATTCCTAAAATAAAGTGGTGATCCTAACTAAGACAGGGATTTTTTACTAGGATAAATGTCAGGAATTGTGAAAAACTGAGTTTTAATGTATTTGGCTAAGGTGTATGTAAACTTCCGACTTCAACTGTATATGTAAAACCAAATACTTTTAGACGTTTACTGAAATAGTATTTACTGGGTGACTTTCATTTTTACTTGAGTCATTTTCTGTTAAGGTATCTTTACTTTTTCTCAAGTATGACAATTGTGTATTTTTTTCAACCACTGCGTAAGTAAGCATTTCACTGTTAGTCTACACCTGATGTTTATGAAGTACAGTGGGGCAAAAAAGTATTTAGTCAGCCACCAATTGTGCAAGTTCTCCCACTTAAAAAGATGAGAGAGGCCTGTAATTTTCATCATAGGTACATTCAACTATGACAGACAAAATTAGAAAATAAAATCCAGAAAATCACATTGTAGGATTTTAATGAATTTATTTGCAAATTATGGTGAAAATAAGTATTTGGTCAATAACAAAAGTGTTCCAATACTTTGTTATATACTTGTTGCAATGAGAGGTCAAATGTTTTCTATGGGATTTTCTATGGGGTTGAGATCTGGAGACTGGCTAGGCCACTCCAGGACCTTGAAATGCTTCTTACGAAGCCACTCCTTGTTGCCCGGGCGGTGTGTTTGGATCATTGTCATGCAGCCACGTTTCATCTTCAATGCCCTTGCTGATGGTAGGCTTTGTTACTTTTTGGTCCCACTTCTCCGCAGGTCATTCACTAGTCCCCCGTATGGTTTCTGGGATTTTGCTCACCGTTCTTGTGATATTTTGACCCCCACGGGGTAGATCTTGCGTGGAGCCCCAGATCGAGGAGATTATCATTGGTTTGTATGTCTTCCATCTTCTAATAATTGTCCACAGTTGATTTCTTCAACAAGTGCTTACACTATTGCAGATTCAGTCTTCCCGCCCCTCATTGCAGGTCTACCAATTTTGTTTCTGGTGTCCTTTGACACCTCTTTGGTCTTGGGCCATAGTGGGATTTGGAGTGTGATTGTTTTGGTTGTGGACAGGTGTTTTTATTACTGATAACAAGTTCAAACAGGTGCCATTAATACAGTAACGAGTGAGAGGACAGAGGCAGCCTCTAAAGAAGAAGTTAAATGTCTGTGGAGAGCCAGAATCTTGCTTGTTGTCGGTGACCAAATACTTATTTTCCCACTTAATTTGCAAATAAATATTATTACAATCCTAGAATGTGATTTAGATTTTTTTTTTCTCATTTTGTCTTGTCATAGTTGAAGTGTACCTAATGATGAAAATTACAGGCCTCTCTCATCTTTTTTAAGTGGGAGAACTTGCACAATTGGTGGTGGACTAAATATATTCTTGCCGCACTTGTATGTTTGATTTGACTTGGAACTTGTATAAAGGTGAAATATTCCAGTGGAAGGCTCCACTTTGTTTAACTTCAACTGTGATAATCTCTAAGGGAACATTCACTTGAAAATACCCATTTAAATGTAAAGCCATTAATAAGATAACTGGGTGGGGTGGGGGTGGGGGGGGGGGTAGTGGTAGTAGTTTTATTTGATTACATATATTGGACAAATAGGATCTGGACTGACTGGCTTGGTTAATAAACTGTATGCTAATGTGAAAAATAATAGGTTTGGATATTTCCCAAGCGGCACCATATTATATTGATAATGCAAAACTTTTGACCAGAGCCATATGGACCACAGACCTGTGTTCAGATACATGTGTATTTTATTTTCAATTAAGCAGCCCAATATATATATATATTTTTATATATATATATATATAATATACACACACACACTATCATTCAAAAGTTTGGGGTCACTTAGAAATGTCCTTGTTTTAGAAAGAAAAATCACCTTTTTTGTCCATTAAAATGACATGAAATTGATCAGAAACAGACGACTTACGTCCTCAACTGGCAGCTTCATTAAACAATACACACAAAACAGCAGTCTCAACGTCAACAATGAAGAGGCGGCTCCGGGATGCTGAAAACAGTTTTCAGATGTGCTAACATTATTGCAAAAGGGTTTTCTAATGATCAATTAGCCTTTTGAAATGATACACTTTGATTCGCTAACACAACGTGCCATTGGAACACAGGAGTGATGGTTGCTGATAATGGGCCTCTGTAGATATTCCATGAAAATAAAATAAGTATTTTCCAGCTACAATAGTCATTTACAACATTAACGTCTACACTATCTGATCAATTTAATGTTATTTTAATGGACAAGAAAAGTGCTTTTCTTTCAAAAAGAAGGACATTTCTAAGTGACCCCACACTTATGAATTGTAGTTTATATTTGTTTTGTATTTTAATGATTGTAAAAAACAAATAGCCTTCCAAATTTTATTTGACAGTTTTTTCAAATACCTAATTCAAATACTAGTTTCATATACCTGTAATGTATACGCAGGGACTGAAGAAACTGGGTTTAATAATATTAATAAAAAATACAACAGGAGAAGCTTACTGAACATAACCAAAACCAGTACTGCTTGATGAGTGAGGCTTATATGAAGGGAGAGTAATCAGGGTGGTGTTGAAGTCCAGGTGTGCTTAACGATGGGCAGCAGGTGTGCGCAATGTGGGTTGCCAGGACCGGTGGTTAGTAGACCGGCGACGGCGAGTGCCAGAGCGGTAGTAGACATGACCGTACCCCTCATTGCGCGGCCCCAGTCGCAGGATGACGCAGGCCAGGGGGACCGTCCTGAGGGTGAGGAGCGAGCCAGTCGGCGAAGGTGGAAATCTCAGATGATGTTGGGATCTAGAATATTGTTTACCAGAACCCAACACCGCTCCTCTGGAACATACCCCTCCCAGTCCACCAGGTACTGGAGCCGACCCCCACGAGATCTGAGGGGATAGGCTGGGTTGTGTCATGGCGAACGGCATCAGCCAGGGGACCATGAACCACCGGCCTGTTGTGGAAATACTAATCAATAATGAGGAGAGACAAGGTCAATCACCAATCAGGACATTACTTTATTCAAAACGTATTAATAACATTGATTCATTATTGCAATAATGAAGCTGGTCGACGAACCACCCTTAGATGATTTGTTGAGAGCCCAACGAGCGGATTTGAGCCACAGCACTTTATAATAAAGCACATCCTCCTGAATGTTCATGACAAACAGATGTATGGAATGGGTCACAAGGTTCGTATTTGTATGAAAGATACAAAAAATTCACAGCTGACAGTATCTGCTGTAAAGACTGTTCTCATTGTGTAGAAACCAGGGTCTGGCCCCAAACAAGGTTCCTCTCTTAATTAGCCATACCCGAGCCATCTGTCCCCGACACCTTCCAGTCAAACTGGAGCCATCTCCCTCACATGAATGGAATGTGGCCTAAGGCATCGTAAATCTACTGTCAGCATTAAGCCCCAGAGGCAAAATTCAGAAGACCACGCACAGATGAGAGTGTTCTAAAAACACTATTCTACTCCATAAAACCACAATTTGATGCAATAACAGTATTATAACATAATCTTGTAATTTCTCTCTCTCATGGGCCTGAGGAGGGAAACATGAAAAGAGGGTGAGATGCAGTAGTTCGTGGGGAGCTGGAATCTGTATGTCATCTCGATGACTCTCTGGGTGGAGCCTCACGTGTGTGGCGTTCGACACCTCTGCCTGCCGGAACCACTCGTCCACGACAGGGGCCTCGGTCTGGCTCGGAGTCCACGGAGCAAGGGCCGGCTGAAATCCCAGGACGCACGGGAAGGGAGTCAAACCGGTGGAGGAGTGACGAAATTAGTTCTGGGCGTATTCTGCCCATGAAAGAAACCGGGCCTGGCAGTTACTCCTTAACAAAATCCCCAGCTGCTGGTGTTTCTTATCCACTT
The DNA here is from genome assembly GCF_002910315.2 of Salvelinus sp. IW2-2015. Taxonomy (NCBI): domain Eukaryota; kingdom Metazoa; phylum Chordata; class Actinopteri; order Salmoniformes; family Salmonidae; genus Salvelinus; species Salvelinus sp. IW2-2015. Next base: position 21,018,815 of record NC_036867.1, read on the forward strand.
GCCTGTCAGACTGAGGCCGGTACCCAGATGTGAAGCTGACCGTGAGCACGGTCGGAGACGATGTCATCCAGAAGGCCATAGTGCCGGAGGACCTGCTGGAACAATGCCTCAGCAACCTGGAGAGCGGTAGGGAGACAAGTGAGAGGGATAAAACGGCAGGATTTAGAGAATCTGTCCACAACAACCATAATAGTGGTGAAACCATCAGACAGAGGGAGATCAGTAACATCTAATGGACAGAGGGGACCAAGGCCACTGAGGCACGGGTAGGGGTATCTCTGCTGGAACATGCCGGGGAGATTATGTGTCCAAACAGAGCATGAATGGACATAGCGGGTGAAATCCTGTGCCAAGGTGGGTCACCAGTACTCCATGGAGATGGATTGAATAGTGCGTGTGATGCCTGGGTGTCCAGCGGCAAGGGATGTGTCCACCCAGACCAACAGGCAACCCTGCACCTCTGTGAAGATGTAGATGCTCTCAAGTGGGCAGGTAGCAGGCCCGGGTTCCCTCTCCAGAGCCTGGCAGATGTCCACATCTACGTCCCAAAACAGGGGGCCAACGATATGGAAGGATGGAATGATGGGCTGGAGGGCACTCACAGGACTCTCAACTGATGCGGAACCACAAGGTAAGGGAAATCAGGTCTTCTGACATCCGGGTGCCCAGGTGGTGAGTTTTTATCCTCGACCAGGAGATGGTGGGGTCATGACGTTGGAGCCACGGAAGGCAGAAGATGACTTTGTGTACAGGAGCAGTGATGATGAGTAATGGAAGGCTTTCTTGGTGCATGGGTCCCACGGTGAGGGTGAGTGGTTTTGTGATGTGCATGAGTGCCGGATCCCAATGGATGTTTATCCAGGGCTTGGACCAGAAAAGGAGAGTGGGAATGCGGCGATGTTGAGGGAGGAGACTAGGGCCTGGTCGACAAAATTCCCTGTGGCACCACTCGAGCCACATAGACAACACCTGAGGGACAGCAAGCCAGTGAAATGCAAACCAGGAAGGATTTGGGGGAAAACGATGAAGGAATACTCACGCTTACCCTGGGAGACGGATGATCGCGGGGCTGTCCCTCTGTCCCAGTGGACTTCGTGTTGGGACGCACCGGACACTGCTGGAACCCCTCTTGGCCACAATAGGGACACAGCCCCAGCTGCCACGGGGAGGTGTGAAAACCTATCTCCATGAGTCCAGGCTCTGCCCCAGGATGGCCAAAGGAGGAGGCGAGGGGAGTTACGGCGCTCCCAAAGAAGGTTGTCCAGACAGATGGCCATCGCAATGAGCGCGTCCAGGTAAAGTTTGTCGCCTCGGCAAGCCAACTCCATCTGGACCTCCTCACGCAGTCCTTTTCGGAATTGGGTGTGGAGCACCAGCTCATTCCAGCCACTGGAGGCTGCCACAGTCCGGAAGGTGAGGGCATACTCAGCAGCGGGTATGGGCACCCTGACGGAGTTGGAGTAGTCGCTCACCTCCCGCTCTGCCCTCTGGTGGATGGTCAAAGATCGCCCTGAACAGAGCCATGAACCCCTTGAGGAACCCAGCTCTTCCTCTATTCTCTCCCAGATGGCTGTAGCCCACTTCAACACCCGCCCGGTCAGCAGGGAAATGACTGTGGCAACCTTGGACCTCTTGGTGGGGGCTCCCGTCTGATGAGCGAAATAGAGGGAGCGCTGGGGTAGGAAGCCACGGCATTTGGATGGAGTCCCGTCATACTTGTTGGGTAGGCTCGTGGTAGAAGGCCCTCCGCTAGTTGGAGGTGAATCTCTCAGGTGGTGTCGAGTTGGTGGAGGACCGCATCCATAGCCACACCCAGTTGCACCAGCTGATCATGGTGTTGGTGGATGTGTCCTTGTTGGTCCACCGTCTGGGAGATATCCTTATCTTCTGCTGTTTCCATTTTTGAAGAGGCAGTATTCTGTAACGTATATGCAGGGAGTCAGGAAAAAGGTGCATAAGGTGAGTTTACTAATAATAAAAAGCAGAAAAACAATAATTAATTGAAGAAGAAAGTACAAAACAGGAGAAGCATAACGAACATAACCAAAACCAATACTGCCTGATGACTGAGGGTTATATGATGGGAGATTAATCAGGGTGGTGATGCAGTCCAGGTGTGCTTAACGATGGGGAGCAGGTGTGTGCAATGATGGTTGCCAGGTGTGTACAACGTGGGTTGCCAGGACCGGTGGTTAGTAGACCAGTGACGTCGAGCGTGGGAGTGGTAGTAGACGTGACAATACATGGGTTAAATACATGGGAACGTATTTGAGCCAGTGTACTTGAGTATTTCTAATATTTTAAAAGTAAAGGTTATCTACTTGTTTGGAAATGCATTGAAAAGTAATAGAAATATATGAAATAGTATTTGAACCCAGGTCTGATGGGCCTTTGTCGAAAGTAATGCACTACATAGGGAATTGGGTGCCAATTAGGATGCAGTCTTGGTAGTGTTTGTTTAGCATCTTCCCATTTGACCAAATGTTTATAATGACCATAGCACAGGGTCTTAGTGTGGATTACTATGGCAATGAGTCTAGGTCGTCATGATAACTCCATGGTGCATCAATGGGTGGATGGGTTTTATTGCAGCCCACATGCCAACCGACTCTGAGCTTCCTTTATAAATGGCCAATTAGGTAACTCAAACCGCAGATGCGGAGTAGCTTAACATCAACTAAAAAACGTGGGTATGCGTCCGTGTTGTAGCGTCATCCTAATGCTGTCACGACCTGATCTGTTTCACCTGTCTTTGTGATTGTCTCCACCCACCTCCAGGTGTCACCTGTTTTCCTCATTAGTCCCTGGGTGCTTATTCCTATGTTCCCTGCTTGTCTGTTGCCAGTTTGTCTTGTTTGTCAAGTCAACCAGTGTGGTTTTCCCATTTTCCTGCTTTCTGTTTTGCTAGTCCTCCCGGTTCTGACCCTTGCCTGTCTAGACTCTGAACCTGCCTGCCTGACCCTTCTGCCTGCCCTGACCTCGAGCCTGCCTGCCACTCTGTACCGCCTGGACTCTGACCTGGTTTCGATCTTTTGCCTGTCCACGACCATTCTCTTGTCTACCCCTTGGATTACAACACATATCAGAGACTCAAACCATCTGCATCCCGTGTCTGCATCTGGGTCTCACCTTGTGCCCTTATAAACTCTGCTTCTGGCTTCTTGTATAACTGATAAGGTCTTTGGATGTCCTTGCTGTGTTGACATTTTTCTGAATGGTAAACATGGTAATATAGGTTCAGTAGTACAGAAATGAAGATTACTTTTCTGCTTGCATGAATAAAAAACTATACATTGTGTGATGAGTAGAACAAAAAGATGCGAATAAGAGTGTCTGTTACACGACTTTCATAAATATAGTAATTCTAATTTGTGGTAAAGGCATCAGACCATGCTAGTTAGGTCAGTATCAAGGCTGCAACAACATTTGAGCCATATTCTAATTGTGAATTATCTCGAGGTTCATAAGCCCAAACAAGTACGATGTTTTACTCTTTAATAAGCAGTGTAATAGCTGCTTTAGAAAAGAGAACAGATACTCAGACATTGTGCAATAATCAACATAATTCTCTGCTGACAAAATGGCCAATCCTCATGCTGATCAGCACGTTAGACAATGGAAATATTTTGAATGATTCTCAATGTCTTAGAGGGCCAAATGAATAGCGTTTTGGCTAGCGCTCACGTTTGCTCCTTACAAAGAACTAGGCTCTATCCCAAATGGCACCTATTTTCTATTTGTGCACTACTTTTGACCAAGGCCTATAGGGGTCTGGTAAAAAATAAAGCACTGTATAGGGAATAGGGTGCCATTCGGGACTCAACCCTATAGATCAAAGCCAAGAAGGGTCGCAGAGTACATGATGACAATATTATTTTGTTTTGGTCAGCTGAATTTACAAACTGCTTCCAGTGAAGTTGTAATACTCAATATTGGAATATAAAAAACAACTACAATTACTGTTGTTAGTTTAGTGGTTTAACCAAATTCTAGTATATGTGATTGAGGCACCAAAACAACAACAGCAACCAAAATCTCAGCCATCCAATCAAAGTCCTGTGTATCACCAGGGACAGTTTATATTTGCATGACTCTGTTGACACCATGTGTTTAAGCACGCAATAAGCACGCAATCACATCTTCTGACCGCACGCACGCACGCACGCAGGCACGCACGCACGCACGCACGCACGCACTTACGCACGCATACGGAAACCAGAATCCATTCCACCCCTTTAACCATGGGCTAGGCATCTGGGCATGGGGCATGCTTAGGCAGCGTAGCTAATCAGTGAAGCCAAGTTGCCTCCTTTGACAGAGAAAAATCCCACTCTGGGTCTGTTGACACACACGCACACACACACATGCACACACACACGCTGCACATGACTGGCGGCCGCGTGGCTCTAGCAGGGGATGAAATGAATTAGACACACATCTAAATAGACTCTGTCATGTTGCATTGCACTTACTCACAGCCATTTTTACAGGGAAATGTTAAGAAGTCTCCTATCACCTTCAAATACTGATAACGTTCTGTTACTTGGTATTTTGCAAGGTGTGCTGAAGAGTTTTCACCTTACTGCAGATTTGCTTTGGAAAAAACTGGCTACAGTAGTACTGGAGTTAGAAAGTTCACAGTTTGATAGTCCCTCTCATAGAGATGCACATCTCTCCTCTCCTCTCTGTGAATTGATGTTAACATCTAAACATGGACTATAAACAGTATAGCTGGCCACAATATGTCATACCAACTCGGTCTAGTAGTAACCAAAGAGATGATCACAGCATAATTAAACAATGTTATCAATACCGTTATTGCACGTGTTACGATAAAAGTATGACATAAAAATTAAATGAGACATTGCCCTAAAATAAATTAAATGCTGAAACTATGAAAATAATGTGTTGATGTACTTGGTCAAGATTATGTTAACACATCGTATTGTGCTGATCATTGCCTATTCAAGGCGCCTGCATACATACAGTACCAGTCAAAAGTTTGGACACACCTACTCATTCCAGGGTTTTTCTTTATTTTTACTATTTTCTACATTGTATAATAATAGTGAAGACATCAGAACTATGAAATAAAACATATGGAATGATGTTTTAACACCAAAAAAGTGTTAAACAAATCAAAATGTATTTTATATTTGAGATTCTTCAAAGTCGCCTCGATGACAGCTTTGCACACTCTTGGCATTCTCTCAATCAGCTTCATGAGGTAGTCACCTGGAATGCATTTCAATTAACAGGTGTACCTTTTAAAAAGTTAATTTGTGGATTTTCTCTCCTTCTTAATGCATTTGAACCAATCAGTTGTGTTGTGACAAGGTAGGGGTGGTATACAGAAGATATGGCAAGATTATGGCAAGAACAGCTCAAATAAGCAAAGAGAAGCGGCAGTCCATCACTTTAAGACATGATCAGTCAAAGCGGAAAATGTCAACATTTTGAAAGTTTCTTCAAGTGCAGTCGCAAAACCCATCAATCGCTATAATGAAACTGGCTCTCATAAGGACCGCCACAGGAAAGGAAGACGCAGAGTTACCTCTGATGTAGAGGACAAGTTCATTAGAGTTAAATGCACCTCAGATTCCAGGCCCAAAAAATGCTTCACAGATCAAGTAAAAGACACCTCTCAACATCAACTGTTCAGAGAAGACTGCGTGAATCAGGCCTTCATGGTCGAATTGCTGCAAAGATACAACTATGGGCTATTGTGTGTAGATTGAGGGAAAAAAATAATTGTATACATTTTACTGATAAGGCTGTAATGTAACAAAATGTCAGGGGGTCTGAATACTTTCCGATTGCACTGTACATACAGCCTCTACTGTTAATTTCACTAACCGACCTAGTCATGATTGTGATAAATTTCTGCCTATGGCTTAGTATGAAATGTAGCCGCAATGCTGAGACAACATTGGTATGCACTATCTTCTACTGCTCTTGACCGTTGCTAGGCTGCGCCCATTACTACTATGCTTCCTCCTTGCAGTTCTAAACTTCACCATCTCTTTGCATAGCCCACCACATGGACTGTTATTCTTAATCACAACTGGATGGATCCATAACAAATTACTTTGGGAATAAATATCACCGAATGATGGAAATATTGTAATTAAGTAGGCTCATGCAATTGAAGTCATCAAATGGTTGTTTACTGAAACTCCCAAAGTCATCCAATTATTACAATAAGCAATAGCCTACCCGCGTGGGGTCAATTAGTCCAGCACCGTTTTGCGCTGCTTTGAGAGAAGCATGTGGACTCTCTCGATCAATCAATCAATGTCAAATTTTTCTTTTCACTAAATCTCCATTTTGGATTTTGATTAGGCTACAATTAGGCTATGGAAATGTTAGCTAAGTTGAGGTGAGTGCTGCTCATGATCATCTTATCTAGTTGGCTAATTTATTAGCACTGATCATAGCATTTTGACAGCATGTTATGTAGCTTAACAAGTGGAATTGTTTGTGTTTCACGCGCAGTTGCTTAGTCGCCTAGGCCTACTCCCGACCAAAAGCCTGTGACTTGTCTTAATCAATCAATATGATTTGATATCACTGAATCTCTGTCTGTATATTTGGTTAATTCTCTGGATGGGCAAATAAGTGGAGGTGGTATAGCTTACATTACCTATTCCTTTGCTCATCTGTCACTGATCAGAAACATTTAGCATGCAATAATGTAGCCTAAATCAAGTGAGAGACAATATATATATTTTTTTAAAGTATATTATTTTAAAGGGTATAAGAGAGAGAGTATTGTATTACAGTAGTGTGAGACAGAGGCGCACAGTAAACTGTACAACAACACAGTGACCCTTGGTAAAGTACAAACAAAATAACAGTGTAGGTTTTGACGGCATCATAAATCATAGTCCTAGTGGCAGGCAGTGAGCCCAATAGTGTTGTGAGGGCACATGGAGTCTACTCTCCTTCCTCGTCCCTTGCCTACGGTTGTGTCCCAATTTACACCCTATTTAGTGCACTACTTTTGACCAGAGCAAAAATAGTGGACTATGTAGGGAATATGGTGTCATTTGTGACGCAAACCATGTTTGCTGTTCTTCTGCTATAGGCTGCAGAAAGTGGAACGGCCATGTCAGACAAAACACAAGAGACCAACAAAATAGATAAAAGAGTGTGGCGTTATAGCAGGAACAGCAGCATCTAATGGGTAAAACCTGGTACTTTAACAATAATTTATGGTAAGTAATGCAAGCAACTTCAATAGCTATTTTCTCTGAACAGGGGGAGAAAATAAAAAATCACCAGATTCTCATGGAATACATTACATAGGATGAAGAAGCAATGCCCCAAGCCGCAGCTCCATATTACTTGTCAGACATAGATAACTGGTTGTTGGGGTGGGATTGGCATGGAGTGTGGGGGGTCCGTGGGTAGCTTTTTTACCATTTCCCATGTTTTGCGCAATGGTAGGAAGAATTATGGTCCAAAATCAGATGTTGGTTACTGTATTTATTAAGGCTGTCAAACAATTAAAATAATTAGTTGTGATTAATCACATGATTTTCTGTAGTTAATTGCGATTAATCACACGTTTTGAATTTGTTAAGATGTTGCCCTACATATTTTCCATTTAAAAAGCAGTGCATTGTGTTATAGGCATACTATACTTTGATTGTAAGGGACGGAAACACAAATAATCTATCAGAATATTTTTAACAGCATTTTCACCAGAACATAAACCTGTTACCATTCATTTCAGTCCCCCTATTACTTTCCAATGAGCCAGTTCCTAAGACAAACAAGCCTGCTGACATTTTCAGAGGATAAAGCTGCTCTTTTCTTCTGTTAAATATGCCCTGAAAACAACCTCTCACAGGGTACTGCTGTGGCAGGTGTTGCCAGGGTACTGCATGCAATGCGGGCCAGCCTGTTGTGTGCCCCTGCATGCTGTGACTCCCACTGCATTCAACAGTCCTCCATGTTGATGCAGGGCTCTGCTTTGTAACACTCCACACATTTCTCAGTGGACTCAACTTCATCAGACTCAGACTCTGAACCCAACAATTAGGCCTCTTTCTTCTTTGGTGGCTCTGACTGACTCTGTTGCTTACTCAGGTTGCTGTGCAGACCTCTCTTCCTTCAAGTTGTTGACCAGAGCCCACACCTCCCCACTCTCAGCTCTGGGAAGGTACTTCAGATCTTTAAACCTTAGGTCGTGCTGTGGTGATCTTCAGCCATGTGACGTTGGTGTTTTCCTTGTGTTTCTCCAAGTCTGTTGTGAATGTCAGCTTGAATCTTACCACGTAGGCAGGGTCACCAGCGGAGCTGTCCATCACCTGCAAGAGATGGCACAAAGCTGGCAGGTCCAGTGAACAGGAAATGTACTCCCCTCCTCCCAGGATTTCAGTCAAGTACATGTACCTGCATTGGAAGATAAAACATTTTAAAAAACAACTCAGTCAATTGTTTCTCCAGTTCAGCTGTGGTTGGCATGGTGATGTTGGTCTACTGTTAGGCCAGAGCATCTCTGTGGTTGTTGGTTTCTGTGCACACACTTGACCATTTCCAGTGTGAAATTCCATATTGTTGTGACGTCTTGTGTGAATGACTCCTTCTGTTGCCCATTTGCAACTTGCGTAACTCTTGTCACGCCCTGACCATAGAGATGCTTTTATTCTCTATGTTGGTTAGGTCGGGGTGTGACTAGGGTGGGTTATCTAGGTTATTATTTGTCTATGTTAGCCTGGTATGGTTCCCAATCAGAGGCAGCTGTTTATCGTTGTCTCTGATTGGGGATCATATTTAGGCAGCCGTTTTCCACTGGGTTTTTGTGTGATCTTGTTTGTTTGTGTGTAGGTGCCAGTGTGCACTGCATTTGACTTCACGTTTTGTTCTGTATTGTTTTGGTGAGTTTCTTTAATTAAACATGTGGAACTCTACGCACGCTGTGCCTTGGTCCGTTAATTCTACAAACGACCGTGACAACTCTGCAGCGTTTGAAAATGAACAGCGTCATGCATTTTAAATTAATCACACACGTTAACTTTGACAGACCTATTTGTTGACAATTCAGTGAATCCTATACATTAAAATGGCCAATTTGGGTGCATTCAATTACCTTAATGTCAAACGTTTTAGGAATGCTAATATTAGCTGTTTCTAACTACATAAACAATTTCAGAATGATCTGAGATGATGGGTGTCATCGCTATCTGAAATTACATGGAACGACTCCTTTTTGGTGTTGTACGTGGCCATTAAGCAAGCAACACATATAGCACAAACAGGCAGTCATATCATCTTGTTGTGTGTCAGAAAAACGATCTATCCACAATAACATATGATCCATCATAATCACGTTTGGCTACTAGAAAAGCCTCATAAAAATCCGGTGCATGGTTGCTTCTCAGGTTACTGCTGAAATGTATTGATATAGTGAAGAAAAGCAATGACAGTGTCTCTCCTTTTTTGTTACTGTGTGTGTGTGTGTGTGTGTGTGTGTGTGTGTGTGTGTGTGTGTGTGTGTGTGTGTGTGTGTGTGTGTGTGTGTGTGTGTGTGTGTGTGTGTGTGTGTGTGTGTGTGTGTGTGTGTGTGTGTGTTTGTGTCTTTGTGTGTGTCTAAGTGTGTTTACTTGTGAAAGTAAAGAGAACACATCTAATCATTTTGTATTTTAATTGAAAGTCTGTGAAGCTTGAGGATCACAGTGAACGACGCTATGCGGCCAGGGCCAGGCTGTGTTGGGCCTCTCTCTGATTTAGATGCCTCTGGGGGGATAAGACCAGAGGGTGTGGGCCTGGGCCGTGGATGCTCTCCATCCACTCTGGAGAGGAGAGAGGAGAAGAGATGAGGGGAGAGCGTCCAAAGCCATTCTCACTCCCTCTCCTCTCCTCCCGCTCTTGTTGCTGTTGACATGGGCCATCAGAGGAAGGGTTTTTAATGTACAGTCTCATTCACTGTGTAAGGGATTAGTCCAGTGCTCTGCCAGAGATGGACTCAGACTGGCCCCTATTACTAAATCCTCCAGTGATGCTGTCGTATTATCATCTGGAAGTTTTTTTTTTTACTAGTGGATGGACATGAACTACTGGCGTGACGCACTAATCTTTCTGCTACAAAAGTTTTAAAAAACTGACATGACGAATTGAAAAGGGGTTGGGAGAGAGTAGAAAAGCATTTCTTCCCTTTTTTTCCCCGGCTGCATAATTTAGTTCCTATTAGCAACATCATTCGGACTTTTTTTTATGATGATAATTTGGAATTCTGGTGTTGGCACTGCTAATCCAGCGGCATTACACTTTGCCGAGGGATTACTGAGTGACAACTTCAAGTGAAACGAAAGATGTAAGGGCCTCTTAAGCCGTGTTCCTATTAGGAGCCACAGTACGATGTGACACCGTAGCAGGCTTCATTGCACACTTGCCAACTAGTTGTGGTCCAAAATTATTAGCACCCTTAATAAAGATGAGAAAAAAAAGACTGCATAAAATAAATAATGCAAATACTGAGCTATTTTGTACGCATACATTTATAAAAATGAAAATTACAGAACGAATTGGAACGGATCTTAGACAATTCCTCCATACATAATCTTCCCAGATCCTTGATATCCTTCGTCTGTGCTTATAGACGGCCCTCTTCAATTAAATCCACAGGTTTTCAATGGGGTTCCAGTCTGAATACTGAGATGGTCATTGCAAAATGTAGATTTTTGCTATTAGTTTTTTTCTGCATATGCATCTTTCGTTCAACGCCAAACCCACCACTAGTGTGCGTGGCCAAAGATCTCTATTTTTACGTCATCTGACTGTAGCACCGAATCCAATCCAAATGTCAATGTCGTTTAGAGCTTACATTTGTTGGATGACATGCAAATAGAACACTTTGGTCACACACGCCGGTGTTGGGTTTGGCATCGAAAGAAACATGCCTGTGCAGAAAATAATCCCACACCTACTTTAATCGTATGGCACTATTTCGTTTCCACTGGTCAACGGCATCAAACATGGTCGCAAGTGGAAGTGCATCTTCCAGCAAGACAATAACCCCAAGCACACAAAGTAATGGTTAATTGACCACAAAATCAAAATTTTGCAATGGCCAATTTTGCACCCCCCATTCAACAACTGTCTGAATTGAAGAGGGGCACAGACAAAGGATATCAAGGATCTGGAAAGATTCTGTATGAAAGAATGGTCTAAGATCTCTACCAATGTGTTCTCCAATCTCATTAAACATTTTAGAAAAAGCCTTGGTGCCATTATCCTCGCAAGGTGAGTTAATGAAAACAGAGGGTTCAAATTGAACGACTAACACATTTTTCTCTCAAAAAGATGGGTGCCAATAAAATAATACAATTTCCAAATGTAGTTTTGCATACAATATACAGTAGCTCAGTATTTGCATTATTATCGAGCGTGCCAATCATTTTGGACGTGACTCTATACCCTCAGAGATAAACTCTCCAGTGGTCATAGGCAAAATGTATTTATTTATTTTCCTGACTAATTTCCAACTACTTCCACACACATCACTTATCACACTTATATTTGGGGGTAGGGGAAAGGAGGCTAAAAGTTTCCTTTTGATACTCCAACCCATCACCCTCTCTGCCTCTGCCATTGACCTTCACTATCTGTATGACTGAGTGGAGAGATGTTTAATGCCAAAGGTATGCTGCTTTATCCCGACCCAGACTTCCAGCCAACAGAGCTAGTTTAATTAGGTTCTACCTGCCCTGAACCAGCTAAAATCCTCTCAGGTGTTTATAGTGTTTTTAATCGCTTGCTTTTAACAAAATCATAAAAAGTTTTATATTCTTCCAAGGACATTGAATGCTGCATAGATTAACGGGATGTTTGTGAATACTGTATGTGGTAAATCACCTCAATGTAATTCATTTTAGAATGACCCAATCATGCCCCTTCTCTCTCTCCTCTAAAAAGGAGGAAGTGAGAAAAAAAAGCACCTTCCCATAAATTCATTCAAAATGTTATTTTATCCTGAGGCTACTATACCATCAAATAAGATTGATTCTGACACAAAATTATGGAAAAAAAAGACACACGGGAGGGTAAGAAGAGAGGAGAGGGGAAAAAAGGAATCTTGCAGCCAGTTTAAGACACGTCGCTCTACTCTCACGTACGTGCGTCTGTGTGTTTCGCCCCGGCGAGGGCCAAAGTAACTGCTCAATCCCAGGTAATTAACCCAGGGAACACTCTAGCGCAACACACACACACTGCCAGCCTTTAAGCATAACACTCCATTAGTCATATCCCACAAGGCCTTGCAAATGACAGGCAGGACAAACAGAGTGGGGATCCTAGGGCTGTGGCAGTAGTACCAGGAGGGAGAGAAGACTTACCCGTATGAAGTTATCACACTTGGGTGTTGTTAATTATAAAAGGTTGCGTAGAGGCCAGTTTAAAACTATGTAATCGCATCTGATTGAAGTGTGCTAAGACTACTTTTTCACTGTGGGTAAAGGTCTCAAAGTTTAGGAATTCCACTAGAAGAGTAATTGGAACTACGGTATTTGTCTCCTTTTGTGACAGACATTTTTGGTGAACGACTTACCACAGTAATACAGGATAGGTCAATGTAAACCTACAGTACCAGGGCATCACTTTTTTGAAAGTGTCACAGCTTTGATATTTCTAAAATATCCAAGCAGTCTGTTGAAAGGATATACAGTGTCTACACTCTTAGAAAAAAAGGGTTCCACAACGGTTCTTCTGCTGTCCCCATAGGAGAATCCTTTTTGGTTCCAGGTAGAACCCGTATAGGTTCTATATTAAACCCAAAAGGGTTCTACCTGGAACCCAAAAGGCTTTTTCAAAGGGTTCTCCTATGGGGACAGACGAAGAAACCTTTTATGTTCTAGAAGGCAACTTTTTTTAAAGAGTGTACCATAAGTATTCACACCCTTGGATTTCTTCAAATGTTATTGTTACAAAGTGTGATTAAAAAGGATTTTGTCAACAATCTACACACATTTTTGTGGATCAGATAAGTCTTCACCCACTGAGTCATTACATTGTAAAAAATTTTGGCAGTGATTACAGCTGTGAGTCTTTTTGGGTAAGTCTGTTACAACTTTTCACACCTGGATTGTGCAATATTTGACCATTATTCCTTTCGAAATTATTTAAGCTCTGTCAAGTTACTAGACATCCATTTTGAAGTCTTGCCATAGATTATCAAGCAAATTCAAGCAGAAGTCAAAACTGCAACCAGGCCATTTATGTACGTCCACTGTCTTTTTGTTAATATATACATTTGTCACTCAGTGTCTGGTGGAAAGCAGACTGAACCAGGCTTTCATCTAGATTTTTGCCTGTGCTTAGCTCCATTCTGTTTCTTTTTGTCCTGAAAAACTCCCCAGTCTTTGATGGTGACAAGCATATGGTGAATGGTACTCAGTGATATGTTGTTTGATTTGCCCCAAACAAGCTATTTATACAGGAAAAATGCGAATTGCCCTGTACCACATTTTTTTCAGATATACTCCAGTGCCTGGTGGCAAACAGGATGCATGTTTTGGAATATTTTTTCTCTTTACAGGCTTCCTTCTTTTCACTCTATTATTTATGTTTGTATTGTGGAGTAACTTCAATATTGTTGATCCATCCTCAGTTTTAATCACAGCCATTAAACTCTGTAGCTGTTTAAAATCACAATTGTTCTTATGGTGAAATCCCTGATTATCCCCTGTGTTGTCTGTTGCCAGTTAGCTTTGTTTGTGAAACCTACCAGTGTTTGTTCCCTTGTTCCTGTCTGTTTCTTGCTCCTGTTTCCTAGTCCTTCACGGTTCTGACCCTTCTGCCTGCCCTGACCCTGAGCCTGCCTGCCGTTCTATACCTTGCCCCACCTCACTGGATTATTGACCCCTGCCTGACCTAACCATGAGAGTGCCTGCCGTTCTGGACCCTTTGCACCCTCTCTGGATTACTGAGCCCTGCCTGCCTTTGAACTGTCGTTTGCCTGCCACTGTATTAGAAATTAACTTTTGTTTCTTCAACACTGTCTGCATCTGGGTCATACCTGAAACCTGATAAGGAGCTTGCTTCAGTACAGTCAGTGAAGAGCACAACCACATGGAAAGGTTTATTGGAGGAGGATAATAAGTGTGTGGCAAAGCTGGGACTGAATTTTGAAAAGTTATGCAGTGTGACCACTGATGGGTGCCCAAACTTGATAGGAAAAAGCGTTGGTCTTTTGAAAAGGATACAAGATCAAGTAGCTAAGCTTTTTTCCTGCATTGCATTATTCATCAGGAGGTGCTCTGTAAATGTGTTCTGAAAATGAGCCATGTTGTGGATACAGTCACTAAAGTGGTAAACGTCATTCATAAGAGCAAAATCTTTAAACCACAGGCGGTTTGTCTCACTGTTGGAAGAGACAGAGTCGGGTCATGCAGATCTCCCCTACCCTACCACACAAACGTGAGATGGCTGAGTTTGGGGAAGGTGCTTAAAAGGGTGTGGGACCTGAAGTCAGAGATTGCTGATTTTTTGCAAATGAAAGCAATTCCCCTCAACTGCAAGATAAAGAACGGTTGGCTGATTTTGCCTTCTTCGTGGACATCATGGCCCTCATGAATGAACTGAATTCCAAACTACAAGGGAAGGGCCTTTTTGCACATCAGATGTACAGCCTTGTCAAAGCTTTCAAGGGAAATTACTCCTCCTGACCCGCCAAGTAGAAGCCAACAATCTCACCCACCTTCCGACACTACTAGTCTGTTCCCTATCAGATGACCATTGGGAGAGGTATGCAACGCTAATGCGTGCTTTGAATGGTGAGTTTTGATGATTTCAAAGTGTTGGAAAATGACATGCTCTTGGTTTCCTATCTTTTCACCTTCAATGTGGTTAGCGCTCCCACTGACCTGCAGCTTATCGATCTTCAGTCTGATGCAGTGATTGGAGAACTATTCAAAACAATGTCTCTGACGAGGTTCTATGCATCTTTCGATGAACAAAACTTTCCAAAGATTAGGAATCATGCTCAGAAGATGTTTGTACTGTTTGGGTCAACCTATGTATGTGAACAGACATTTATAGAGATGAAATATATCAAGTCAAGTCACAGAAAGTCTCTTACTGACTCTCACCTCTCAGCAATCCTGCGCATAGCGACGTCAGAAACTATACCTGACTTCACTGCTCTAGTCAATGCCCATCAGAAACTTCACTCCTCACACTTATTGAGTAGTTTAAATGTAATATTGAGTTCTCTCTTTCTTGTGTTTTTGTGCATACCCCGTTCACAAGAGTTCTGTCCGTGGTGCTGAATGCACAGTGTACTTTTCCCTCCCTGTAGTTCATTGCATGTGTAATAATGGAAATACCTACCAAAAGGAGAACATGGATGTGGTTAATTTCTGTGCATGTTAAAAAAGTAAAATAAGTAGCACATCTGGACATGATTTACACATATATCTGCCAACACAGTCATACACATGATGTATAATCCTGTAATATGATTCTGGCCCGAGATTGAAAAAATATATTCTAATGTGGCCTTCCATGGAAAATAATTGCCCAGGCCTGATCTAGTCGAAAGCCTTCGCAGACAAGTGGGGACTAACTCCATGTTAATGCTCATGATTTTGGAATTAGATGTTTAACGAGCAAACTTTTGGTTATGTAGTGTACCTTAGGGATATCCGCTTCTGTGGCAATGGTCATATATAGATAAGCCTATATGTCTGTGCCAAAGTCTTCTTGCTAACTTGGGCTTGGCTGAAAGAGCCTGCCATGTAGAGTTATATTATTTGTAGTGTTATATGACAATTATCCTCTCTTAACCATTTTATAAAATGTCCCAGGAAATACAAAACCTTTCTGTGCATTGCTGGGAAGAAAATCAGATACCACAGTAGAAACCACTTAAAGAAACCACTAGTAGAAACCAGTAGAAACCACAAACAGTACATGGTCTATAATTAGAAGCAGGAACATTTATAAGTTGTATGAACAGAGTTCAGTTCAGAACAAGTTAAGGTGAACTGTCTCACCGTCTTATAGTTTTGTTTCGACAGATGATGTCTGATGAGGAGACCAAGGTCATAAACTTCTCACCTCCATTCATCCCTGACAGGTAAACGGGCACCTACCCCCTCCTCCTCCTTCCATTCTCCCCACCCCTACACCTGTCAGCTAACCATTTACCAAATGCCACCTCCAATTACTTTAGATATTACTAATGATTACACATTGTGTGAAAATGCAAAACTAAGCAAGAGGGAATGATGACAAAGAGCTGAGAGTCAGTCGTTCCATGACTAATGATGAGTGGAATTAAGCATTTTACTTTCCATGGGTGTCTTAGAATGGCATAGATTGGGTTGCATCCCAAATGACAGCCTATTCCCTATATAGTGCTTTTGACCACAGACCTATGAGGAATAGGGTGCCCTTTGGGAAGCAGAATTTTAATTACTCATCTGTCAAGCTGGCTGGTAGGTGACCTTTTCTCAAGATGTGGACAGAAGTCAATTATTATGATGATACCCAGCAAACCGGGAACTTCTCCAGAACATTAGCTAAGATTCACATTAAGTTCTAGTTTGGGTTTTATCTACCATTAGGATGACAACATCCCAAAAACATTCAAAGGATGTTTTTGATAAGTTTTTTTAAATGAAATATCCTTGGAATGTTCTAACAGTAACAAGAATGTTCCCAGTAAACCGTAATTGACTCCGTGAAAGTTCCCAAAACATTCGTCAAGTTGCGGCAAATGTTCTTACAACACCAAATCTGTCCAGTCTTGCTGATTATATGAAACATTCACTTGATGTTGCAAGAACATTCCCAGAACACATTCCGTCTGTTCTTATAAAGGATCCAAGAATGCTTCATTAACTTGTGGGGAAATTATGGGGACATCACAAAAGATGAGCTGTCCAGTTGTGTGGATGATTATACAATGTTTATTTTAGGGTGCAAAAAAAATCACAAAAATGTTTCCAGAACACATTGTTTATCTTCTTTAAAACGTCTTATGGCTGAGATCTCGTTAACGGGATAGCCAGTGAAAGTGCAGGGCGCCAAATTCAAACAGCAGAAATCTCATAATTAAAATTCCTCAAACAATTTTAAAGATAAACTTGTTGTAAATCCAGCCACAGTGTCCGATTTCAAAAAGGCTTTACAACGAAAGCAGACCAAACGATTATGTTAGGTCAGCACCTAGTCACAAAAAAACATAGCCATTTTTCCAGCCAAAGAGAGGAGTCACAAAAAGCAGAAATAGAGATAAAATGTATCACTAACCTTTGATGATCTTCATCAGATGACACTCATAGGACTTCATATTACACAATACATGTATGTTTTGTTCGAAAAAGTTCATATTTATATCCAAAAATCTTAGTTTACATTAGTGCGTTATGTTCAGTAATGTTTTGCCTCCAAAACATCAACAGAGAGCCATATCAATTTAAAGAACTACTCATAATAAACATTGATAAAAGATAAAGTATTACACATGGAACTTTAGATAAACTTCTCCTTAATACAAACGCTGTGTCAGATTTCAAAAAAACTTTACGGAAAAAGCACACCATGCTATAATCTGAGTACAGCGCTCAGAGACCAAAACAAGCCATACAGATATCCGCCATGTTGTGGAGTCAACAGAAGTCAGAAATAGCATTATAAATATTCACTTACCTTTGATGATCTTCATCAAAATGCACTCCCAGGAATCCCAGTTCCACAATACATGTTTGTTTTGTTCGATAACGTCCATAATTTATGTCCAAATACCTCATTTTGTTTGTGCGTTTAGTTCCATAATCCAAATTGATGATGCGCAGGCCAGACGAAAAGTCAAAAAATTCCATTACAGTTTGTAGAAACATGTCAAACGATGTATAGAATCAATCTATAGGATGTTTTTAACATAAATCTTCAATAATGTTTCAACCGGAGAATTCCTTTGTCTGTAGAAATGCGATTGAACGCAGCTAACTCTCACAGGGGCGCGCCTGAGTGAGCTCGTGGCACTCTGCCAGACACCTGACTCAATCACCTCTTATTCCCTCATCCTTCACAGTAGAAGCATCAAACAAGGTTCTAAAGACTGTTGACATCTAGTGGAAGCCTTAGGAAGTGCAATATGACCCCATAGACACTGTATATTGGTTAGTCAAACATACAAACCTCAGATTTCCCACATCCTGGTTGGATTTTTTCCAGGTTTTTGACTAGATGTCAACAGTCTTTAGAACCTTGTTTGATGCTTCTACTGTGAAGGATGAGGGAATAAGAGCTGATTGAGTTCTGTTCTGTTATACTCACAGACATCATTCAAACAGTTTTAGAAACTTCAGAGTGTGTTCTTTCCAAATCTACTAATAATATGCATATCTTAGCTTCTGGGACTGAGTAGCAGGCAGTTTACTCTGGGCACCTTATTCATCCAAGCTACTCAATACTGCCCCCAGCCAAAATAAGTTTTAAGCTAGGTGAGGTCTCTGCATGTGTGGGGGGTGGGACAAAGGAGCTATCTATGGCATGTTGAGTGGGACTCCGCAGCAAAATAAAACAATGAGAGCTACCCTAAACAACTGTATACAAGGCATATTGACATTAGAGAGAGGCATAAAGCAATCACAGGTGTTGATTTGGAGAGCTAAGACAACAACAAGTAAGACAACAACAGGTAAACAGCTAAGACAACAACAACGGGAGAATGTCGATGAATGGGCAGAGAGGGTCAGTTAGCTACACACAGGATCTGAGTTCGATGCTAGGTCCGACAGATAAACAAAATTAAGTACCGTGTTCATGAACAGTCCAGCAGGCATCAGCTGTGTAGCCTAGTGATCATAGGGTCCAATGAGCAGCAATAGATGAAACAAGGAGCCGTTCGGTAGTCGTTGCTATGCTAGGCGAGCGTGAGACACTGCGTTCAGAAAGCTAGCGGGCCGGGGCTTGCAGATGGGTCTTCACCGACATCCACGATGCAGAGGCCGGTTGAGATCGGCTGAATTATGTCAGCAGACCAGTCATGATGGATCGGCGGGGCTCCGAGTCGACAAAGGGTCCAGGCCAGTTTGCAAGAGAGGTATTGTAGTTGGTGTACTTCGTTGGCTAGCCGGGAGGTTGGCCTAACTTGAGGCTAGCTTGAGGCTAACTGGTGCTTGCTTCTGGACAATTGCATTAGCCACAATAGCCACTCGGTAGCAGCTAGCTAGCTGCAATGATCCAGTGTATGAGCTTGCGGCAGGAATCCAGTGATGTAGTGGGAAAAAAGCAGTCAGATATGCTCAGGGCTGATATTGCACTGTGCAGACTGGTAGGTATTAGCTAAAGCTAAGGCTGCAGGTGTCTGAGCTAAAGGTAAAGACCACTAGCAGTGGCTAACAATGACTAAATAGCTACTAGCTAATTAGCTGGCTAGCTTCTGAGGGCTGGCTTCTGATTGAGGTTCCAGTTATAAGGTCTAAAAAATAGCAGATTCGTACCACATTGGGTGAGGCGGGTTGCAGGAAGGTATAGTTAATTCAAAAATGGAAAAAAAGAGATTGAAATATACTGAAATATATTCAAAAACCCAGAAAAAACTGAATATTTATATGGGACAAAACAATACACAGCTTACACCATCTTGGAACCTCTGCCTACAGTGCCTTGCAAAAGTAATCATCCCCCTTGGTGTTTTTCCTATTTGGTTGCATTACAACCTGTAATTTAAATTGATTTGTATTTGTACTTCATGTAATGGACATACACAAAATAGTCCAAATTGGTGAAGTGAAAAAAAAAAAAATTACTTGTTTCAAGAATTTCAAAAAAAGAAAAAACTGAAAAGTGGTGCGTGCATATGTTTTCACCACCTTTGCTATGAAGCCCCTAAATAAGATCTGGTGCAACCAATTACCTTCAGAAGTCACATAATTACTTAGATTGCACACAAGTGGACTTTATTTAAGTGTCACATGATCTTAGTATATATACACCTGTTCTGAAAGGCCCCAGAGTCTGCAACACCACTAAGCAAGGAGCACCACCAAGCAAGCGGCACCATGAAGACCAAGGAGCTCTCCAAACAGATCAGGGACAACGTTTTGGAAAAGGACAGATCAGGGTTGAGTTATAAAAAAATATCTGAAACTTTGAACATCCCACGGAACACCATTAAATCCATTATTAAAAAATGGAAAGAATATGGCACCACAACAAACCTGTTAAGAGAGGGCTGCCCACCAAAACTCACATATGAGGCAAGGAGGGCGTTAATCAGAGAGGCAACAAAGAGATCAATGATAACTCTGAAGGAGCTGCAAAACTCCACATCGGAGATTGGAGTATCTGTCCATAGGACCACTTTAAGCCGTACACTCCACAGTGCTGGGCTTTACGGAAGAGTGTCCAGAAAAAAAGCCATTGCTAAAAGGAAAAAATAAGCAAACACGTTTGGTGTTCACCAAAATGTATGTGGGAGACTCCCCAAACATATGGAAGAAGGTACCCTGGTTAGATGAGACTAAAATTGAGCCTTTTGGCCATCAAGGAAAATGATATATCAGGTGCAAACCCAACACCTCTTATCACGCCGAGAATACCATCCACACAGTGAACATGGTGGTGGCAGCATCATGCTGTGGGGATGTTTTTCATCGGCAGGGACTGGGAAACTGGTCAGAATTGAAGGAATGATGGATGCCACAAAATATAGCTAAATTCTTGAGAGAAACATATTTCAGTCTTCCAGAGATTTGAGACTGAGAAAGAGGTTCACCTTCCAGCAGGACAATGACCTTAAGCATATTGCTATAGCAACACTCGAGTGGTTTAAGGGGAAACATGAAAATGTCTTGGAATGGCCTAGTCAAAGCCCAGACCTCAATCCAATTGAGAACATGTGGTATGACATAAAGATTGCTGTACACCAGCGGAACCCATCCAACTTGAAGGAGCTGCAGCAGTTTTGCCTTGAAGAATGGACATACCCCAAGAGACTTGAAGCTGTAATTGCTGCAAAAGGTGGCTCTACAAAGTATCGACTTTGGGGGGGTGAATAGTCATGCACCCTCAAGTTTTTGCACCCAACAAAAAATATTTTGCATCTACAAAGTGGTAGGCATGTTGTGTAAATCAAATGGTACAAACCCCCCTAAAAATCTATTTTAATTCCAGATTGTAAGGCAACAAAATCAGAAAAATGCCAACGGGGGTGAATACTTTCGCAAGCCACTGTAGTTGCATAGGCTTGGGAAGCGGTGACTTAGCCATCTTTGGCGACTCTCGGTGGAGGTCAGGAAGCCTCGGGTTCTCTCTGCAACGGGATCATCGGGGACTTCCGGGATGACTCGGAGGCAAGGTGGAATCCCGGGATGTGTGAGCGAAATCGAATTTCCTCTCCCTCCGTCTTTCCCTTAATCGCCCATCGATATGGATGGTCAACATGAAGCAATTCCTCGTGCCTACCGATGGTGGCTCCTTGGGAGGAGATTGCGTTGCGCAGCTGGCCCGGGTCTGCTTGGTCAGTCATGGCAAGTGTGTACTGTCACGTTTCAGGTAAGACCCAGATGCAGACAATGTCGAAGTAACAACAGTTTATTTATCCAACAGGGGCAGGCAAAGGTCAGCAATCCAGATAGGTGGGGCAAAGGTACAGGACCGCAGGCAGGCTCATGGTCTTTGAGGACAATACAGTGCCACTGACACGGCCCGCTACCAAAACCTGCGGACTCTCCTTCCCTGCAGCCGACGTGAGTAAAACATTTAAACGTGTTAACCCTCGCAAGGCTGCAGGCCCAGACGGCATCCCCAGCCGTGTCCTCAGAGTATGCGCAGACCAGCTGGCTGGTGTGTTTACAGACATATTCAATCAATCCTTATCCCAGTCTGCTGTTCCCACATGCTTCAAGAGGGCCACCATTGTTCCTGTTCCCAAGAAAGCTAAGGTAACTGAGCTACACGACTACCGCCCCATAGCACTCACTTCCGTCATCATGAAGTGCTTTGAGAGACTAGTCAAGGACCATATCACCTCCACCCTACCTGACACCCTAGACCCACTCCCATTTGCTTACCGCCCCAATAGGTCCACAGATGCAATCGCAACCACCCTGCACACTGCCCTAACCCATCTGGACAAGAGGAATACCTATGTGAGAATGCTGTTCATCGACTACAGCTCAGCATTTAACACCATAGTACCCTCCAAACTCGTCATCAAGCTCGAGACCCTGGGTGCTCGACCCCGCCCTGTGCAACTGGGTACTGGACTTCCTGACGGGCCGTCCCCAGGTGGTGAGGGTAGGTAACAACATCTCCACCCCGCTGATCCTCAACACTGGGGCCCCACAAGGGTGCGTTCTGAGCCCTCTCCTGTACTCCCTGTTCACCCACGACTGCGGGGCCATGCACGCCTCCATCTCAATCATCAAGTTTGCAGACGACACTACAGTGGTAGGCTTGATTACCAACAACGGCGAGACGGCCAACAGGGAGGAGGTGAGGCCCCTCGGAGTGTGGTGTCAGGAAAATAACCTCACACTCAACATCAACAAAACAAAGGAGATGATCGTGGACTTCAGAAAACAGCAGAGGGAGCACCCCCCTATCCACATCGACGGGACAGTAGTGGAGAGGGTAGAAAGTTTTAAGTTCCTCGCCGTACACATCACAGACAAACTGAATTGGTCCACCCACACAGAATTGGTCCACCCGCGCCTCTTCAACCTCAGGAGGCTGAAGAAATTTGGCTTGTCACTAAAAGCACTCACAAACTTTTACAGATGCACAATCGTGGGCATCCTGTGGGGCTGTACCACCGCCTGGTACGGCAACTGCTCCGCCCACAACCGTAAGGCTCTCCAGGGAAGTCTAGGGAGGGAAGTCTGCACAACGCATCACCGGGGGCAAACTACCTGTCCTCCAGGACACCTACACCACCCAATGTCACAGGAAGGCCATAAAGATCATCAAGGACAACAACCACCCGAGCCACTGCCTGTTCACCCCGCTATCATCCAGAAGGCAAGGTCAGTACAGGTGCATCAAAGCAGGGACCGAGAGACTGAAAAACAGCTTCTATCTCAAGCCCATCAGACTGTTGAACAGCCACCACTAACATTGAGTGGCTGCTGCCAACATACTGACTCAACTCCAGCCACTTCAATAATGGAAAAATTGATGTAAAAAATGTATCACTAGCCCCTTTAAACAATGCCACTTAATATAATGTTTACATACCCTACATTACTCATCTCATATGTATATACTGTACTCTATTCCATCTACTGCATCTTGCCTATGCCGTTCTGTACCATCACTCATTCATATATTTGTATGTACATATTCTTCATCCCTTTACACTTGTGTGTATAAGGTACCTGTTGTGAAATTGTTAGGTTAAATTACTCGTTGGTTATTACTGCATTGTCGGAACTAGAAGCACAAGCATTTCGCTAAACTCGCATTAACATCTGCTAACCATGTGTATGTGACAAATAAAATTTGATTTGGTCAAGGTAGGCTGAGGTCAGTAATCCAGATTGGTGTGGCAAAGGTACAGGACGGCAGGCAGGCTCAGGGTCATGGCGGGCAGAAATTTTCAATACCGGGAAAACTAGAAAACAGGAACAATCGAGAGACAGGAACAGAAGGAAAAACGCTGGTAGGCTAGACGAAACAAAATAAACTAGCAACAGACAAACAGAGAACACAGGTATAAAAACACAGGGGATAATGGGGTAGATGGGCGACACCTGGAGGGGGGTGGAGACAATCACAAAGACAGGTGAAACAGATCAGGGTGTGACACTAGTTGTGCTGACATGCAGATAATGTTTGAATCAGGGTGCACAAAACCTTCCGTTGATGTAAAAATGTAGCGAGAACAGCCTTTCTAAGTTGTTTAAAGGTTCCCAGAACATGTTATTAGGTTGTGGGAACAGTGTGGGTGCATTACAAGAGAAAAATATGCTCAGTTGTGATGTGATTCACAGGTCAGTTGAACAGCATTTAATCAGACAATCACAACCATATGTTTTACACTTCATATGTTGACAATCTGCAGTGCACATGTTGTGTTTAAAACTGCAATCTTCGGATCATTAACCCTCCGCGCCACCAGAGGATAGCAGGCGGGGGTTCAGTCTATATACAGTTGATAGGGTATTATGGTGAATCAGGACATTATTAAATGTTCCCATCTTTATGTGCTGAACATTTCCACCACTGTATTTTAGTTGTTATTGTTGTTTAAAGTATTTTGAAATGTAATTTTAGTTGCATTGATATTTATAAAGCGTATTTTAAATAAATAACTTATATTCCTTCAAATAATGTCTTCCTGGGAAAGAGTCAGATGGGTTATCAGAGAAGTGGATGGCGTTGACCTGTGGGCACTGTACAACTACAAGAAGTGGAACAGGAAGCGATCATTTGAAATTCTGAAATTATGTGAAGTCAAAACCTGTGAGTTGACATTTAATACATGATACAATTGTATATAGTAACAGTCTTGCTTCCATCCTAACTAGCCATTTCATTCAGGTTACATTAGCATTCAGACACTTAAAGTAGTAGAGTACACAAGGTTAAGTACTGTTTTCATAACATGTCGTAACATGTTGTTGATTTGTTAATTATTTTACAGTGCGTTCATAAGTATTCAGACCCCTTGATTTTTTTCACATATTTTTACGTTACAGCCTTATTCTAAAATTGATTAAGTTGTTTTTTTTCTTCATCTATCTACACAAAATACCCGATAATGACAAAAAAAACAGAAACAACTTATTTACATACGTTTTCAGACCCTTTGCTATGAGACTCAAATGTGAGCTCAAGTGCATCCTGTTTCCATTGATCATCCTTGAGATGTTTCTACAACTTGATCGGAGGCTACCTGAGGTCAATTCTATTAATTAGACATGGTTTGGAAAGGCACACAACTGTCTACATAAGGTCTCGCAGTTGACAGTGCATGTCGGAGCAAAAACCAAGCCATGAGGTTGAAGGAATTGTCCGTAGAGCTCCGAGACAGGATTGTGTCGAGGCACAGATCTGGGGAAGATTAGCATAACATGTCTGCAGCATTGAAGGTCCCCAAGGACACAGTGGTCTCTATCATTCTAAAATTAAAGAAGTTTGGAACCACCAAGACTCTTCCTAGAGCTGTCTGCCCGGCCAAACAGCAATAGGGGGAGAAGGGCCTTGGTCATGGAGGTGACCAAGAACCCAATGGTCACGCTGACTGATTTCCAGAGTTCCTCTGTGGAGATGGGAGAACCTTCTAGAAGGACAAACATCTCTGCAGCACTCCACCAATCAAGCCTTTATGGTAGAGTGGCCAGATAGAAGCCTCTACTCAGCAAAAGGCACATGACAGCCTGCTTGGAGTTTGCCAAAAGGCACCTAAAGGACTCAGACCATGAGAAATCTTTGGCCTGATTGCCAAGCGTCACATCTAGAAGAAACTTGGCACCATCCTATGGTGAAGCATGGTGGTAGCAGCATCATGCTGTGTGTATGTTTTTCAGAGGCAGGGACTGCGAGACTAGTCAGGATTGAGGGAAAGATAAAGGAGTAAAGAACATAGAGATCCTTGATGAAAACCTGCTCCAGAGCGCTCAGGACCTCAGACTGGGGCGAAGGTTCACCTTCCAACAAAACAACGACCCTAAGCACACAGCCAAGACAACGCAGGAGTGGCTTCGGGACACACCTCTGAATGTCCTTGAGTGTCCCAGCTAGAACTCGGACTTGAACCCGATCGAACATCTCTGGAGAGACCTGAAATAGCTGTATAGCGGCGCTCCCCATCCAACCTGACAGAGCTTGAGAGGATCTGCAGAGAAGAATGGGAGAAACTCCCTAAATACAGGTGTGACAAGCTTGCATACCCAATAAGACTCAATGCTGTATTCACTGCCAAAGGTGCTTCAACAAAGTAGTAATTATAGGGTCTGAATGCTTATGTAAATGTGATATTTCTGTAAAGTTTTTTTTAACATTTCCAAAATTTTGAAAAACCTGTTTTTGGTTTGTCATTATGGGGCATTGTGTGTAAATTGATGATGATTTTTTCAAATTTTATTTTATTTTAGAATAAGGCTGTAACGTAACAAAATGTTAAAAAAAAAATCAAGGGGTCTGAAAACTTTTCAACTAGCAATGTACATGCATGCAATTGTAGTCATAGGAATTCAGGTGAAAGAACTGAAATCTTACATTGGGAAAACTCTCTTTTTTTCCCCACACAGGAAAACTGGGGAACTTGTTTATTTCAGAATTCATAGTGAGGACAATGGTGCTAATCTGAAGAATATAAAATGTTGCACTGTAAACCAAATTCTGTTAAAATGTGTGCTAAATCACTTTTCATATTGAATATTTAATGTTTTTGAATCCTTGAATGTGCTAAATTAAGATATTTCTGAAATAGTTTCTGTACATGTTTAATATTTTTAGATTGGCTATTTCCTGCATTTGTATGTGTTTTGATTGAAATTTTGTATTTAGATTGAAGGTTCTGATCCTGTATTTAATGAGCAGGTGAATACTCAAGAATAAAAGTAATGAAACCCAAAACAAATATGCTATGAATGTTATTTGGAAATTGTGGAACATTCTGTGCAACCTCCTAAGTACAATATGTGAAAATCACAAGAATATTCCTGCAACATCTCAGACAACTCCCATAACATTCTGGGAACCTGTAAAGAACTTAGACCTGGTGTTCTCTCAACATTCTTACTTTATTTAATAAGGCAAGTCAGTTAAGAACAAATTCATATTTACAATGATAGCCTACCCCGGCCAAACCCTAACCCGGAAGATGCTGGGCCAATTGTGCACCACCCTATGGGACTCCCAATCACAGCTGGTTGTGATACAGCCTGGAATCGAACCAGGGTCTGTAGTGACACATCTAGCACTGAGATGCAGTGCCTTAGACCGCTGCGCCAATTAATGGAATGTCCTGTGCAACTTAACTTCAACATTGTATGAATATCATCTCAACTAAGCATATTTTGTGCTTTGGGAACCTCTCTTTTTCTGGGAAACTTGAAATAACTCAGAAAGGCTGTTCTGTCAACATTCTTGCAACATCAACGAAATGTTTATGCACCCTGATGCAAACATTATCTGCAAGTAGACAGTTTTAGTGTTTTGGTGAACCTATCTCGTCATATCCCAACAATGTTCCCGCAACCTAAATAAATGTTTTAGGAACCTTTAAAGAACATAAATATAGTCTGGGAACGTTGTAACGTTGTTTTTTGCACACGAAATGAAACATTGTATCATCATCCACACAACTGGACAGATTATTTTGTGATTTCCCCAGATTGTGGAGCGTTCTTGCAACCTCAGGCGAATGTTTCACACAAATATTGTGTAATCGTTAGCACAACTACACAGTGTTTGTGTTACGAGAACATTTGTTGCAGCCTACTGGTTCACAGAACCAGTTTTGGTTTGCTGGGGATGCTATCTCCATTTCTCATAAAGTAGTAGAATACCTGCAGATAGGTCAGTTATATAGAAATGTCAAGTTGTCAAAGGTCGTAACGAGATGAATTTAGCAGGGTGGAAAGGTCAGTGATCAACGATGCCCAAATAAATGATTGATAATATAGACAGATTGCATGAGTTCTTTGTTTGATACCTACTCAAGAAATGGTGTTTGTATGCATGCAATTGGTGTTAGAGAGAATTAGGGAAGTACTAACATACTAAACTGAAGTGCATAGGGGCAGTATCCCTGACACAGATTAAGTTTAGTCCTGAAATAAAATGAAAGCTCAATAAAAAAATCTGTCTGGAACTTTGCCCCATAGTGATTCATACTGAAGTGATCGAGCACCATTTTTGTATTTTATATTTCATGACATCTACGACAAATACATGCACTCTCTGTCTGCCGTGGCGTCATCCACCACCCACTCCACAGCTGCATTCAACTGCTGTTTCTACCAGGAAGTGGCTCGTTGGAGTCTATTTGTCTTTAGTAATTACAATTCAATAAAATAAACACTCTGTAATTATCACTGGCCCAACCAGCTAGCGCCCGATGCTGCAGTCTAACCATTCATGTTGAGTTAACATAAACACACATCCACTTTAAAGGGGGTTGATTATTTAGGTCTGGGCGGGTGGGCAGCTGGGGAGGCTGTGGTGTGGCGGCTACAGCTCTGGGATCTGTGATCTGTGCTCAGATCAAACAGACAGGAAAATGAGAGACCCCATCTGTGGCCATGACACCTTAGGAACCCTAGAGGAGAGGATGAGAAGAGGAGTGATGTGACTCCCACTGTTCAGCAAGGAAGCCATGCCAGGGTTGCGTCCCAAATGGCACCGTTTTCCGTGCCTAGTGCACTACTATTGAACAGGACTAGGGACAAAGACAGGGTCACGGCCCCTTCCCAAGGTTCAACAGGGGAACCGTGCCAGGCCTGCAGTCAGTCCGCTGAGGAGTCGCATCATGTGTCAGTGGCCATGCGGTCCCCACGCACGCGGACAAGTGCGCAGGGTACCGTCACATGGGTTTAACTTGGGAGGGGTGGGAGAGGGGGTAGGACAGAATTAAAGAATTTACACTTCAAGAGAGCGTCAAGGATATTTTATTTGCTGGTGTTGTGTATGGCCTAAATATTTATGTTTAAGCTCTGACACGTACAGTACATAGTAATGAGTCTCTCTTTTTACGTCCGAAAAAACCATAAGACTGAATAAACTGAGTTGAAATTTAAAAAAATCCCCCCATAGACATATTCTATTAAAGTTCTTAAAAAATCCAGTTGAGAAAACATAATTAGCGTCATGACTCAGTTCTGAATTGACATCAAAACACAAGTGCACTCCACTTTACCTCCACTTGGACTTAATATAGCTTGAGTACAGTGGTTTTCCAGCCAAATAGACACACTTCTTTACAAATGAAAGACACTGCAGTCCCTCTCAGAGGTGTAACTGTGCACCGGAGTTCTCTAGTTAGTAGTTGCAGAAGTATCTATCAATACACTGCTTTGACACATACACACTCCACCCCTCTCTACCTCTGCATTGTCGAAACCCACCTCACCGCAGTCCTATCTGGGCTTTTATCTTGGCGACATGCCTTGGCACTGACATCTACATGAAAGCCCCAGTTTTCTCTGGAAATAATCTACACATAGAGAATGTATCACCACTAAGGAAAAATAAGACTGGGGGGATTCCACTGAACGGGAAGGGGACCTCATGTGCTGAGCCTGTCCAGTCTAGCGTATTGCCTAGCTAAATCCTGAACCACTTTTACTGCAGTGTATGAAAATTAGGATGTGTCCCAATTGGTACTCTTTTCCTTTATAGTGCACTACTTTTGACCAGAGACCTATGGGCCCTGTTCAAAAAGTAATGCACTATATAGGCTGTCATTTGGGATTCAACTGAAGACTAGAGGGATATGAGCAGCAGGGATATGAGTACTCTGATTCATCAAGCAAACTTGTTGGTGGGATACTACTGAAGAGTCAGAGGGGAGGACATTGCTAATTTCTTTACTATTCAAATGGACATGCTATGTTGTATTTGTGTGAAATAAAAATAAGCCTTAGGCCAAGATAAGCAAAGTTGTGAGAAAAAAAAACTATTTATGAATGATAAATGATAACCTTTTTTAACATTAGGGATGGGCCGTAAATAAAAGGGCTGCTTACAAAGTGCTTTAATCACTAAAACTTTCACTTCATTTACTTTAAATAAAGATCCCCTAATAAACGCTAATTGTTGAAAATTGGTGCAGAATTAAACTGGCAACATATCTGTATGAATAGATTATATCATTACTACCTCAGACTGGGAGAGCGGTATTTACACAGCATTATAATCCAATCAGTTCGTTCAATGGCTATGTCCCAAATAGCACCGTATTCCAATAGTGTACTACTTTTAACCAGGGCCCATATGTCTCAGGTCAAAAGTAATGCACTGTGTAGGAAATAGGGTGCAATTTGGGATGCCAACAACATCTTCTTCTCTGTCCTGAATGTTCAGCAGACACATTAGACTGCATGTGCATCATGTTTGGCTCTTTTAAATTCCTAAAGTTTTTCATATAATATCAACGCATGCATGCATCACTTCAAAAATGTCTGTTGATTCAACACATGACTTACGAAGCCGCAATATCAATGTCAATATTGTAACTGTCCTATTTTGTGTGTCACCATGTCATGGAAAGGAGGGTGGAAAAGGAGGGGAGTAGAAGAACAGAATGAGGAAAGGAGGACAGAATCGGACCGGCATTTTCAGGTAGGGCTGTTAAGGCAGAACATATTTATTTTGACCTACATAGGAGCTCCGGCAGAGAGGAAGGTTAACGCTCCAACACCTCGCTACCACTCATGTGATCATTAGTGTACGTCTGTACGCTACGGCTGCTGCCGAGTGCTTTGATGCCACGTCTCCGGTGAAATCATGCTTAGAGTGGAGAGAGATGGGGCGGCCCATTTTTCAAGACTTGTGCCAAAGTACATATTTTTATGCTACAGATGACCCACTCTCTTTGTCTCTGTCTGTCTGTACTCTCTTTCTCTCTACCTATTTCTTTCTAACCCTAACCCCCTTCTCTCTCTCTGCTCATCTTTATCTTTCCCTCTTCCTCTAACCCTACACCCCCTCACTCTCTCTCTATCTCTTTTCTCTCTCTTAATCTCACGCTTTCTCTCTCCCTCTCCATCTGTATATATGTGAGACGTGGAGATGTGAAATTGTCTGGGGAACAGACCTGGCGCCAGGATGAAGTGACTAAGGGGGCAGTTGAAATTGGTGAGGGCATGATTTTGGGGGTGTTCTTGCATGGGAATTGTAAAAATTCTGCTTATATCACGCTATACCACAATAAACATCAATGTCAAATGCTTAGACTCTGAGTGCTCTTGAAGTGAGACGTTTGCGGGAAATCTGTAGCCTGCGCTGTATCTGTACACTGGACAGTACTCTACTCACTAAAGCAACGTTGTTTTGGTAATTATTATAGGCTACAAGAAAGGGTAGTTCACCTATTACAAACAGCCTTTGTGAATGCAGCCATACACACAGCTGTCTTACCAAAATAATGCAAACTAAATGCTGAAAGTAGTGGCCTAGTTATTCATGCATGCAAACAAAAATACTGATTAGCAGTTTGGCTCAGAAAACCAACACAATGGTGAATGCAAACAGAACAAAACAACAGCTGTAGAAAACAAAATATCAGATCGATAAAGGCATGACACAATTCATATTTAGGCTAGTTACAATAACAGTAAACAAACGCAGTAA
This sequence comes from Salvelinus sp. IW2-2015, assembly GCF_002910315.2. NCBI lineage: Eukaryota > Metazoa > Chordata > Actinopteri > Salmoniformes > Salmonidae > Salvelinus > Salvelinus sp. IW2-2015. The sequence goes on from NC_036867.1 coordinate 21,050,075, forward strand.
ACAAAAGGCGAATGGAGATCCAAATAAACAAAACAGAGCCTAAAGCCTACTACAGTGAGATGCAGCCATGCACAGCTGTGTTGTCAAACAAATAGGCCTATAGGCCGGCTTCAAACATGGAAAACTATACCGCTGATGAGTACAGCAACACATTATGATATGGCACAATACACTTCAATACACACAATACACTTCAAATTTGACTCACGTAATCTAGTAAGCAAATCCAGCCTACCATAAACACGTTTCCAACATCTACAGTTCGATTTACAACCACGAAAACCAATAGGCTACCAAGAAAACCATAATAGAATGTATCTATTTCTATGATGAAACGTAACGATATGTAGCTATACCCAGGGGTGTCATTTCGGTTCTTTCATTGGAATTATGTAGAATTCTGCAGTAACCGAGTATTGATGTTAAATGAATGTTTTTGGACAGAACCTTAGGCTAGGGTAGGATTCTAGGCTAATCTGAGCTGGCTCCTCTGAGCCAAGATCGTCAGGAACAGTCGGAGGTGGAGGGGGTTGTCGAGCCATTATCCTAGATGGAGCTCAGCAGCATCCTGGCTGCTGGGCTTGGCGGCGACCTTGGTGGTTTGATGCTGCTGCTCATCGCTCCCCTTTTGGCTTTGTTTGGGTACTTTGACGAAGCCAATTTCTGATATCCATCGTGGCTGGTTTGAGCTAGCTAAATAGGCTAAGGCTAATAACATTAACGCTTTTTAGAGCTAAATTAGAAGCTAACTAAACTCTGTAGTGGTTGAGCGTGAGGCAGAGTTGAGTGAAGCATCTACAACAGTAAACTTGACCCCACCCTAATAATTCGAAATAAAATATTACAGGCGGAGGTGTACCACGTTGTTCACTTAGCCGTTTTCCCCCCTCTTTTTATGGAAGCCCAAAGGAGTCATACCTAACCACCCTAGTGGTATTCCATACACCCCTACACACGTTGAGGCGCGCTCCGTCCATTGTGCTGGCACAGCGCAGCGGAGATACAGATTTTGAGCCAACCTGTCACTCAATCATTTGAACGTTGCTATTTTTATATAGGGACATAAAAGTAAAACTGAGGCGGTACAAGATTCAACTGAGGGTGCTAAGCCCACTTTTGCTCCCTCGTGGATATGGGCCCATTGGGGCATCAACACTCTCCTTTCATCATCACCAGGGAGTGCATTACCTCCAACAATACGTGACACATCACACAGAGATTATCCAAATACTTAACCAACAATCCACGCATGGGTTTAGAATGAGAGTCACATATTGTTTGAGAGGCAAACAGGGGAGGATTTCAAGAAAACCACAGGTTTGTTCAAGAAAATGGAACTCTGATGCACAGGGGAGTAACTTTGCTTTTCATGAATATCTTTCACCCTCTCTCCTGAGTACCAGCAGCACTTAGACTTGCTGTTTGTCAAGCACTTCTTGATGTGCAATTCAGATGGGGATTTGAAGTGTTGGTTTTGCATACCTTTTGCACTGCAGGGTCTGTATACATTAAAGAAGAAAAGAAAGCCATTTCAGTGTGGCTCAAGGCCGTACACAACAAATGTGATTGACTCACATTCCACATCTCACAAACCGACTGACAAGAACAGTAAGAGTTTCAGCAATTACCGTAAAAAAAAAAATCTGATTTCCTCTATTCCCCCTACACACATATCTGACATACACATACCTGCAAGGATGCATTCAGACGGATAAATATTCTTCACATTTCTAGCAGGCTCCAGATTGACTGACATTTGAGGATTGGGGCAAAACAAGGCCAGATAATTTAATAAGCTACAACATGAGGTCCCATCTGCATGTATAAAAACATGGACTTGTATGTCCTATACTGCCATACCAAACAAAATAGCAGTAAATGCTCATGGAGTGAAACTGAGAACAATGACTTATTTTTTGTATTGTTCATCCAAATGAATTGTAGGAAGATCATTGGAGATGTGGTTAACTGTTGTCTTACTATGAGGTTATTTTTTATTAATATTGAACCTGACTTATGACATGACCTTTGATCCTAGACGGCATTTAATGCCTTCTTGCTTGGTACACCCATTGGAATACGTTTCCATGACAAACACAAACTTATATTATACAGTTACTTGTATGTGGCTGGTAATGTCATAAACGGTACCATTCAAAAGTTTGGACACAACTATTCATTCAAGTTTTTTATTAAAAAAAACAACTATTTTCTACATTGTAGAATAATAGTGAAGACATCAAAACTATGAAATAACACAATTTATTTTATTTTACTTAACCTTTATTTAACTTGGCAAGTCAGATAAGAACAGATTCTTATTTCAATGGAATCATGTAACCAAAAAACTGTTAAACAAATGAAAATACATTTTAAATTTGAGATTCTTCAAAGTAGCCACCCTTTGACTTGATGACAGCTTTGCACACTCTTGGAATTCTCTCAACCAGCTTCACCTGGAATGCTTTTCCAACAGTCTTGAAAGAGTTCCCACATATGCTTAGCACTTGCTGGCTGCTTTTCCTTCACTCTGCGGTCCAAGTAATTTTCCTGTTAAAAAAACAATGATAGTCCCATTAAGCGCTAGATGGGATGGCGTATTGCTGCAGAATGCTGTGGTAGCCATGCTGGTTAAGTGTTCCTTGAATTTTAAATAAATCACAGACAATGTCACCAGCAAAGCACCCCGATACATCACACCTCCTCCTCCATGCTTCACGGTGGGAACCACACATGCAGAGATCATCAGTTCACCTACTCTGCACAGCGGTTGTTGGAACCAAAAATCTGAAATTAGGACTCATCAGACCAAAGGACAGATGTCCACTGGTATAATGTCCATTGCCCGTGTTTCTTGGCCCAAGCAAGTCTCTTCTTCTTATTAGTGTCCTTTAGTAGTGGTTTCTTTGCAGCAATTCGACCATGAAGGCCTGAGTCTCCTCTGAACAGTTGATGTTTAGATGTGTCTGTTACTTGAACTCTGTGGAGTATTTATTTGGGCTGCAATTTCTGAGGTACAGTTAATTTATCCTCTGCAGCAGAGGTAACTCTGGATCTTCTTTTCCTGTGGCGGTCCTCAAGACAGCCAGTTTCATCATAGCAATTTGATGATTTTTGCGACTGCACTTTCAAGTTCTTGAAATGCTCCGGATTGACTGACCTTCATGTCTTAAAGTAATGATGGTCTGTCGCTTCTCTTTGCTTATTTGAGCTGTTTTTGCCATAATATGGACTTGGTCTTTTACCAAATAGGGCTATCTTCTGTATACCTCCCCTACCTTGTCACAACACAACTGATTGGCTCAAACGCATTAAAAAGGAAAGAAATTCCACAAATCAACTTTTAACAAGGCACACAAGTTAACTTCTTGCAACTATAGGGGGTGCTGTTCCGCATTAGCATATTTGTGTCTCCAAATTAAACTGCCTCGTGCTAAATTCTTGATCGTACAATATGCATATTATTGTTATTATTTGGATATGAAACACCTTTCTAGTTTCTATAGAAGTTGGAATTTTGTCCTCTGAGTGGTACAGAACAATTTCTACAGCACTTTCATGACAGGGTTCAGATTTCAGAAATTTTTACCTCTGATCTGGGGTCTGTTTATAAGGCCACAGTGAATGCTATGAAGAAACCGACACTGCCTACGTCTTCTCTGGTGTCCTGTACGTCATCACGTTTCAATGAAGTCGATGGGACGTTCACAGCCATTATAAATGACAAAAATGTACAGAGACCGTCCTTTCTCAACGTGCGCTCAAGCGTGAAGGCCATCGGACCTGCCTCGTTCCAAATCGTTTCTAACCAGCAATATTTCTCCGGTCATGTTTCAGTCGTTATAGTTGTTAAAAACATCATAATGTAGTTAATTTGAGCCGTTTTTATCAATTTATATCCGTTTAGTGCGATTTTGAGGAATTTCTTTGTTGTGCGTTCTGAAGTTTGGACACACGTTTTAGGGAGTCGGTCGTTGTGTGTGGACATTTCGAAGGACAGAGGACATCTATCGACCAAAAGACGTTTATAACATAGAAAGGATACATTGCCCAAATATGATGGAAGAACAGCTCAAAGTAAGCAATATTTAATATGATAAACCGTGTTTCTGTCGAAATATTTTAAACGCATAATTCGCCATTTTGTTTGGTATAGCTTCACTTGGCCAACCCTGTATTGAAAAAAGTAAGGATAATTTTAAAAATGTAAATCCGCGGTGCATTAAGAAATAATTTGTCTTTCGATTGCTGTCAACCCTGTATTTTTTAGTCAAGTATATGATTAGCTTTCAATTAAACTAGATCACTCTGATAGATGAGTCAGACATATTGAGGCTTGATTTCCTAGTATTTTATTGTGTAACCACGGTTTTGTATGGCTAAATATGCACCTTTTCGAACAAACTGTATATGTATATTGTAAAATGATGTTACAGGAGTGTCATCGGAAGAATTCTGAGAAGGTTAGTGAAAAATTAATATATTTTGGCGGTGATTACGTTATAGCGCTCTTTGGCTGGAATCGATGCTCTGGTAACGTTTGTTCATGTGGTATGCTAACTTATCGATTTATTGTGTTTCGCTGAAAAACGCTTAGAAAATCTGAAATATTGGTCTGAAATCACAAGAACTGGGTCTTTCCATTGCTATGCTTTGTCTATTTTTATGAAATGTTTTATGATGAGTAAATTGGTCATACACGTTGCTCTATCTAGTAATTCTAGTCGATTTGTGATGGTGGGTGCAATTGTAAAACTGTGATTTCTACCTGAAATATGCACTTTTTTCTAACAAAAACTATCCTATACCATGAATATGTTATCAGACTGTCATCTGAGAGGTTTTTTCTTGGTTAGTGGATATCAATATCTTAGTTGAGCCGAATTGGTGATAGCACCGTAAGGAGTAAGAAACTGATGGAGTTAGAATAGTGGTGTATTTTGCTAACGTGTTTAGCTAATAGATTTACATATTTTTGTCTTCCCTGTAAAACATTTTTTAAAAATCTGTAAAATGGTGGCTTTATTCACAAGATGTGTATCTTTCATCTCGGTTGTTGGACTTGTGATTTAATGATATTTAGATTGCTACCTATACCTATCTTCTCGAACTATGCTAGCTATGCCTAATAGTGTTGTGGGGGGTGGGGGTGCTCCGGGATCCGGGTTGGATACTCGTGAAAGGTAAAATTAAAATGCATTCCAGTGACTACCTCATGAAGTAAGATTGGAGAGAATGCCAAAGCAGGTGTGCAAAGCTTTTGCTAGAAAGGGCAGTATATATGTCCCAAAATGGCACATACTTCCTTATATAGGCCCTTAAAATGGTGGAATCTCTCTTCTCCTCTCTCTCCTCTCACTCTCTCTTCTCTCTCTCTCTCGAGCTCTAACGTCATCTCGTCTCTCTCCCATCTCTCTCTCTCTCTCTCTCTCTCTCACGTTCTGACCTTTATTTCCTTTGTTTTGTCTTTATTTAGTATGGTAAGGGCGTGAGTTGGGGTGGGCAGTCTATGTTTGTATTCCTATGTTTTGCTATTTCTGTGTTTGGCCTGATATGGTTCTCAATCAGAGGCAGCTGTCAATCGTTGTCCCTGATTGGGAACCATATTTAGGTAGCCTGTTTTGTGTTGGGTTTTGTGGGTGGTTGTTTTCAGTCTTTGTGTGTCTGCAACAGATAGAACTGTTTCGGTTGTCACTTTTTGTTGTTTTGTATTTTGAGTGTTCACCTTTATTAAAGTAAGATTAACAATTACCATGCTGTGCATTGGTCCTCCGATCCGATCTAACTTATCCTCCTCAGACGAGGATGACGACAGTACCTTACAGAACCACCCACCAAAACCGGACCAAGCAGCGTGGTAACAGGCAGCAGCAACAGGAGCGGTAGCAATATCTGGAGATGGACTTGGGAGGAAATACTGGACGACAAGGGACCATGGGAACAGGCTGGTGAGTATCGTCGCCCCAAAGCTGAGCTGGAGGCAGCGAAAGCGGAGAGGCGGTGGTATGAGGAGGCTGCACGTAAGCGCGGCTGGAAGCCAGAAAAGCAGCCCCAAAAATGTATTGGGAGGGGGCACACGGGGAGTGGTGTTAGGCCAGGTAGGAGACCTGAGCCAACTCCCCGTGCTTACCGTGGAGAGCGTCGTACTGGTCAGGCACCGTGTTATGCGGTGGAGCGCACGGTGTCCCCAGTACGCGTGCTTAGCCCGGTGCGATACATCCCAGCTCCTCGTATTGGCCGGGCTAGAGTGGGCATCGAGCCAGGTGCCATGAAGCCGGCTCAGTGCATCTGGTCTCCAGTGCGTCTCCTCGGGCCGGTGTACATGGCACCAGCCTTACGCATGGTGTACCCGGTTCGCCAGCACAGCCCAGTGCGGGCTATTCCACCTCGCCGCACTGGCCTGGCTACGGGGAGCATTAAACCAGGTAAGGTTGGGCAGGCTCGGTGCTCGAGACCTCCTGTGCGACTTCACGGACCGGTCTATCCGGTGCCTTCTCCAAGCACCAGTCCGCCTGTGGCAGCCCCTCGCACCAGCCCAGTACCACCAGTGCCAACACCATGCACCAGGCTTCCTGTGCGTCTCCAGAGCCCTGTAAGCCCTGTTCCTCCTCCCCGCACTCGCCCAGTGGTGCGTGTCCCCAGTCCGGTACCACCAGTTCCGGCACCACGCACC
>NC_036867.1:21058177-21092349 GCF_002910315.2 Salvelinus sp. IW2-2015
CTCAATCAGAGGCAGCTGTCAATCGTTGTCTCTGATTGGGAACCATATTTAGGTAGCCTGTTTTGTGTTGGGTTTTGTGGGTGGTTGTTTTCAGTCTTTGTGTAGATAGAACCAGATAGAACTGTTTCGGTTGTCACTTTTTGTTGTTTTGTATTTTGAGTGTTCACCTTTATTAAAGTAAGATGAACAATTACCACGCTGCGCATTGGTCCTCCGATCCTCCTAACTTATCCTCCTCAGACGAGGAAGACAACAGCCGTTACACTCTCTCAGTTCATTGTTCAATTTAAGGGGCTTTATTGGCATTGGAAACATATGTTTACATTGCCAAAGCAAGCGAAGTAGATAATAAACAAAATGAAATAAACATATTTTTTTTTTACAGCAAACGCTATACTCACAAAGATTCCAAAAGAAGAAGGACATTTCAAATGTTATATTATTTCTATATGCAGTGTTGTAATGATGTGCAAATAGTTAGAGTACAAAATGGAAAATAAATAAACATAAATATAGGTTGTATTTACAATGGTGTTTGTTCTTCACTGGTTGCCCTTTTCTTGTGGCAACAGGTCACAAATATTGCTGCTGTGATTGCACACTGTGGTATTTCACCCAATAGATATGGGAGTTTATCAAAATTGGATTTGTTTTTGAATTCTCTGTGGGTCTGTGTAATCTGAGGGAAATATGTGTCTCCACTATGGTCAAACATTTAGCAGGAGGTTAGGAAGTGCAGCTCAGTTTCCACCTAATTTTGTGGGCAGTGTGCACATAGCCTGTCTTCTCTTAAGAGCCAGGTCGGCCTTCAGCTGCCTTTTTCAATAGCAAGGCTTTGCTCACTGAGTCTGTGCATGTCACGCATGCTCCCGCTCTCCCTCTCTGGTGCTCGAGGGCGCCAGGCTGCCCTTCATTAGACACACCTGTCACCATCATTACCTGCAGATGCGCAATATTGGACTCACCAGGACTCCATATATTTATATGTGTCTGCTCCTCAGTTTGTTCACTGTGTCAGCATTGATGTCGTAATTTATTCCAAGTCCAGACGCTGTTCCCGTTCTGTTTCATGTCCGTTGTTTATTAAATATTCACTCCCTGTACCTGCTTCTCGTCTCCAGAATCGATCCTCACACAAAGTTGTCCTTAATTTTGTGTCAGTCACAGTGGTCAGGTATTCTGTTCGCTCTGTTTTTTGTAAATTCATTCCAACGTGTCAAGTGTCAAGTAATTATATTTTTGTTTGTGTTGCTGTCCTGGGGCTCTGTGGGGTCTGTTTGTGAACAAAGCCCCAGGACCAGCTTGCTTAGGGGGGCTCTTCTCGATGTTCATTACTCTGTAGGTGATGGCTTTGTTATGGACGTTTTTTGAATCGCTTCCTTTTAGGTGGTTGTAGAATTTACGGGTTCTGCTCTGCGTGCATTATATGTTTTTTTGCGTTGTTCACGGATGATATTTCTGCAGAATTCTGCATGCAGAGACTTAATTTGGTGTTTGTCCCATTTAGTGAATTCTTGGTTGGTGAGCGGACCCCAGACCTCATAACCATGAAGGGCAAGGGTTCTATTACTGATTTAAGTATTTTTAGCCAGATCCTAATTGGTATGTCAAATTTTATGTACCTGTTGATGGCATTGTCTCTCAGATCGTTTCCAGCTTTGTGGAAGTTACTTGTGGCGCTGATGTTTAGGTCGAGGTACGTATTGTTTTTTGTGTGCTCTTGGGCAACCGTGTCTAGATGGAATTTGTATTCGTGGTCCTGAGAACTGGACCTTTTTGGAACACCATTATTTTTGTCTTACTGAGATTTACTGTCAGGGCCCACGTCTGACAGAATTTGTGCAAAAGATCTAGGTGCTGCTGTAGGCCCTCCTTGGTTGGTGACAGAAGCACCAGATCATCAGCAAACAGTAGACATTTGACTTCAGATTCTAGTAGGGTGAGTCCGGGTGCTGCAGACTGTTGTAGTGCCCTCACCAATTCGTTGATATATATTGTGAAGAGGGTGGGGCTTAAGCTGCATCCCTGTCTCACCTCCCGGCCCTCTAGAAATAAATCCTGTGTTTTTTTGCCAATTTTAACCACACACTTGTTGTTTGTGTACAATGATTTTATAATGTCGTATGTTTTTCCGAAAAACACCACTTTACATCAATTTTATAGCAGGCCCTCATGCCAATTTGAGTGAAAAGACTTTGCCTTTGTTTTGGTTTGTTTGTTTGTCAATTAAGGTGTGCAGGGTGAAAATGTGGTCTGTTGTACGTTAATTTGGTAAAAAGCCAATTTGTCATTTGCTCAGTACATTGTTTTCTCTGAGGAAATGTACAAGTCTGATGTTAATGATAATGCAGAGGACTTTCCCAAGGTTGCTGTTGATGCATCCCCCGGTAGTTATTGGAGTCAAATTAGTCTCCACTTTTGTGGATTGGGGTGATCAATCCTTGGTTCCAAATATTGGGGAAGATTCCAGAGCTGAGGATGATGTTAAAGAGTTTAAAACCTCTTGAGAATACAGGGGGTAATATTTTCGCATTAGCATAATTTGCTCTACAGATTAAACTGCCTCTTATTCAATTATTGCTCTTACTATATGCATATGAATCATACCATTGGAAAGAAAACAATCCCTAGTTTGTAAATCCGTTTCAATTTTGTCTCTGAGTGATACAGAAGTCATTCAACAGCACTTTCCATGACCAAGAACATAAAATCAAGATGTGTTATGCTGGCTTCAAAGCTCTGCCTATATATGGTCGTGCCCCCTATGACCAGAAACACACCACATTCGCCTTCCTCTGGTTGTCAAGATGACGTCAGAGGAGAAATTCTTTGTTTATCTGGGACTGACGTGAAATAGGACCCATTTCTTTGGCGTGACCGACAACTTCCGGACATCTTAATTTTCCAATTTGAGCTGCGTTGGTGTACTGTTTTGCTGGCGTTATGTATGCAAACTATCTCCGTGTCGAATTTGTGTTGATACATGTGACCATATCATCGTTGTAATGTATGTTTTTTCATATAGTTTGAATCAGATTATTTGAATTTTTCTCGGGAAGTTTTTCGGTGTACCGTTTGTCGGATTGTATTTACGTTGAGAAATTCGTGCCACTCGACCGGTACCTTGTGCTAAATGGAGTGGGAAAGGAACATTTCTGAACGGACCAACGACTCATCTTGACAAAGGACACTTTGATAACATTCTGATGAAAGATCAGCCATAGTAAGACCGCAATTTACGATTTTTTATATCCATACTGTTGTGCATGTGAACTGGACGTGGGCGCCTAGCCGAATCTGCCTGGTAAAAATATCGTGTCCTCCGCTAACGTGGTTAGCTAATAGATTTACATATTCTGTCTTCCCTGTAAAACATTTTAAAAATCTGAAATGGTGGCTTTATTCACAAGACCTGTATCTTTCATCTGGTGTCTTGGACTTGTGATTTAATGATATTTAGATGCTACAAGTTACTTGTGACGCTATGCTAGCTGTGCTAATCAGTGGGGTGAGTTGGGGGGTGCTACCGGATCAGGGTTGCTGACTCGTGAGAAGTTTTAAGTACAGCCAATTGGAATTTGTGGTCTGTATATTTTATCATTTCACTTAGGATACCATCAACACCACAGGCATTTTTGGGTTGGAGGGTTTGTATTTTGACCTGTAGTTCGTTCAATGTAATTGGAGAATGCAGTGGGTTCTGGTCTAAAGTGTCTTAGGGCTAGGCCCCTTTTTTCTCAATATCCGCCTGAATGACGTGCCCAAAGTAAACTGCATGTTACTCAGGCCCTGAAGCCAGGAAATGCATATAATTGGTACCATTGGAATGAACACACTTTGAAGTTTGTAGAAAGGTTAAAAGAATGTAAGAGCGTATAACACAATAGATATGGTAAGAGAAAATCCAAAGAAAAACCAACCAGAATGTTCTTTTTTTGAGAGAGCATGCTCTTCCAATGGCAAGTATAAGAGTATACTCAATTCTAGCTCCCAGGATGCAATTCCTATGGCTTCCACTGGGTGTCAGCAGTCTATGTTCAAGGTTTCAGGCTTGTAACTTCCAAAACGATTAATAAATAACAGATTTAGTACAGGGACACAGTCTTGGAAATTCGTGTTTTCGCGTGCCCTGAAGACAAGACTCATTTGCTAAAATTGGTTTCCTATTGAACATACTTCCTTCCGTAAGAAATATTATAGTTTAATTACATTTTAGGGTATCTGAGGAATAAATAGAAATGCATTTTGACTTGTTGAAACAAAGTTTAGGAGTAGATTTTTGGATTCCTTTCTCTGCAAGTTGAACGAGTGGATTACTCAAATCGATGGCGCCAACTAAACAGACTTTTTGGGATATAAAGAAGGATTTTATCTAACAAAACAACACTACTTGTTATAGCTGGGACCCTGTGGATGACAAATCAGAGGAAGATTTTCAAAAAGTAAGTGAATACTTAATCGCTATTTGTGAATTTATGAAACCTGTGCCGGTGGAAAAATATTTTGATTTGGGGCGCCATCCTCAAACAATTGATTGGTATGCTTTCGCTGTAATAAATACTGTAAATCAGACAGTGCAGTTAGATTAACAAGAAATGAAGCTTTCAACCAATTTAAGACTCTTGTATGTACCTAAATGTTTAATATCCAACATTTTTAAGATTGTTTATTTGAATTGCGTGCCCTCCAGTGTCACCGGAAGTTGTCCCGCAACCGGGACGCCTATCCCTGAGAGTTTTTAATTTTGATTCTAATATTTGTATTTTATCATGTATATGTTTTTGCTGTTTGTTCTTTGTTATAGAGCCAAAAAGATTGGGGTAGTTTTGGATAGATAACTATTCGTGTTGTTTGTTTCGAGTTTTCCAATTTTCCCAGAAGTGGTTAGATTCTATGGATTCTTCAAATACATTGAGCTGATTTCTGACGTGCTGTTCCTTCTTTTTCCATAGAGTATTTCTGCATTGTTTTAGTGATTCACCATAGTGAAGCCATAGGCTCAGGTTTTCATTCTCTCTATGTTTTTCGTTGGATAGGTCTCTCAATTTCTTTCTTAGGTTTTTGCATTCTTCATCAAACCATTTGTCATGTTGTTAATTTTCTTAGGTTGTCTGAATTAAATGTTTAGATTTGATAGGGAAACTGAGAGGTCAAATATAATGTTTAGGTTTTCTACTGCCAGGTTTACACCTTCACTAAGACAGTGAAACATTTTGTCCAATGAAATTGTCTAGAAGGGATTGAATTTGTTGTTACCAAATAGTTTTTTGGTAGATCTACACACTACTCTCCTTCCATCTATATAATTTCTTAATATTATTAAGTTCCTTTGGCTTTGATGCCTCATGATTGAGCAAAGCTCTGTTCATGTAGAGTGGGATTTTGCTGTGATCTGATAGGGGTGTCAGTGGACTGACAGTGAACACTCTTAAGAGACTCTGAGTTGTGGTCAGTGATAAAGTAGTCTACAGTACTACTGCCAAGAGATGAGCTATATGTGTACCTAACATAGGAGTCCCCTCGAAGCCTACCATTGACTATGTACAGTTGAAGTCGGAAGTTTACATACACTTAGTTTGGAGTCATTAAAACTTGTTTTTCAACCACCACAAATTTCTTGTTAAAAAACTAGGACAGCTACTTTGTGCATGACACAAGTCATTTTTCCAACAATTGTTGACAGACAGATTATTTCACTTATAATTCACTGTATTACAATTCCAGTGGGTCAGAAGTTTACATACAGTAAATTGACTGTGCCTTTAAACAGCTTGAAAAATTCCAGAAAAGTATTTCATGCTTTAGAAGCAGATAGGCTAATTGACATCATTTGAGTCAACTGGAGGTGTACCTGTGGATGTATTTCAAGGCCTACTTTCAGACTCAGTGCCTCTTTGCTTAACATCATGGGAAAATCAAAAGAAATCAGCCAAGACCTCAGAAAAAAATTGTGGACCTCCACAAGTCTGGTTCATCCTTGGGAGCAATTTCCAAATGCCTGAAGGTACCACGTTCATCTCTACAAACAATAGTACGCAAGTATAAACACCATGGGACCACGCAGCCGTCATACCGCTCAGCAAGGAGACGCGTTCTGTCTCCTAGAGATGAACGTACTTTGGTGCGAAAAGTGCAAATCAATCTCAGAACAACAGCAAAGGACCTTGTGAAGATGCTGGAGGAAACGGGTACAAAAGTATCTATATCCACAGTAACACGAGTCCTATATCTACATAACCTGAAAGGCCACTCAGCAAGGAATAAGCCACTGTTCCAAAACGCCATAAAAAGCCAGTCTATGGTTTGCAACTGCACATGGGGACAAAGATCGTACTTTTTGGAGAAATGTCCTCTGGTCTGATGAAACAAAAATACAACTGTTTGGCCAAAAAGACCATTGTTATGTTTGGAGGAAAAAGGGGGAGGCTTGCAAACCGAAGAACACCATGTGGCAGCATCATGTTGTGGGGGTGCTTTACTGCAGGAGGGACTGCTGCGCTTCACAAAATAGATAGCATCATGAGGGAGGAACATTATGTGGATATATTGAAGCAACATCTCAAGACATCAGTCAGGAAGTTAAAGCTTGGTTCCAAATGGGTCTTCCAAATGAACATTGACCCCATGCATACTTTCAAAGTTGTGGCAAAATGGCTTAAGGACAACAAAGTTTGACCCAAGTTAAACAATTTAAAGGCAATGCTACCAAATACTAATTAACTGTATGTAAACTTCTGACCCACTGGGAATGTGATGAAATAAATAAAAGCAGAAATAAATACATCTCTCTACTATTATTCTACTATTATTCTATTATTTCAAATTCTTAAAGTAAAGTGGTGATCCAAACTGACATAAGAAAGGGAATTTTTTACTAGGATTAACTGTCAGGAATTGTGTAAAACTGAGTTTAAATGTATTTGGCTAAGGTGTATGTAATCTTCCGACTTCAGCTGTACATACCCAGCGTCCGACAGAGCTGCAGGAGTTGTGACCCGTTTTTGTTGGTTATGTGATCGTAGTTGTGTCTAGGGGGGCATATGGGGGAGGGGATGTTGGCACTAGGTATTTGTCCCCCTGTGTGCTGAGGGTGTCAGGCTCTTGCCTAGTTCTGGCATTTAGGTCACCACAGACTAGTACATGTCCCTGGGCCTGGAAATTGTAGATCTCCCCCTCTAGGATGGAGAAGCTGTCAACGTTAAAGTATTGAGATTCTATTGGGGGGATATAGCTAGCACACATGAGGACATTTTTCTCTGTTGAGATAATTTCCTTATTAATTTCTAGCCAGATGTAAAATGTTCCTTTTTTGATTCATTTAATAGATTGGGTTAGGTCTGCTTTGTACCAAATTAGCATACCCCCTGAGTCTTCCCTGTTTCAGACCTGGTAGTTTGGTGGATGGAACTACCAGCTCTCTGTAACCTAGAGGGCAACCAGTGGTTCCGTCTCCTAAATACCATGTTTCTTGTAGGATGACAATGTCTGTATTTCCAATTTATTTGATGAAGTCTGGGTTCCTGCTCTTTAGGCCAAAGGCAGATGACCTCAGGCCTTGTATATTCCAGGATGAGATAGTAAAAGCTCTGTGTTCCATAGTGTCTACTGTTGTTCTTGTGTGGTTTAGGCCGGGACCATCACAGTAGGTGTGAGCAGAGCATGTTGAGCATCTGATACATACTGTACCTCTTAGGTAGCAGGGTGGGGCTTGGACTGGTGTAATAGTGGGGGTTGGGCCTGTTGCTCTGTTCATGGCCTGGGCATAAGTCCTGCTGTCATGTTGAGGTCCTTGCCGCAGGGGCGGGGGGCATGGGGCGGACAGAAGGGGCATAGGTCTGATAAGGGGGGACCTATATGTAGTGTGGCCAGGGTTTGCTTAGGGTGGTCTTAGCTGATTGGGTTGTGGCTGGTGATGCTGTGGTCTGGGTGTAGGTCCTCTTGGCATGGGTTCTCTCGGTGCAGGTGTAACCGATGTGAAATGGCTTGCTAGTTAGCGGTGGTGCGCGCTAATAGTGTTTCAATCAGTGACGTCACTCGCTCTGAGACCTGAAGTTGTTGTTCCCCTTGCTCTGCAAGGGCCGCGGCTTTTGTGGAGCGATGGGTAAATATGCTTTGTGGGAGGCAGTTGTTGATGTGTGCAGAGGGTCCCTGGTTCGAGCCCGGGTCAGGGCGAGGGGACTGACAAAAGTTATACTGTTACATTGATGCTGTTGACCCCGATCACTGGTTGCTGCGGAAAAGGAGGAGGTCAAAAGGGGGGTGAGTGTAACCGATGTAAAATGGCTAGCTAGTTAGCGGTGGTGCGGCTTTTGTGGAGCGATAGGTAACGGTGCTTCGTGGGAGGCAGTTGTTGATGTGTGCAGAGGGTCCCTGGTTCGAGCCCGGGGCGAGGGGGCGGACGAAGTTATACTGTTACACAGGTCCTTCAGGAGTGTGTCTTGCAGGTCTGGGAGGGTGTCTCGCTGGTTTGGGCGGGGTGTCCGTTGCTCTATTGCTCCTGTGTGAGGTGCTGGGGCTACGGTTGAGGGTGACGTACTTCAGGATCCTGGCAAAAGTTGTGATGACTGCCTTGTAGAGGCGGACCTGGTCGTAAAGGCTGTTCAAGTCCAGGGTGCAGTTTTGGGCCAGGTAGACATTAGGTTTTGAGGCACATTCTCGCGAAATGCTTCCATTCACTCGCTATATGGTGGCAAGGTGAAAGTCCTTTCGCGGTAGCAGGGTGGAGATAACCCCTTTTGTGTTGGGGAAAGTGGAAGAAGCTTTTTCAGTCACTCCCTTGAGTGCTGTGGCCACCCTTTCCTGCTGGGCCCCCAGGTCATTTGTGCCCGTGCAAATTATGATGTGGCTGGGGGACCCTAGTCTGTCCTCTGACAACTGCTCCAGGGCATGCCTAGTGTTTGGGCACCAGAGCTTAGCCACTTTGTGTTTGGGAAAAAGTTTTTCCTCTCTCTCCTTCCATCCCTTCTCCCCTGTTTATGCATTGATCTTTAGTTTCCTTCTCTGTGTATTGTAGTCAGTCAATATCATAGAGAGTGACATTGGCAGTGTCTTACCATCTCATTACACATTTTATCTCATTCACTCACCCCCCTCTCTCCCTCTCTCACTCTATTTCTCTCCATTTCTCTCTCGCGCTTGCTCTCGCTCGCTCGCTCCCAATCAGCTTAAATAGCCTCACCCCCTCCCTCCTTTTCCAAGCCCGGCTCAGATACTTTGGCCCCTGTCTCTGTCCTCCTCTCCAGTCCCTTTATGCTCCTGCCACCAGCGGGTACACACTGCTGCCATTACGGTCCATCAGCACCCTGTCCACTGTCACAGTATCACACACACACAGTTGTTCTACTGTTAATGCCGTGAGTATGTCTGAAGTGTATTATTGTTACCTGCTTATCAAAACATGTTTGGTGGTATATGGGGAAATAAAACAGAATATGAACACTACTGTATTTTAGCAGGGCTGTGTCTCTGTGGCCCACAATTTGAGCCTCCCATAGGTTTTAACATTGGTTTAGCATTACATTATAACACAACTGACTACAGACAGCATAGATCCCTCGGTGGTACACTTCCTATTTTTATACCACAGAATTATGACCTCTAATTTTATGGAAGGAAAACATTGGAAATATGGGGTTCATAAGATGACAGAATATCAGAGAGGTGACTTGAGAGCGAGAGATCTAGATTTCTGTTTGATTATTGCATTTCAATTTGTCTTGACAAAGATATTGCCAATTAGAAACTATGTACAAACTATGTACAAAACGAACGTTTCCATTGCAGATGTCACATAACATTCCTGTGGCAGAGAGTAGACACATTCAAAACAAGCTGCTCCATAAGTTCTGACTGTGGGTGCATCCCAAATGCCACCCTATTCCATACGTAGTGCACTATTTTTGACCAAAGCCCTATTGAACCTGGTCAAAAGTAGGGCTACATGGGAAACGGGGAGTTATTTGGGATGCAGACAGAAGCAGAGTCCTGAGGATCCACATCACACATCTCTACAAAGACATGATGGTGGGGGAGAGAGACTGTAACGTAAGGGCAACAGAGGAATGTGAATTAGATCATAGACAGGGACCTGCATGGAAGTTTCATCAGTAATGTCTCCAATAAAAACTACCATTAGAAACATGGACATAAGCGCGAACACACACACACTAACCAGATGGCCTCCACAAAACTGTACAAAATTACCATGTCATAGGGCAATTCACCCATACAAGGAAGGTAATTTATTTCTACCTCTTTATAGGCAGCCCTCTGAAACGCAACATTTTCCCTTGCCGTACCACACTGGCCCAAGTCTTTGTCAAGAGGTCAGGTTTAAAAGAAAATATAGAAATAGAAAAATGAAGCACAAATCAAATTGCATTTTCTAGGTTGAGGGACTTGAGTTGCTCTAAGGGAAGTTTCTGAAATACTAATTTAATCTTCCATGGAGGTACTCACTGGTCCTCACTCCCTGACTCACTCTGTCCACAGGAATAATTCTCAAAAGTACTTCCCACTTCCTCTATAATTTGTGGAAGAGAGAGAAAAAAAAAGAGCAACCGTTGAAGTTTCTGGAATCGAGACTTGCTGAGTTCGATCCCTAAGAAATAACCTTTTCCACCTTTTTATTTGCATTCTGGGAAAAACATTAATGCCGCTTACCTCACCTTGTTATACTTCATTATATATTAAAGAGTTCCTAATCTAAATCCTGCTTTTGGATTCGACTAAACATGCTTTCTCATTCCAATTCCCTCTGCCTTTCTGGTGGGAGTGAAATTTTATAGGTACATTTTTTGTATTATTAAATTATTTGATTTCCACAGTGTTTTGCTTATACTGAATGCCTACAAAACCCAGTGAAGCAAATGAACTGGTTTCTCTTTCCGAGACACATTCGACTTGCAGTTCACACTGTCCGTGTCCGAATACCCATACTAGCGTACTAAATAGTGTCACGTTTTATAGTATGTGACAGTTCGAAGATAGTCCCCCAAATGCGTCATCTAATGCGCGATTGCGTTGACTCCCGCCAGTGCTTCAATTTATTTTATTTTCATCTGTTGTCAAACACGTGAATCGGAAAAGCTGAGTAAATTCGACAAGATCAAACGCCGAAATGAGCATGTCGTTTAAGAATGTAGTACGATGGTATGGGTATTCGGACACGGCCACTGAGTAAATGCATGAGAACTGTGCCTCGCAGCTATTTTACTTCTCTAAAACAAATGCTCCACAAGAAAGTAAACATTTTGAAAATGCCCTCAAATCTCCCCAGTAGGTCATTGTCAGTGTTATCTAATGCAATACATTTCCCTGGGTACTTTACTCCTCTGACACTCACACTCACACACTCACACTCGCGTCTGGTATCTTCTCCTCTGGCTAGGGAGACATGGAGAGATGTGTTATGGGGTGTTTGCCAGAGGGGTCCCCCCTATCATTTTATTTCTAAACTGATGAGGAGGGGGACTTTAATTCTCAGGGTGAGTCCATGTAACATTACCTGCACTGATCCCAGGCCGCGTCACAATCGGCACCTTATTTTCAAGGCTGTGTACTATATAGGAAATGGGGTCCCTTTTGGGATGCATTTTGTACCATTTCTTCATGGGTGTGCAGAGTGCCAGGGCGTTTGAGCTGATGGAGAGGAACGTTTTACTTTTTGTTTAGTCTCTGAAATATACATTCCACAGAATACAAGAAAAATGTATGAATAATTTAGTCACGAGAATTCTTAAACATTCACAAACGAAATACTGAGGCTTTTCAGGCTAATTCAGTTTCAATTATGTGGTCAAGAGCCGCAGTATGTCATTCAAATCAAATCAAATTTTATTGGTCACATACACATGGTTAGCAGATGTTATTGCGAGTGTAGCGAAATGCTTGTGCTTCTAGTTCCAACAGTGCAGCAATATCTAACATGTAATCTAACAATTCCACAACAACTACCGAATACACACAAATCTACTGTAAGTAAAATAATGGAATAAGAACATATAAATATGTGGATGAGCAATGACAGAAACATTCAGTCAGTCATTCAGAAAGAAAGAGTGTAAGTGAGAGACTTGTAGTTTATACTTGGTTGAGTCGTGCCACAATTAAAGTCCACCTCTGGAGTGCCTTCGATTTTCTTTAGACGCCAGAGTGTATGTGAGTGTATGCTTCGGCTGCTAATAGTACCAAGCCTTCAATCTTGGATTGACATGTTTTTCAATATATTACAAAAGGGCTGCAGTGTCAAGATAATGGAGATTAGCCAGGCCTGCTCATAGGACCATGACATGGTAGCAGCAGCAGCATCCTGTGAATAGCCCGTCTTTTCATTCCTACAACACTCTCTGGAGTTATGGATCTCACATTAACTACCCACCTAGAATGACTACACTGCACGTACAAACTCAATTGTGATTATTCATACAACATTTTCATTTGTGACTTGCTAAATTTACTGAAATGTTTGCAAAAACCTGCTTTAAAGTATTTCTTAATTTAACCGATTCATATGTATTGTACAGTGTGTGATGGATATTGTAATAATGAGAATAAATTAACTTCATGATATGGAAATGTGGAAAGAGAATTGATTTCGAAGGTATTGTGAATGTAACAGTACCGAGAGTGAGTGAGACAGACTCCATTTTAAGGTAAATCTCAACTGACTTTATTTCCGGTTTTACAAAATGTAGTCTCTGTCCTCCACAACTACAACATGACTTAACTCACGTTACCACAGATAAGACAAGGCTGTAATTCACTGCAATTTTTTTTATAATAGTCCCTGTAACTGTGCCTCTCCCATAGATAGTTCATATACCTGTCCCCCAGAGCCCCTGGAGCAGTGGAGTCTTCTGCTGAAGCCATTGATGGATGAGTGACATTATTTTTATCAGTGTAACACAATCTGCACATAATGTGGCTGCTGTCTCAGGTCCGTATCCTCAGTTAACTAAACAAAAAATATATCCATGTCATGTCTCATACATGCTCTCTCTATTTATCAGGTGAAATCAAAGGTGAAACGCCATTTACTGGATTAAATATATACCGATCCGGCAGCAGACACGTGCATCAATCATGTCTCATACTTGGGGTAATGTAGTTTACCTAATGTTTCCAGCGGTGAAACCACTCTGATCTAATTTCCTACAGCCCTCTACCTAAGCTTGTGCTATTGGATAATTTATACATTTAGGACAATATGGATATTTTGAGAGGGAAAATACAGGTAACTGCAAAAATAATGGAAACACTTGAGTAAATGAGAGATACAAAGTATGTATATAAATTCTGGGCAGGCCATTATTTTGGCCATTATTTTGGATACCATGGCTATGCCCCCATAGGATAACAGTGACCACTGAGTGGTCACTGAATGGTTTGATGAGCATGAAAACGATGTAAACCATATGCCGTGGCCGTCTCAGTCACCAGATCACAACCCAAATGAACACTTACTGGAGATTTTAGAGCGAGACATCATTTTCCACCCCCGTCAACAAAACATAAATTAATGGAATTTCTTGTGGAAGAATGGTGTTGCATCCCTCCAATAGAGATCGAGACTCTTGAAGAACCTACGCTAAGGTGCATTGAAGCTGTTCTCAATAGTGGTGGCCCAACACCCTATTAAGAAAATGTATGTTGGTGTTTCCTTTATTTTGGCAGTTACCTGTAAATTACAATACATGACCAAAAGTATGTGGACACCTGCTCGTTGAACATCTCATTCCAAAATCAAGGGTATTAATACGGAGTTGCTCCCCCTTTGCTGCTATAACAGCCTCCACTCTTCTGGGAAGGCTTTCCACTAGATGTTGGAACATTGCTGCGGGGACTTGCTTCCATTCAACCACGAGAGCATTAGTGAGGTTGGGCATTGATGTTGGGCGATTAGGCCTGGCTCGCAGTTGGTGTTCCAAATCATTCCAAAGGTGTTCGTTGGGGTTGAGGTCAGAGCTCTGCGCAGGCCAGTCAAGTTCTTCCACACCGATCTCGACAAACCATTTCTGTATGGACCTCGCTTCGTGCACGGGTGAATTGTCAAGCTGAAACAGGAAAGGGCCTTCCACAAACTGTTGCCACAAATAATGTCATTGTATGATGTAGGGTTATGATTTCCCATCACTGGAACTAAGGGGCCTAGCCCGAACCATGAAAAACAGCCCCAGACTATAATTCCTCCTCCAACAAACTTTACAGTTGGCACTATGCATTCGGGCAGGTAGCGTTCTCCTGGCATCCGCCAAACCCAGATTCAATCCATTGGACTGCTAGATGGTGAAGCGTGATTCATCACTCCATAAAATGCATTTCCACTGCTCCAGAGCCTAATGGCAGCAAGCGCTACATCACTCTTGGCATTGCGCATGGTGATCTTAGGGTGATGTGCAGCTGGTCGGCCATGGAAACGCATTTCATGAAGCTCCCAACTAACAGTTCTTGTGCTGACATTGCTTCCAGAGGCAGTTTGGATTTCAGAAGTGAGAATTGTAACCGAGGACAGACAATTTTTACGCACTACGCACTTCAGAACTCGGCGGCCCGGTTCTGTGAGCTTGTGTGGCCTGCCACTTTGCAACTGAGCATTTGTTGCTCCTAGAAGTTTCCACTTCACAATAACAATACTTACAGTTGACCGGGGCAGCTCTAGCAGGGCAGAAATTTGACAAACGGACTTGTTGGAAAGGTGGCATCCTATAACGGTGCCACGTTGACAGTCACTGAGCTCTTCAGTAAGACCCTTCTACTGCCAATGTTTGTCTATGGAGTTTGCATCGCTGTGTTTGATTTTACACACCTGTCAACAACGGGTGTGGCTGTAATAGCCTAATCCACACATTTGAAGGGGTGTCGACATCATTTTGTGTATATAGTGTATATGACATGAGACGGACATGATATCACCATGCATATTGGGAGTTCCCAATTCTTCAGGATGAATGCAAAGATGCTATCCTTTCACAAATCGCTGAATCCGCTTTTGTAGAGCACCCTTGATGAGCTAGGCTATTTGAGATGTCCCAATACATGTGGATCCTAACACTGAACAAACCCAAATCAGGCTAATTTGAGAAAAATATTGTTCCCTTTCCAAAGAGAGGGGTTCTACCAAATAAAACATGATCCAGCTAGAGGTTGAGATAGATATAAAGCATTCAGATCAATATTAAATCCTTTGTAAATTAGCTGGGGATGTATAATTGAAGAGGCCATGTGGAACATCAGGCAGACTGAGAGCAGACACACTAATGAGGAAAGGAAGGGAGGTAGCTGAGGACGCAACCTCTGGGCTGCGCCTCAATAGTCTTTTGTGGCTTCCTCCTAGGGTTGTAGCATTTCCAGAAGGTTTTTCCAGAAATCCCAGTTAGACAATTCCTGGAATAGGAGGGAATAAAAAGGCAATCTGGGAATTTTCCAACCAGGAATTCTGAAAAACTGGGTCATTTTTTAAATTTTGGGGTGGTTTGCAAACCTTCTCACTGGCCTGCATCTTAGGTCTTCAGTGGCTTCACAAATATGAGATCATGTCAATGGGCTGAGATGTTGGTTGAATCTTAAAAGTCCTTCCTTGATTCCTTAGAATCTCTCAAACCGCCTCCTTCTCAAAAACATCAAAGGGAAGAGAGTAGAGCATTGGAAGCTGAGAAAAATCCTCCAATGGAGGGAAGTGGGGTGAGGACAAGAGGACACGAGGAACCGAGAAAGGACTTTTGAGATTCACCCAATGTCTGCCACATATACATCTACTGCATGTACTCTGGACAGCCTGACACACAGAACAGCAGAGCATAGTACAGCGAGTCCAAACATAGTTTCTTATCCACAGAGTAAAACATGCCCGTAGCACTACTCATGTTTCCACAATATTGACAGATACCTGCTGTGAATAACGTAGTAGAGTACAGGAGTGTACAGCTGTAGGGGTATCTGACCCCTTGGACATATTATGGACAGGCAAGGAGATGTGAGAGGGTTAGCGATCAGGAGGTCTGACTCACACACCATGGACTGCTGTTGATCTGTACACTACAAGTGTGCTTTTGGAGTGTGGACTGTGTATGTGTGTCTCTGTATGCGGCCACGCAAGTCTGTCCATGCTAGACATGTATGTATGCTGTTGGTGCAGCAGGCAGGGGAATGAGAAGGAGAGTGGGTGGAAAGCTAGTCGTGTGTGTGTGTGTGTGTGTAATTACCTCCTCTGTCTCAGCAGCGCTGGTCTTGTCTCATTAACGTCATGGTGGGGTGTCCGCGATGCCACTAAGCAGCAGGGCGTCTCTCTACCACTCTGCTGCTTTCCTCCCTCCCCATCCTCCCTCAGTCAGCTCATTCCAGATCCAAGGCGATATTCGACATTCGTCCAGATAACCAGGACGTCTGGTGATGACTCCAAAAGGTAAGCTGCAAGCTCTGGCTCCGAGCGTCATGTATTCAATCCTAGTGCTAGGAACTCATTTTTTGTTTAGTTTTGTTAATACCCTATCACAAACCTTAACCCTTATCTTAACCTTTCAGAATTAATGCCTAAACTTTACCGTAGAAATTTGACTGTAGACATAATTTGAATAGTGAAACCATGAGATCTGGTTGCCTCCCTGCCAGTCTCTGATCTGGGGACACAGGTTGCGGCCCAAATGGCACCATTTTCCCTATTATAGTGCACTACTCTTGACCATAGCCCGGCCTCTAGTCAATAGCAGTGCACTATGTAGAACAGGGTGCCATTTGGGAAGCAGACACAAGCACAAAGGTGGCCAGTCATCTCCCAGCTACCCGCCCCCCCCCCCCCCCCCCCCCCCCCCCCCGTTGTACTGATGCTACACCTGAAGACACAATAGTTAATGGGCAGCCCTGTCCACATCCGTTTGCATTACTGATGGCTTCAGCAGCAAGTTCACTTTGCCTTATCTATTAGGCTCTTCTTTTTTCCTAGCGTTTATGTGACTTTCCCACTCCCTAAATGCTATCCCTGTGTGTTTGTGTGTGTGTGTGTGTGTGTGTGTGTGTGTCATGAGCTATCTCCTCAGTTAAGGAGTCGTTATCTTGATATATCGAGACCAATTTGAGAAACATTTTTATGGCCAGACGGTACAGTGTGGTGCAGGTCAGAATCTCTGGACGGATTCTGTAGGGAAGATTTAGAAACTATTCTGTAGTGTTTCAACTGAACTGTGCCAAGGGTGGGTGAGAGAGAATTAGACTCCAAGGCCCTGTTAGTTATATTTCTCCCCTCAGTAACACATCTGGCATCACTGGGCTGGGCTTGTGGAGGTGTCTGCAGTCACTCAGTGGTAATTGCTAATGGTAATTACTGACCTTTTCCATGAACCAGGGACATATACAAATAAATGACTGGTAAGGTTGGCCGGTTGGCCAGGCAATTTCCACCCCACACTACCACCACACCACCCTGTCTTTTTCTCAATATACCGGAGGGGCCCTGCCTGCAGATCAGATAGTCTGCAAGTTGGAGCTGTATTATGTCCAACGGCTGGGCCTTACCCCAACAGACTACTGGGATCTGTGTGACTCTATTGTCCTTCTCGTAGTGTTGTGTGTGTGTGTGTGTGTGTGTTGTGTGTGGTGTGTGTGTGTGTGTGTGGTGTGTGTGTGTGTGTGGTGTGTGTGTGTGTGTGTGTGTGTGTGTGTGTGTGGTGTGTTGTTGTGTGTGTGTTTGGTGTGTGTGTGTGTGTGTGGTGTGTGTGTGTGGTGTGTGTGTGTGTGTGTGTGTGTGTGTGAGAGATGTGGCTAATCTAATCCCTCCAGCCCTAGCGATCTCTCTCTCCCTCATTTGCCCCACAGCCCCGGATGTGTGCTATAGCTTCCAGACCCATTAGTAACTCCTAAAGAGGGCTGTGTGTGTGTGTTTTCGTTCCAAATGGCATCCTATTCCCTACATAGTGCACTACTTTTGGTGCACTTTGTAGGGAATAGGGTGTCTTTTGCCAAGTACACTGTGTCTCTCCTCTCTGGTGGTCCTCCAGTAATCTGGTAGCTACCTGCTCTACTCTATTCTGTTGTCCCCACAGCTCAGCTCCATCTGGTGTGGCTGAAAACTCTAATCTGCATGAACGGTTCCCACCTGTTTTACCTCATTTCTAACAGCATGTCATCTGTGCAACGAGAGGCAAAAATACCCTAGATCACCTTTACTCCACACACATAAATGCATACAAAGCTCTCCCTTCACCCTCCATTTGGCCAAACTGACCATAACTCTATCCTCCTTATTCCTGATTACATGCAAAAACTCAAACAGGAAGTACCAGTGACACACTCAATACGGAAGTGATCTGATGAAGCGGATGCTAAGCTACAGGACTGTTTCAATAGCACCAAATAGCATCAATAACATTGAGGAGTTTACCACATCAGTCACCGGCCTCATAACATTTACATTTTACATTTATGTCATTTAGCAGACGCTCTTATCCAGAGCGACTTACAAATTGGTGCATTCACCTTATGATATCCAGTGGAACAACCACTTTACAATAGTGCATCTAACTCTTTTAAGGGGGAGGGGGGGGTTAGAAGGATTACTTTATCCTATCCTAGGTATTCCTTAAAGAGGTGGGGTTTCAGGTGTCTCCGGAAGGTGGTGATTGACTCCGCTGACCTGGCGTCGTGAGGGAGTTTGTTCCACCATTGGGGTGCCAGGGCAGCGAACAGTTTTGACTGGGCTGAGCGGGAAGTGCATTGACGACATCTTCCCCACAGTGACAGTACGTATATATCCTAACCAGAAGCCATGGATTACAGGCAATATCCGCATTGAACTAAAGGCTAGAGCTGTCGTTTTCAAGGAGTGAGACACTATTCTGGACACTTATAAGAAATCCCGCTGCGACCTATAAGCCATTAAACAGTCGAAACATTAATACAGGACTAAGGTCGAATCATATACTCTGACATGCGTCGGATCTAGTAGTGCTTGCAAACTATCACCGATTAAAAAGGGAAACCCAGCTGCCAGTTGGTGTCAGAGCTCAGGCCTATTGAGGA
This sequence comes from Salvelinus sp. IW2-2015, assembly GCF_002910315.2. Taxonomy (NCBI): domain Eukaryota; kingdom Metazoa; phylum Chordata; class Actinopteri; order Salmoniformes; family Salmonidae; genus Salvelinus; species Salvelinus sp. IW2-2015. The sequence goes on from NC_036867.1 coordinate 21,077,189, forward strand.
CATCATATTCAATGAAATAGCATGATCAACAGTATCAAACGTTTTTGACATGTCCACAAACAAAGCAGCACATTTCATTTCAGCATGGACAAGATCATTAAGAACTAAAGTGGTTGCTGTAATAGTGCTATGCCCAGGCCTAAACCCTGATTGGTTAATATTCAAAATACATTTCTCAGATAAAAAATAGCAAAGTAGTACATTTACCAAGGATTCAAGAATCTTAGATAGACAAGGAACTCTTGAAATGGGATGATAATTATTAGGATAACTACTATTTCCATACTTTGGGAACATTTCCTGATATAAATGTTCCATTTATAAATGTGGGTAATTGAGCCAACAATGATGGGCGCTGCACACTTACGCAGACCAGAATCCAACTGGTCGGCGCCTATGGATTTCTTGTTGTCCATTGCTAGCAAAGGACTTATTTTTCTGTAAAAGACCTAAAAGAAAAGCTTTGACTGTCGTTTCTCTGATCATTCAGCAAGTTTCCCCTATCAGCTTCCAGCCCAATATCATTGTGTATAGGCTAGTGATTAAATGCATAGATGTTTTGATTTCTTTTTCTATAATGAGGCCAGTGTCTGAATTAATTTGATGTGGCAGAGAGGAGGACATAGAATCCTTCAGGGATTTTCCATTTTTCCAGAATTTAGCTGGGTTCCCATTACAATCCGAAAGAGCGGTTACATAATAATCCGATTTAGCCTTTCTGATTTGCTTGACCCAAGCATCATCTCTTCTATTAATTACTTCAGATAATTACGGAGTGTACCAGGCATTCGATTTACCTTTAACCCTTAATTTTTTGAAGGGTGCATGATTATCCACAATAGTTTTCAATACATCTGCAAAAAGGCTCAAAGCAAAATCAGGTTCAGGGATAGTTGAAATACAATCAAGGTCACAAAAATAAAGATAATGTAAAAAAAAACTGTTCACTGAAGTTTTTAAAGTTCCTCTTTGTGATGACATGAGGGTTTGATTTTGTATTCTCACATCTCTAACACAAACACCTGGGCAATAGTAACTAATGTCTTCGGCGAAGATACCAGTAGAAACATATTTCTTTGATCTTATTTTAACCAATACACCAATCAGAGTTGACTTTGAAGGATCTTTAGGGTTGGGCAGTGTAGGATTAGTCACCAGCTGGGATAGGTTTAGATCATTACACGTGTCTTTTAGAATGTCTGAAGCCTGCATTTCCCAATCATAATTTAGGTCACCCAGGATAATAATTTCTGATTTCATAAAAGAAGACAACAAATTAAATAGTTACGTATTTCCTCGAGTGCACAAAGGTTAGATTACATTAGATTGCATAGAACTGCACCATTTGGTCTATCCCTATTACAGTAGCAATAGAGGAAGGAGTAGATATTGAAATTACTTTTCCAAGGTTAGCACCATAGAGCCTGAGGCCGCAGCCAATGTCAATATGAGGAACTCTGAGTAACCAATGATGGAATGTCAAAAACAGACTTACATGGGCTTTGGTTGCTATCGCATAAGGCTGAGTTCCCTGCCAACCAGGACCTCTATATCAGGCAGTGTCAGATGAAGGCCTTAAAAATTGTCAGACTCCAGCCAACCAAGTCATAGACTGTTCTCTCTGCTAGCGCACGGCAAATGGTGCCAATGCACCAAGTCTGCCATAAGAATGCTAAATAGTTAGTCTGGATAGCTATTGGTGAACTATTTAACTATCTGCATTGCCCCTTATTGCACAAACTCTTTTGACTCATCACATACACTGCTGCTACTGTTTATTATCTATCCTCTTACATAGTCACTTTACCCCTACCTATATGTTCATACTGTATACTACTAATGCCAACAATAAATACTTGCAAATGGTGTGTTTGGGTGGTGCAGTGAGGTGTTCAGAGTCACTTTGATACAAGGGAGATTGTTGTTATTTGACCTTTCACATCACCTCTTGAGAGCCATCAGCTTCTTTGTATCCAAGCAGTATTGCTTTGAGAGAAAGACAGAAACACTATTACACATTCATTGGCATTCGATGTATAATGGTTTTGGAATGAGATGTTTGACGAGCAGGTGTCCACATACTTCTAGTGTAGTGTGTCAAGTAGGGTATCAACTCAATTACCTCATACCCATGCAAATCAACTCTTTACTGGTATCCCGTCTATAAAGCCAAGTTATTGCTAATCATTATTCATTTATTATTTTTCTATTTATCTTTGAACCTTTATTTAACTAGGCAAGTCAATTAGGAACTAATTCTTATTTTCAATGACAGCCTAGGAACAGTGGGTTAACTGCCTTGTTCAGGGGTAGAACAACAGATGTTTACCTTGTCAGCTCAGGGATTCAATCTTGCAAACTTTCGGTTACTAGTCCAACGCTCTAATCACTAGGCTACCTGCCGCCCCATTGTTGGGAAGGGCGTAAGTAAGCATTTCACTGTTAGTCTACACCTGTTGTTTATGAAGCATGTGACACATAACATTTTATTTTGATTGCATTGATTAAGATTAGTCCTTTTATTATTAGATTGATCCTTTTATTCTCTGTTCCCAAGGCACTAGACGACCAGTTCTTATAGCCTTTAGCCGTACCCTCATCCTACTCCTCCTCTGTTCCTCTGGTGATGTAGAGGTTAACCCAGGCCCTGTGTGTCCCCAGGCACTCTCATTTGTTGACTTCTGCAAACGCAAAAGCCTTGGGTTCATGCATGTTAACATCAGAAGCCTCCTCCCTACATTTGCTTTATTCACTGCTTTAGCATACTCCACCAACCCTGATGTCCTGTCTGAATCCTGGCTTAGGAAGGCCACCAAATATTCAGAAATTTCCATTCCCAATTACAACATTTTCTGTCAAGATAGAACTGCTAAAGGAGGCGGAATTGCAATCTACTGTAGAGATAGCCTGTAGAGTTCTGTCATACTATCCATGTCTATGCCCAAACAGTTCAAGCTTCTACTTTTAAAGATCCATCTCTCCAGAAATAAGTCCCTCACTGTTGCCACTTGTTATAGAACCCCTCAGCTCCCAGCTGTGCCCTGGACACCATATGTGAATTGATTAACCCCCATTTATCGTCAGAGTTCATACTGTTAGGTGACCTAAACTGGGATATGTGTAACACCCCGGCTGTCCTACAATCTAAGGTAGATGCCCTCAATCTCACACAAATGATCAAAGAACCTACCAGGAACAACCCTAAATCCATAAACACGGGCAACCTCATCGATATCGTCCTGACCAACTTGCCCACCAAATAAACCTCTGCTGTTTTCAACCAGGATCTCAGCAATCACTGCCTCATTGCCTGCGTCCGTTATGGGTCCGCGGTCAAACAACCACCCTCATCACTGTCAAACACTCCCTAAAACACTACTGCGAGCAGGCATTTCTAATCGACCTGGCCCGGGTATCCTGGAAGAATTTTGAACTCATCCCGTTAGTAGAGGATGCCTGGTTGTTCTTTAACAGTGCTTCCCTCACCATCTTAAATAAGCAAGCATCTTTCAAAAAATGTAGAACTAAGAACAGATATAGCCCTTGGTTCACTCCAAACTTGACTTCCCTTGACCAGCACAAAAACATCCTGTGGCATACTGCACTAGCATCGAATAGTCCCCGCCATATGCAACTTTTCAGGGAAGTCAGGAACAAATATACGCAGTCAGTTAGCAAAGCAAAGGCTAGCTTTTTCAAACAAAAATGTGCATCCTGCAGCACTAATTCCCAAAAGTTTTGGGACACTGTAAAGTCCATATAGAATAAGAGCATCTCCTCCCAGCATCCCGCTGCACTGAGACTAGGAAACACTGTCACCACCGATAAATCCACGATAATCGAGAAGTTCAATAAGCATTTCTCTACGGCTGGCCATGCTTTCCACCTGGCTACCCCAACCCCGGCCAACAGCTCTGCAGCAACTGGCCCAAGCCCCCCCATCATGCTTCTCCTTCACTCAAATCAAGACAGCTGATGTTCTGAAAGAGCTGTAAAATCTGGATCCCTACAAATCGTCTGGGCTTGACAATCTGGACCCTCTCTTCTTAAAATTAACCGCCGCAATTGTTGCAACCCCTATTACTAGTCTGTTCAACCTCTCTTTTGTATCGTCTGAGATTCATAAAGATTGGAAAGCGGCCGCGTTCACCCCCCTTTTCAAAGGGGGAGACACTCTAGACCCAAACTGTTACAGACATATATCCATCCTGCCCTGCCTTTCTAAAGTCTTCGAAAGCCAAGTGGACAAACAGATCACCGACCATTTCGAATCCCACCGTACCTTCTCCGCTATGCAATCCGGTTTCTGAGCTGGTCACGGGTGCACCTCAGCCACGCTCAAGGTCCTAAACGATGTCATAACCGCCATCGATAAAAGACAGTACTGTGCAGCCATCTTCATCGACCTCACCAAGGCTATCGACTCTGTCTATCCCCATATTCTTATCGGCAACAGCCTTTGTTTCTCTAATGACTGCCTCGCCTGGTTCACTAACTACTTTTTAGATAGAGTTCAGTGTGTTAAATCGGAGGGCCTGTGGCCGTCTCTTTTCTCTGTATATATCAATGATGTCGCTCTTGCTGCGGGTGATTATTTTATACACCTCTACGCAGACGACACCATTCTGTATACATCTGGCCTTTCTTTGGACACTGTGTTAACAAACCTCCAAACAAGCTTCAACGCCATACAACACTCCTTCCGTGGCCTCCAACTAAAACGAAATGCATGCTTTTCAAGTGATCGCTGCTCGCACCCGCACACCCGACTAGCATCACTACTCTGGACGGTTCTGACTTAGAATATGTGGACAAATACCTAGGTGTCTGGCTAGACTGCAAACTCTCCTTCAGACTCATATTAAGCATCTCCAATCCAAAATTAAATAGGACGCTTTTTTCTCCACTTCCTGTCTGAATGACATGCCCAAAGTAAACTGCCTGTAGCTCAGGCCCTGAAGCCAGGATATGAATATAATTGGTACCATTGGAAAGAAAACACTTTGAAGTTTGTGGAAATTATAAAATAATGTAGGAGAATATAACAAAATAGGTATGGTAGGAGAAAATCCAAAGTAAAACCAACCAAATTAAATTTTTTGATAGACCATCCTGTTAGAAATGCAAGAGAAAGGTCTTATTGAGAATTACCTCCCTGGATGCAATTCCTATGGCTTTCACCGGGTGTCAGCAGTCTATGTTCAAGGTTTCAGGCTTGCAACTTCAAAAACGAATAAGAAATACGTTTTCTATTGAACATTGTTTTTTTCTGAAATAAATATTATAGTTTGATTACATTTTAGGGTATCTGAGGAGTAAATAGAAATGTATTTTGACTTGTTGAAACAAAGTTTATGGGTAGATTTTTGGATTCCTTTCTCTGCAAGTTGAACGAGTTGATTACTCAAATCGATGGCGCCAACAAAGCAGACCTTTTGGGATATAAAGAAGGATTTTATCTAACAAAACGACACTACATGTTATAGCTGGGACCCTTTGGATGACAAATCAGAGGAAGATTTTCAAAAAGTAAGTGAATATTTAATCGTTATATGTGAATGTATGAAACCTGAATGTATGAAACCTGTGCCGGTTGAAAAATATTTCTGCCGATATAAGACTCTTATATGTAACTAAATGTTTAACACCCACCCCCTCAGTAGAGGTAGCTAGTTTACTCGTAGAAACTTGAGGAGTCAATAATATAATATGACATCGTGTAGATACAGTACATCGAGTTCATTAGAAGCACCCAGACTGGAGGAGTGTAGCTGTGTGATTTGTGAGGGGATCCAAGTCTTCCTTAATTAGGCTCTGGGTCCTTTCTTCGGCACATTTCACAGACTAATAAAGCATGGAGGGGCTGTGAAATATGGTGTGGTGTGGCATGAGTGTGTGGCACTGGCAGGCATTCGTACAGCTTCTGATTTGACAGGCGTATGCTTTAATACATGTTGGTAAGAACAGGGTTCTGGAGAGCCGCGCGCACACACACACACACACACACACACGCACACACACACAAAATAGCCCCGGCTTATCCCCTAGACTAATTAGCCAAACGCTCTCCACTCCATGATTACGTCACAAATGGCACCCTATATCCTACATTTACAGTATAGACAATAGGCTGCCATTTGGGACGCAGGTGTGATTTTCAGATCACCAGTCAGCGGGACGAGGCCCAAGCTATCTCAGCCACTGAAATTATTGTCAAATTCTTTTAATCCATCTCCCGATGCACACTAATGTAATTGCTTTTTGATTAATTGCGCTGGTGGTAAAGAAAAGGGAACTTGGCGGTTGTTCTTGTGCCTTTTGTCAGATTACAGTCCGATGATATTCTTCAATGTTAATCTCTAGTTGGAAATATTTCCTTCCCTTTTGGCCAATAAGGAAGGATTTACCCAGAAATTGACATGAAATGTTGTTTTAATATTTCAATTGGATAGACTGCTACAGCTGTAAAGTGCTCATTCTAACCTTGGTTTGGAACATTCCCAATGTTCTCCGATACAATAGCTTTTGTTCTCTTTCTCTCCATACACTCAGTCAAAACATTTACAAAATCCTTTCGATAAATCCATCCCGCTCATTATTCTGAGGATAGAAAACTCAATTTAAAATGTTTTATATTAATGAATATATCGAAAATGTATGTAAATAGCTTTTATCGACTAAAATAATGAATCATAGCTCACAACTCTTTGGAAATGGTAGAGAGTTAGTGTTAGCTTGACAAAAAGCCTGTGAAATACATTTGCTTTGATGACTAACTTTACTCGTAGACAGAATAATTCTGCCTTTCAAATGCACTGAGGAGCGTTTGGCTCTGTGGAGCTGCCAGACAGACTCCTGCAGGCAGAGTGCCCTGACAGGCCTGTCTCCGGCTCCGCCTGGCTTCTCACAGGGAGGTAGTTGGTCTTTGTGAGGGGTAGGGGAGAGACTGCAGTAGGGGTGAGACTACAGCCAGGCTTAGAGGAATACACTTAAAGGAAAGTTAATAGCTTGGCCTTCCTCTGGCCCTAAGGGAAAATGGAGTGAGAGACAGGGAGTGAGTGAGAGACAGGGAGTGAGAGACATCAGCGCCACAGGTGACTTACACAAAGCTGTGAACGAGCTGAAAGACAAGGCAAGAAGGGCCTTCAATGCCATCAAAAGGAACATACAATTTGACATACCAATTAGAATCTGGCAAAAAAATCTTGAATCAGTTATAGAACCCTTGCCCTTCATGGTTGTGCGGTCTGGGGTCCGCTCACCAACCAAGAATTCACTAAATGGGACAAACATCAAATTGAGACTCTGCATGCAGAATTCTTCAAAAATATTCTCTGTGTACAATGTAAAACACCAAATAATGCATGTAGAGCAGAATTAGGCCGGTACCGGCTAATTATCAAAATCAATAAAAGAGAAGTTAAATTCTACAGCCACCTAAAAGGAAGCGAATCCCAAACCGTCCATAACAAAGCCATCACCTACAGAGAGATGAACCTGGAGAAGAGTCCCCTGAGCAAGCTGGTCTAGGGGCTCTGTTCACAAACACAAACAGACCCCACAGAGCCCCAGGACAGCAACACAATTAGACCCAACCAAATCATGAGAAAACAAGAAGACACGTTGGAAAGAATTAACAAAAAAACATAGCAAACTAGTATGCTATTTTGCTCTAAACAGAGAGTACACAGTGGCAGAATACCTGACCACTGTGACTGACCCAAACTTAAGGAAAGCTTTCAGTATGTTCAGACTCAATGAGCATAGCCTTGCTATTGAGAAAGGCCGCCGTAGGCAGACCAGGATCTCAAAAGAAGACAGGCTATGTGCACACTGCCCACAAAATGAGGTGGAATCTGAGCTCCACTTCCTAACCTCCTGCCAAATGAATGACCATATTAGAGACACATATTTCCCTCAGACTACACAGATACACAAAGAATTTGAAAACAAATCCAATTTTGATAAAGTCCCATATCTATTACGTGAAATACCACAGTGTGCAATCCAGCAGCAAGATTTGTTACCTGTTGCCACAAGAAAAGTGCAACCAGTGAAGAACAAATAAACACAACCTATATTTATGTTTATTTATTTTCCCTTTTGTACTTTAACTATACGCACATCATTGCACCACTGTATATAAACATAATATAACATTTGAAATGTCTTTATTCTTTTGGAACTTTTTTAAGTGTAATGTTAACTGTACATTTTTGTTTATTTCACTTGTTTTATCTATTTCGCTTGCTTTGGCAATGTAAACATGTGTTTCCTATGCCAATAAAGCCCCTTAAATTGAAATTGATTGAGCGAGAGACCGGGAGAGAGAGAGCGAGAGAAAGACTAGAGGGATATTGAGAGAGTGGAGGGATAGAGAGAGAGAGATTATTGAAGCTGTCATCCTTGCACTGACAGCTGACACTAGGCACAGTGTCCAAGGTGAGGAGAAGACATGCCACAGTAAACTGAAGTCTCTAGAGAAACAGCGCTTTTTGTTGTCAGTGTTCTATCCTTTGTGGTTGCAGTTGAGTGGATTTTAAATGTCACCCTTCTATGATGCATGTAAATGACTTTGACCCTGTTGGAGTAAAATTACACTGCATATATCCCTTTTTCTTCAAAGCTTCTGAGGCCAAATCAAAAATGGCATATATTCAAATATATCAGAACTGTATAGACGTACGGAATAGATTATAAACAATTTGGTTCCATATGCTGCACCTAAAACAGATGACTGTGATTATGTTTGTATGGAAAGGTTATACCTCGCCCTAGTTGTGATCTAAGCTCAGATTCACTTACACACTAATAAATACCTTGGCAACAGGTGATAGACATATGGAGCCCAACAGCAGGCTCAACTCAACGTAAAGTGAAAAACATGCAAATAATTGCATTTTGTGACAGAATCATATGGTCATCATTGCAAACATATTGTTATTAGCAAGCCTCTCCCCAAGTCACGTTAAAAACAGATTCTAAACAGTGACACTTCCAGACAGCAGACAGCAGACAGCAGGATGAGTAGCATGTAGCTGAGGAGAGAGGAAAGCAGACAAGGGGGGATTTGAGACCCTGTCTTCCCTCCACCTTCTTCCTCTGTGACTGTTAGCTTCCTGTCTAGAGTTTAACATCACACAGCAAAGCACCTCAAGACACTCATTACCTACTACTAATTCAAACACTATTCCACTTAGGTGTATTGAAAGATGAACTGATGAGTATTGCTTCAGGACTGAATACGCTCTTATATATTTGACTGGATATATCCACTGTCCTTCATACATATCCTTGAGCATCTATTTCCCAAATAACTTCCTATTCCTTAAGTAGTGCACTGCTTTTGACCAGGGCTTCATAGGTCTCTGATCAGAAGTAGTGCACTACATAGGGAATAGGGGACCATTTGGGAAGCAGGCCCAGTCTGTCCATGAAAACTCAAATGAGTAGATCTTTTACACCTTCTTTTGCCTCTTAGCCATCGCAAAGCATCCACTGTGCTTGATTAGAATTTCACGCAGGGTGTGCAAATGTGTTTATATTTCACTTCTGAATAGACAACTTGCAGAGACAGTCCATTGGCGGCGGTGGTCAAAGACAAAAAGGTAGGAAGATGTTTCTCGAGTCTTGCAGAAATCTCAGTGAGAATTGCCAGTAGCAATTTAGCCCTACACCCCTGAGAAGTGAAATGTGAGGGAACCATGGTAATTTCAGAGAGTTTTGAATCGTAACTCATCTTATTTGGGACGCCAAATGCGTCAGGGATGCAATAAAGTTTGAGGGATAAGCGGCGATGAGTTGCTCTAATCGGATGAATAAAAAAAAGACCACTTTCTGGAGTCTCCTCAGACAATTCATTAAGTCAATGAGAAAAGACATCAACAAGAAAAGAGGAGAAGAAAGAAAATAAAGAGAGGACTGTGTACATGGTGTAATATATTATGGTATTGTTATTGTGAGGAGGAGAGGGCTGTGTACATGGCGTAACATATTATGGTATTGTTATTGTGAGGAGGAGAGGGGAGAGACTGTGTACATGGTGTAACATATTATGGTATTGTTATTGTGAGGAGGAGAGGCTGTGTACGTGGCGTAACATATTATGGTATTGTTATGTTGAGGAGGGAAGGGCTGTGTACATGGTGTACATATTATGTATTGTTATTGTGAGGAGGAGAGGGCTGTGACGTGGCGTAACTATATATGGTATTGTTATTGTGAGGAGAGAGCTGTGTACGTGGCGTACTATTATGGTATGTTATTGTGAGGAGAAGAGGGCTGTGTACGTGGCGTAACATATTATGGTATTGTTTATTGTGAGGAGGAGAGGGCTGTGTACATGGCGTAACATGTTATGGTATTGTTATTGTGAGGAGGAGAGGGCTGTGTACATGGTGTAACATATGTGTATTCTTATTGTGAGGAGGAGAGGGCTGTGTACATGGTGTAACATATTATGGTATTGTTTATTGTGAGGAGAGAGGCTGTGTACATGGTGTAACATTGTGCGAAATCCTGCACTTAAGTGCGCTGCCACTTTAAGAGCGCATGAGCAGTAGGAAGGAGGAGATAAAAGAGCTCGTTAAGCCTTATTGGAGAGGGAGCTATTGATTGGCGCGACAGTTTTTGTTGTGTGCTATGCTGCAGAGTTTTTTTGTTTGTCTTCAGCGTATGTGGTTGTACAGTGTTTGGATCATCCTCGGTGTGATCGCTCGACGACGTGGTTGTTCTCATTTGGGACCACGATGGTTATGGATCAAATGGATTAGTAGCAACATTTGTTGCGAGCGTTCAACTACAACCCAACATACCATCGGACAGTCAGACCGGATACCTGCAACCTCAAGACCACAGCAAGCCCTCTCTGTTCCCTTTCTCTCTTTCTCTTCAGCTATGTTCAGTGCTTTACACTGCAACCGACCTATTTCCTAAGTACATTGAATTTCTTGGAGCTGGACTAGTGTGTATATGAACACCACACATTCATACCCTCTGCACTCCTTCCCAGGAAGAAAATACAAACTATTGCAAATCATCTGTGTGATGACTGGGTTCATTTGTTATTGTTTGAAGTTGCTGTTTATTTGCTCTGCCATTATTGTTATATGAGGTATGTTTGGTGGGGTTACCAAGAATTGTGGAAGGACTGATGTGATGTGTGATCTATAGGTGTATTCTTTTTCTCTCCGCTGGCTATCTGGTCAACAGGCTACACTCTAGGCAGTCTCTTCTGTTGATTGTGTGGGTCTGGTAGTGGTACTCGCTGTTCTACTATTCTTTTCTTTCGGCAGGGTTAATACCTGCCTGGCGCCCGAACAAAATCTTCTTCACTTTCTCTAATTAATACCGCTACAGAAGTGCGCCAAACAGGGACTTGAAGAGAAAATACCATGACCATCCACACACAGGTTGAATCATGTCTTTTGTTGGAACACCCATACTGTGTCAATGTGGACACACCTAATGGTAATCGTGTTCAAGATTCTTTCATTGTGGAAGGATTCGATGAACTAATGGAGTTGGATAGCACTGACCCTATCCCAGGTTTCTGGCTCGCCTATAACCTCTCCACCATTACCCTCCCTCAACCTCTTCCTGTTACCCTGCCCAGAGAGACTGGGAGAGGTGTCTCTGTGATCACTGGACGACTGGAACATCAATGGACACACACCAATCATAGTTTGACAATGCAGGAGAATGCCATTCGCAAACTCAGTGAATGTGTGGAGGCTCATCAGACAGATGTGAGCGGAGGTTGGATTACCTTCCCTGTCAAATGGAGGAAACCAACAACAAATTGTTCAGAGACAGAAATATTCACACGATTCTCTGAAACAGGATATTCAGGGACAACTGCACCAGTTCAAAACGCAAATGGAATCTAACCATCAGCAAGTCCTAATCTATCTTGAGGAGGAACAAAAACAGAAGAGCAGAGGAGTCTGCCTCTGTTGTGAAGGGAGTGTGTTCTTATCTGAAGGAAGTTAGGGACATGAAGAACTCTCTCACAGGGGAACTACGATTGTTGATTGAACAAACTAAAAAGGACACCGTTAATGAGATGGGAAAAGCACAGAAGGCCACAGACCTTCAAATGGAAGAGCTGCACCAGGAGGAAATGAAAGGCTTTTCCCTTCTGGACAAATCTTCTGTACCTCCCTTAGGTTTTACCTCTGCCACTGCTTGGTCAGTAACGGAATAGGAACAGGTAGCACTACAAAACCCCCTATGAAGATACTGTTAAACAGAACTCCCGCTGAAACTGTCATGCCTCCTCTAGAGCGCTCCCTCCCTATCAAACTACTTTTCCCCACTTTTGGCAGCCCAGAAGATGATGTTGATCCACTGTTTCTTATCTAAGTGTAATGATTTTCTTTCTATCCGGCCCCTTACTGACTGGGAGGTTCTTGCCACCCTCCGCAGTGTTCTCCATGGTACAGCAAGAGACTGGTGGGAGATAGCCTGTGAACATGTGACAACCTGGGAGGAGTTTCAAAAAAGATTCCTCTCAGCCTTCCTCTCAGAGGATTATGGGGATGAACTGGCGAACGTGTTCGTAACAGAGTCCAGGGTGAAGCAGAGCCAATACGGGACTTTGCCTTCTCCTATCGAGTTCTATGTAGGAGATGGAAGGCTGACATTACTGAGCCGGAGATGGTCAAACTCATTCTCAGAACATGATTCCCCGCCTTGCTAGTCAACTTCGAGAACGTGTGTCAGAATGTGGATGATCTGGTGCGTCTGGGGACTCAGTTTGAGAAGGACTGGAAGCACCACCTTCAAACTAAAAACCCTGTTCCCTCATCCCAGTATACCATAGCTCTCCTGGGGCTAAACCATCTCAGATATTTGTACCCAAGAGCCAAGACAAAGTCCAGTGATGTGTTGGAGGTGTAAAGTCCAACATCCTCCAGGTTCTCTCCGCTCTCATGTCCAGCGTCAGGATTCGAAAAGTCAGAAAGGACAAGAAGACCGACAGCTAGACAGACGTGGTGGCTTGCATACCATTGGGTCAGCCTTAATGCCCATGAAGCCTTTAGAATCACCCCTAGCGTCTTTATTCTATTCCGCAACAACTATTGGTCCCTGACTGTTAGGAACTGGAGAGGGAAGGCCATAATTGACACAGGAGCAACTTACACCCTGATGCAAGAGGCCCTGTGGCAGAAATGGCATTACCTCATGAGGAGTACAAACATGGGAGAGGGACCATTGTACTTGGCCAATGGAGAACCTACCACCCCTTTGGGCTGGATTAGTATATATACAACTGCATGATGAGACTATTAAACTTCCTGTGGCATTCTTGCAGATTCAAGCCTTGCATTTGCTGTAGTCCTTGGTCTAGACTTCCTGTTCTTCAGTGGACTGACCATCTCGATGTCCGAACCCTCCTATCGGCTGCATCTGACTATTCCCAGCCTCATCCATTTCAACCTGGTAATGCACTGATTTCAGGCTGGAGCCTGCTCATTTGCAGAGTCCGGACAAGGTCAAGTCAGAGACGAGAAAATATAAAAAGACAAAGACAAAAACATGTTCCACCAGTGAAGTCGGAGAACCCAACTGTCACCCTGTACTCGCCGTATCCCCCTTCTATCCGAGAGCAAAAGCAAACTTGATGCTGATTTCTACATCAAACACAGTGGAACAGGCATGTCTGTCGGTATGAGGAAAGGTGGAAGCTTCCAGATGTTGGAGATGACAGTGAGGTCTGCATCTCTTACACTCATACTGGCCGTACAACCATCTTCAAACACAAATATTATACCCGGCATGATGTCCCTATTAGAGCAGCGTCCCTACAGGTTGTCCCCGCCAAACTGGCAATCCTCAATGAACTGCTCAAAAGCATGTTTGGAGAATGGAATTGTGGAACCGTCTTTTTCCGGATGGGCTTCTCCGGTTGTCCTGATTCCTAAGAAAGATGGTGGATATCGTTTTGTGTGGACTACAGGAAGCCGAATGCCATAACAGAAAGCGATGCCTACCCTCTACCAAACATAATGGACATACTGGAATCTCTGGCAGGAGCATCTATCTTTAGTCATCTGGATCTGAACAGTGGTTATTGGCAGGTGGCAATGGATCCCGCTAGGCAGGACAAGACTGCCTTTGTCACCCTGCTGGTTTGTACTCCTTCAAAGTCATGCCTTTTGGTTTGAAGAATGCTCCAGCAACCTTCAAAGGTTGATGGAGACTGCCTGGGAGATCTGAGGGGTAGAAATTGTCTTGTGTATCTGGATGACATCATAATCTACTCTTCCTCTGTCGCGGATCATCTGAAAGACATACAGGTCCGTCTTCGACAGCTAAAGGCTGCAGGTTTGACCTTGAACTGAAGAAGTGTCGTTTCTGTTTGCGAACTCAATTCCTTGGTCATGTGGTTAATGCTGAAGGTATCCATGCAGATCCAGCCAAAGTTGCAGCCGTGCAGGAATTCCCAATTCCCACATCCCTCAAGGCTGTTCAGCGTTTTTTGGGTATGGCTGGATGGTACCACAGGTTTGTGCCTGACTTTTCAAAGGTCGCCGAACCCTCAACCACCTTAAGAAGAAGGGTGTGAAATTCCAATGGACCTCTGCATGCCAAAGTGCATTTGAAACACTCAAAACAGTCTCATTACTCCTCCAGTGCTTGGACATCCTAACTTGAATGCTCATTTCATTGTGTACACGGATGCAGTCAAACAGGACTTGGAGCCGTTTGGCTCAACAAAATAGGACTTGGAACAGAAGAAGTTCTTGCCTATGCAAGTCGCACCCTTATTCAGCCGAGAGGAATTATTCAACGACTGAAAGGGAGTGCCTCGCTGTGGTCTGGGCTTTGGAGAAATGGAGCTACTACTTGGAGGCGAAGATCTTCACCGTTGTCACAGACCACGCTGCTCTGCAGTGGGTTCTGGCATCAGGCAAGACCAACAGCCGTCTTATTCGCTGGTCTATCCGACTGCAGAAGTTTGACTTCATCATTGAGTATCGCAAAGGAAACTGAACGTTGTACCAGATGCCCTTTCTCGGATTACAGAGACTGCCAATGTTTGTCTCTCCTTGTGCAGCACTTACCACTACCGCTAAGTGTCTGGATGATTCCTTCCTCTGGATGATGAGAGTGTATGGAGAGCCCAGCAGAAGGATGCTGCCATCATGGCGATCCAC
>NC_036867.1:21092374-21192764 GCF_002910315.2 Salvelinus sp. IW2-2015
GGGAGAGGATATGGCGGAACGTGTTCGTAACAGAGTCCAGGGTGAAGCAGAGCCAATAGGGACTTTGCCTTCTCTATCGAGTTTATGTAGGAGATGGAAGGCTGACATTACTGAGCCGGAGATGGTCAAACTCATTCTCAAGAACATGATCCCCCGCCTTGCTAGTCAACTTCGAGAACGTGTGCAGAATGTGGATGATCTGGTGCGTCTGGGGACTCAGTTTGAGAAGGACTGGAAGCACCACCTTCAACTAAAAACCTTGTTCCCTCATCCCAGTATACCCATAGCTCTCTGGGGCTAAACCATCTCAGATATTTGTACCCAAGAGCCAAGACAAAAGTCCAGTGATGTGTTGGAGGTGTAAAGTCCAACATCCTCCAGGTTCTTGCCCGCTCATGTCCAGCGTCAGGATTGGAAAAGGTCAGAAAGGACAGAAGACCGACAGTCTAGACAGACGTGGTGGCTTGCATACCATTGGGTCAGCCTTAATGCCCATGAAGCCTTTAGAATCACCCCTAGCTGTCTTATTACTATTCCGCAACAACTATTGGTCCCCTGACTGTTAGGAACTGGAGAGGGAAGGCCATAATTGACACAGGAGCAACTTACACCCTGATGCAAGAGGCCCTGTGGCAGAAATGGCATTACCTCATGAGGAGTACAAACATGGGAGAGGGACCATTGTACTTGGCCAATGGAGAACCTACCACCCCTTTGGGCTGGATTAGTATAATAATACAACTGCATGATAGACTATTAAACTTCCTGTGGCATTCTTGCAGATTCAAGCCTTGCATTTGCTGAAGTCCTTGGTCTAGACTTCCTGTTCTTCAGTGGACTGACCATCTCGATGTCCGAACCCTCCTATCGGCTGCACTCTGACTATTCCCAGCCTCATCCATTTCAACCTGGTAATGCACTGATTTCAGGCTGGAGCCTGCTCATTATGCAGAGTCCGGACAAGGTCAAGTCAGAGACGAGAAAATATAAAAAGACAAAAGCAAAAACATGTTCCACCAGTGAAGTCGGAGAACCCAACTGTCACCCTGATTACCGCCGTATCCCCCTTCTATCCGAGAGCAAAAGCAAACCTGATGCTGATTTCTACATCAAACAAGCAGTGGAACAGGCATGTCTGTCGGATGAGGAAAGGTGGAAGCTCTCCCAGATGTTGGAGATGAACAGTGAGGTCTGCACTCTTACACTCGGCCGTACAACCATCTTCAAACACAAAATCTATACCCGGCATGATGTCCCTATTAAGCAGCGTCCCTACAGGTTGTCCCCCGCCAAACTGGCAATCCTCAATGAACTGCTCAAAAGCATGTTGGAGAATGGAATTGTGGAACCGTCTTTTTCCGGATGGGCTTCTCCGGTTGTCCTGATTCCTAAGAAAGATGGTGGATATCGATTCTGTGTGGACTACAGGAAGCCGAATGCCATAACAGAAAGCGATGCCTACCCTCTACCAAACATAAATGACATACTGGAATCTCTGGCAGGAGCATCTATCTTTAGTCATCTGGATCTGAACAGTGTTTATTGGCAGGTGGCAATGGATCCCGCTAGGCAGGAAAAGACTGCCTTTGTCACCCTGCTGGTTTGTACTCCTTCAAAGTCATGCCTTTTGGTTTGAAGAATGCTCCAGCAACCTTCCAAAGGTTGATGGAGACGTCCTGGGAGATCTGAGGGTAGAAATTGTCTTGTGTATCTGGATGACATCATAATCTACTCTCTTCTCTGTCGCGGATCATCTGAAAGACATACAGTCCGTCTTCGACAGACTAAAGGCTGCAGGTTTGACCTTGAACTGAAGAAGTGTCGTTTCTGTTTGCTAGAACTCAAGTTCCTTGGTCATGTGGTTAATGCTGAAGGTATCCATGCAGATCCAGCCAAAGTTGCAGCCGTGCAGGAATTCCAAATTCCCACATCCCTCAAGGCTGTTCAGCGTTTTTTGGGTATGGCTGGATGGTACCACAGGTTTGTGCCTGACTTTTCAAAGGTCGCCGAACCCCTCAACCACCTTAAGAAGAAGGGTGTGAAATTCCAATGGACCTCTGCATGCCAAAGTGCATTTGAAACACTCAAAAACAGTCTCATTACTCCTCCAGTGCTTGGACATCCTAACTTGAATGCTCATTTCATTGTGTACAACGGATGCAAGTCAAACAGGACTTGGAGCCGTTTTGGCTCAACAAATAGGACTTGGAACAGAAGAAGTTCTTGCCTATGCAAGTCGCACCCTTAATTCAGCCGAGAGGAATTATTCAACGACTGAAAGGGAGTGCCCTCGCTGTGGTCTGGGCTTTGGAGAAATGGAGCTACTACTTGGAGGCGAAGATCTTCACCGTTGTCACAGACCACGCTGTCTGCAGTGGGTTCTGGCATCAGGCAAGACCCACAGCCGTCTTATTCGCTGGTCTATCCGACTGCAGAAGTTTGACTTCATCATTGAGTATCGCAAAGGAAAACTGAACGTTGTACCAGATGCCCTTTCTCGGATTACAGAGACTGCCAATGTTTGTCCTCCTTGTGCAGCACTTACACTACCGCTAAGTGTCTGGATGATTCCTTTCCTCTGGATGATGAGAGTGTATGGAGAGCCCAGCAGAAGGATGCTGCCATCATGGCGATCCACAAGAGTCTGTCTGAAGAAGACTCAAAGAGTCGTTTCAATGATAAGTATAGCATAATTCAGGATAAAGTGTATCGAAAAAACTCCAAGAGGAGAGGGAATACACAGCTCCCATTATCGCGTCTTCATTCCCTCTACATTGAGTGACCAGATAATCCAAGCTTATCATGCTAACCCCATGAGTGGCCATCTTGGAGTTTTTAAGACGTATCGAAGACTACAAGAGGTGGTTTACTGGCCAGGCATGTGGGTTGATACCCGTAAGTTTGTACAGCAGTGTGAAGTCTGCCAGAAATACAAACCAGACATTGGCAGACCGGCTGGAAAAATGCAGCAGACCGTGGTAAACCATCCAAATGAAATGTTGGGAATTGACCTCATGGGACCTTTTCCTCCCAGCCGGGGAACCCGGAATGAATTTTTATTGGTGGTAGTGGACTACTACACACACTGGGTGGAGTTGTTTCCACTCCGCAAAGCCACTGCATCAGCCATTGCTCTAATTCTGCGACGGGAGGTCTTTACCAGATTCGGAATTCCAGACCAAATCCTCTCTGACCGAGGTCCGCAGTTCATATCAGGAATATACAAAGAGCTTTGTACCTACTGGGGTGTAATTGCCAAGCTGACCACAGCCTACCATCCTCAGACCACCTGACCGAGAGGGTAAACCGTACCCTGAAAGGGATGATTGCTTCATTCGTGGGGATCAGCAACACAAGGTGGGATCAACATCTTCCTGAATTTCGCTTTGCACTGAACTCTGCCGTGCAGGAGACTTCTGGGGTCACTCCCGCTGAACTCCACCTGGGAAGACCACTAAAAGGTCCGATGGACAGAGTCTTGCAAAGTTCTAATGTTTCACCTGACTGCCAGCGTTTGATGCCGTACAGCAACCACCACAACTTGCTAGCAAGTGGAGGCCAGCAAAACCAAAGCCAAACAACGACAGCTGAGAAACTATGATAAACATAGACGAGACGTGTGTTTCCCACCCCAGTCTCGTGTCTGGGTACGTTCCCATCATCTGTCGAAGGCATCTAAGAAATTCACTGCCAAGCTAGCTTCGAGATGGAAAGGCCCATACCGTGTAGTGCAGCAGTTGGGACCAGTGAACTACTTGGTCTGTTTGGAGGACACTGGGGAAGATGTCAGGACGGTGCATGTTGTTGACCTAAAGCCTTGCTACCCTACGGCAGAAGAGCTGGATCGCAGGCAAAAGCAACACCTGCAGGAAGTCTTCGTGGAGGACTCTGATGATGAGGACTTCCCTGGTTTTGGATAGCAGGAACATTAACTTGTCAAAGCCTGCATCCTCTCTGTTTCTACAGGCTTTGTTTTTTCATGGGGGGAGGAGTGTGGCGAAATCCTGCACTTAAGTGCGCTGCCACTTTAAGAGCGCATGAGCAGTAGGAAGGAGGAGATAAAAGAGCTCGTTAAGCTCTATTGGAGAGGAGCTATTGATTGGCGCGACAGTTTTTGTTGTGTGCTATGCTGCAGAGTTTTTTTTGTTTGTCTTCAGCGTATGTGGTTGTACAGTGTTTGGATCAATCCTCGGTGTGATCGCTCGACGACGTGGTTGTTCTCATTTGGGACCACGATGGTTATGGATCAAATGGATTAGTAGCAACATTTGTTGCGAAGCGTTCAACTACAACCCAACATACCATCGGACAGTCAGACCGGATACCTGCAACCTCAAGACCACAGCTAAGCCCTCTCTTGTTCCCTTTCTCTCTTTCTCTTCACGCTATGTTCCAGTGCTTTACACTGCAACCGACTCTATTTCCTAAGTACATTGAAGTTTCATTGGAGCTGGACTAGTGTGTATATGAACACCACACATTCATACCCTCTGCACTCCTTCCCAGGAAGAAAATACAAACTATTGCAAATCATCTGTGTGATGACTGGGTTCATTTGTTATTGTATGAAGTTGCTGTTTATTTGCTCTGCCATTATTGTTATATGAGGTATGTTTGGTGGGGTTACCAAGAATTGTGGAAGGACTGATGTGATGTGTGATCTATAGGGTGTGTATTCTTTTTCTCTCCGCTGGCTATCTGGTCAACAGGCTACACTCTAGGCAGTCTCTTCTGTTGATGTGTGTGGGTCTGGTAGTGGTACTCGCTGTTCTACTATTCTTTTCTTTCGGCAGGGTTAATACCTGCCTGGCGCCCGAACAAAATCTTCTTTACCTTTCTCTAATACCGCTACAACATATTATGGTATTGTTATTGTGAGGAGGAGAGGGCTGTGTACGTGGTGTAACATATTATGGTATTGTTATTGTGAGGAAGAGAGGGCTGTGTACGTGGTGTAACATATTATGGTATTGTTATTGTAAGGAGGAGAGGGCTGTGTACGTGGTGTAACATATTATGGTATTGTTATTGTGAGGCGGAGAGGACTGTGGCTAGATCATGGTTGATCATTGTATTGTTATTGTGAGGAGGAGAGGACTGTGGCTAGATCATGGTTGATCATTGTATTGTTCTTGTGAGGAGAGTACTACAGTCACATAAATAATTATTGGCACCATTGATAAACATGAGCAAAAAAAATATTGTGTAAAATGTATAATGCAAATGCTGATTTATAGTGTATGCTAAAAAATATATTTTTTACAAATACAATTGCTCTGTGAAAGAGGTTTTGTTTAACAAGTAATAATCAAACCTCAAAGGTAGGGTCAAAATTATAACCACTCCTGTTTTCAATACCTTTCAATATCTCACTTTGGAGGATAACAGCACTGAGCCTTTTTCTGAAATGTTTTATGAGATTGGAGAACACATTGGATTATTCCTCCATACAGAATCTTTCCAGATCCTTGATATCCTTCACCTGATGCCAAGTTTCAGCCCCCTGGCAGAGTCAGCCAGGTAAAGTTAAAGATTCTGGTAAATAAAAGGTTTTCAACCGTGGATAGATAATGTAGCTATACCTCCTCTCAAGATGCCAAATGTATGGATGGATGTATGGACACAGCCACAGAGAGAGTACCAATAATGGTAGGCAATTTAGAGGGACAAAGATGTATAGAAAAATTGGATAACTCTCTATCTCTGCATCATGTGACTGGGTGTTTTTATTGTAAAAGCAGCAGCAGACAGCACATTACTATAAAGGAATACAAGGAATAAATAAGGCAGAGAAATGTGTCAGATGTTTTTGTCCTGAAAGCCAGTGAGGTCATCATTCATCACCTCCGCTCTGTGTGCTTTCATAACTGAAAGACCACTAAGCTATTTGTTAAAGTGCCTTGCTTACTATTCCATTTGAGTGTGTGTGACTCCTTTTTCCCCTCTGTTTCGTTCCCTTGCCTACCGTCCATCTATTTTGTTGACGCATCATCACACATTTCCTGAATTATATTGAAATTACTTAAAATGCTTTTAACACACCTGAGATTGCAGTGTAACTACACTGCATGCTCCCATGATGGGTGTGTTTGAGTGTTAGTAAAAAATGCCCTATTTGCATCCATTCATTTTTCAACCCGGTCCAGGTTACCGCAACTCTTGGGGGGCAAAACGGAGAACATCATCGTGATCGTAGAAGTCTAATCTTTCCAGAGAGCTGTCATATTAGTGTGTAGCCCAAACCGTTCAGACACTACAGACGTTTTCGTGAGAAGACCAATTTTCGGGATGTTTCCTGGTCTGACCAACACCGCTGTAAGCTCCTTTTCACTGCAGGTGCAGAATGCCGACATAGTTGGATTGAGAAGCGGATTGAGACGCAGCCCATGCACAAAAGCCTATCTCTAGTGCGTGTAAATTAATTCTAGGGGAAATGTAGATCTATAGCACAGGAAAACAGATGCATTCTGTTGTAACAAAGCAACATGATCTGGTTCTAATTGCCACTAACACAATATTTATTGATAATTTAGACAGTTGGTAAATTTGATATCCATAGAGGTTAATGGGGTAACTTAGCTGTTGACATGAATTGCAGTGATTCTACCTCATGCTGAACACCTGGCATTCGTCCCAAATGGCACCCTATTCCCTATTAAAGTGCACTACTTTTGACTAGAGCTCTATGGGCCCTGGTCAAAAGTAATGCACTACATAGGAAATAGGGTTCCATTTGGGACATAGCCCTGAGCATAATAAAATATATAGATGTATAGAATGTGCCTATTTTTGGTTTTATTGAATACTTTGAAGTGGTGTATGTTATCCTATACGTTTGGCTATGAATGGGATCTATCTACATGGATGTATATTAATACAAATAAATACATTTTATGTGAAATATTTAGTGTTTGTCTGAAGCCGGAAAAATACAAATTCTAGTAAGCATCAAATATCTAATTTGACCTATGCATTAACAAGATTTGTCAGTGTACGCAACACTTCCATTTTTAATTTTTTTAGAATTTTTGGAGAAAAATAGTTCATTCCTGTCACGCGGGACTAGGTGGGTGAAGGAATCAGACGCAGAGAGAGATCCACTTGAGGAAAAATATTCCTTTTACTATTGCACAAAAAAATGATAAGCCCAAACATACAGGGTGCAGAGAACAACTTGATAACCCAAAACACAGGGTGCCAAGTAAATAGTAAAAATAATACACCTCTACCTAAAACACACACACGTAACATAAAGACAATCCCGCACAAAACAAGGTCGGTTCTAAATACTAAATATAGGGAAGCTCATTAACCGAAAACAGAAACACAGG
Organism: Salvelinus sp. IW2-2015; assembly: GCF_002910315.2. Classification (NCBI taxonomy): domain Eukaryota; kingdom Metazoa; phylum Chordata; class Actinopteri; order Salmoniformes; family Salmonidae; genus Salvelinus; species Salvelinus sp. IW2-2015. The sequence goes on from NC_036867.1 coordinate 21,099,706, forward strand.
TGAAACTAATAAGACAAAACAAACAGACAAACGAAAAAGGGATCGGTGGCGGCTAGTAGGACGGTAACGACAACTGCCGAGCACCGCCCGAACAGGCAGGGGAGCCAACTTCGGCGGAAGTCGTGACAATTCCACTTCACCAATTTGGACTCTTGTGTATGTCCATTACATGAAATCCAAATAAAAATCCAATGACAGGTTGTAATGCAACAAAATAGGATAAACCGCCAAGGGGGACGAAATACTTATGCAAGGCACTGCACAAACAGTTGAGTAGAATGAGCTTATATTTTGGGTTCTGATGAGGTACAGCAATTGAACTAAGTTCATGATGAATTCTTCAAGAATCAATGAGTGTGTTTCATTAATTGAAAAGTCAATGACTGGATGTAGGAATCGCTGATTGCTCCTTTAAATGTGACCAAATTCAAGATTATGGGTGTTTGATGATATTTCCTACCTTTTAATTAAAGTAGGGCAGTTTGGGAAAAGTGAAATTTAAAGTAATAATTACAAAACTGTATGGTATCTGTAAACATGTTTATTATGAGCCTAGTTTAGCCAAGGAGAGATATTGAAATATAGGGAGAAAGTCAGGATCCGTGATAGGTTGAGATAAAGAAGGGGAATAATTGAGTCTACATTCTAGAGGACAATGCCATGCTGACTCAAGGATTTACACTACCGTTCAAAAGAATGGGGTCACAAAGAAATGTCCTTGTTTTTGAAAGAAAAGCTACTTTTTGTCAATTAAAATAACATAAAATTGATCAGAAATACAGTGTAGACATTGTTAATGTTTGAAATGACCTTTGTAGCTGGAAACGGCTGATTTTTTATGGAATATCTACATAGGCATACAGAGGCCCATTATCATCAACCATCACTCCTGTGTTCCAATGGCACGTTATGTTAGCTAATCCAGGTTTATCATAGTTAAATAGTACCTGTAAAACACCAGTCTCAACGTCAACAGTGAAGAGGGAACTCTGGGATGCTGGCCTTCTAGTCAGAGCTCCTCTGTCCAGTGTCTGTGTTCTTTTGCCCATCTTAATCTGTTCTTTTTATTGGCCAGTCTGAGATATGGCTTTTTCTTTGCAACTCTGCCGAGAAGGCCAGCATCCCGGAGTTGCCTCTTCACTGTTGACGTTGACACTCTAATGTACTTGTCCTCTTGCTCAGTTGTGCACCGGGGCCTCCCACTGCTCTTTCTATTCTGGTTAAAGCCAGTTTGCGCTGTTCTGTGAAGGGAGTAGTACACAGCGTTGTACCAGATCTTCAGTTTCTTGACAATTTCTCGCATGGAATAGCCTTCATTTCTCAGAACAAGAATAGACTGATGAGTTTCAGAAGAAAGTTCTTTGTTTCCGGCAATTTTTAGCCTGTAATCAAACCCACAAATGCTGATGCTCCAGATACTCAACTAGTCTAACGAAGGCCAGTTTAATTGCTTCTTGAATCAGGACAACAGTTTTCAGCTGATGCTAACATAATAGCAAAAGGGTTTTCTAATGACCAATTACCCTTTAAAATGATACACTTGGATTAGCTAACACAACGTGCCATTGGAACACAGGAGTGATGGTTGCTGATAATGGGCCTCTGTACGCCTATGTAGACATTCCATAAAATCAGTAGTTTCCAGCTACAATAGTCATTTACAACATTAACATTGTCTACACTGTATTTCTGATCAATTTGATGTTATTTTAATGGACAAAAAATATATACAGTGGGGAGAACAAGTATTTGATACACTGCCGATTTTGAAGGTTTTCCTACTTACAAAGCATGTAGAGGTCTGTAATTTTTATCATAGGTACACTTCAACTGTGAGAGACGGAATCTAAAACAAAAATCCAGAAAATCACATTGTATGATTTTTAAGTAATTAAATTGCATTTTATTGCGTGACATAAGTATTTGATCACCTACCAACCAGTAAGAATTCCGGCTCTCACAGACCTGTTAGTTTTTCTTTTAGAAGCCCTCCTGTTCTCCACTCATTACCTGTATTAACTTGCACCTGTTTGAACTTGTTACCTGTATAAAAGACACCTGTACACACACTCAATCAAACAGACTCCAATCTCTCCACAATGGCCAAGACCAGAGAGCTGTGTAAGGACATCAGGGATACAATTGTAGACCTGCACAAGGCTGGGATGGCTACAGGACAATAGGCAAGCAGCTTGGTGAGAAGGAACAATGTTGGCGCAATTATTAGAAATGGAAGATGTTCAAGATGACGGTCAATCACCCTCGGTCTGGGGCTCCATGCAAGATCTCACCTCGTGGGGCATCATGATCATAGGAAGGTGAGGGATCAGCCCAGAACTACACGGCAGGACCTGGTCAATGACCTGAAGAGAGCTGGGACCACAGTCTCAAAGAAAACCATTAGTAACACACTACGCTGTCATGGATTGAAATCCTGCAGCGCACGCAAGGTCCCCCTGCTCAAGCCAGCGCATGTCCAGGCCCGTCTGAAGTTTGCCAATGACCATCTGGATGATCCAGAGGAGGAATGGGAGAAGGTCATGTGGTCTGATGAGACAAAAATAGAGCTTTTTGGTCTAAACTCCACTCGCCGTGTTTTGGAGGAAGAAGAAGGTTGAGTACAACCCCAAGAACACCTCCAACCGTGAAGCATGGAGGTGGAAACATAATTCTTTGGGGATGCTTTTCTGCAAAGGGGACAGGACGACTGCACCGTATTGAGGGGAGGATGGATGGGGCCATGTATCGCGAGATCTTGGCCAAAAAACCTCCTTCCCTCAGTAAGAGCATTGAAGATGGGTCGTGGCTGGTCTTCCAGCATGACAACGACCCGAAACACACAGCCAGGGCAACTAAGGAGTGGCTCCGTAAGACGCATCTCAAGGTCCTGGAGTGGCCTAGCCAGTCTCCAGACCTGAACCCAATAGAAAATCTTTGGAGGGAGCTGAAGTCCGTATTGCCCACCGACAGCCCGAAACCTGAAGGATCGGGAGAAGGTTGTAGGGAGGAGTGGCCAAAATCCCTGCTGCAGTGTGTGCAACCTAGTCAAGAACTACGAAACGTATGATCTCTGTAATTGCAAACAAAGGTTTCTGTACCAAATATTAAGTTCTGCTTTTCTGATGTATCAAATACTTATGTCATGCAATAAAATGCAAATTAATTACTTAAAAATCATACAATGTCTCTCATAGTTGAAGTGTACCTATGATAAAAATTACAGACCTCTACATGCTTTGTAAGTAGGAAAACCTTCAAAATCGGCAGTGTATCAAATACTTGTTCTCCCCACTGTATATTCAAAACAAGTACATTTCTAAGTGACCCCAAACTTTTGAACGGAGCTTGTAAATGATGCTGAACGGCCAATAAAAAAGAAGAGTGCTCTAGAAAGTGTGAAAATCATTCAAGAGCATTTTTCTCCTACTTGTCTCCAAAGTGGGATAACATGATTATAACATTTCAAAGAAGCATCCTTTTGCCATGTTTCCCCCAACTGCAGTGTATGATATACTATTCGAAGCTCTGAATGTACTTGTATATTTCAAAATTTGACATAAGCTCACCTTCCTGAATTCAGTCACAAATATTTTCAATCATAAATGTCTACCTCTATTATAACCAAAAATACAGTGTAAGGCTGCAATTCTCCATTATTTTTAACAGCTAAATATATATATAGCTTCAAAATATGAAGCTGTCAACTACCTTGTCCATTTCCCATCTGTGTATGCCTGTTAGGCTTGGTCACATGTAGGGCTATTGTGCTCACTTCACTGTAATTTATTTTTCTGCTTCTGAAAAATCGAAACTGTTTGTATTGTCCTGCTTTTCAACATTACCAACAAAAACTTGTAACAAAATGTAACTAGCCTATTTCCTGAATCATATTGAATCCAACACAGTTCATAATGAAAGTAATAAGAGCATCACAGATGGCAACACATTACTTGTTTTCTAGGCTGTAGATTTCCTACTTTAAGGAGTGGTTTTGCAGACACAGATTACACCTAGTCCTGGACTAGAAATAATATTCCCAGAAGATTTGCCATTGATCCTGCTTTTTAGTCTAGAACTAGTTTTATGCTCAATCCCAATACTCCCGCTTAGCCCTCCCCCTTAACCCTATCCCTACGTCATGCAGACCCAATCGAGTCATGGTGTCCCAATTCAAATTTGAGCGAGGCGTAGTGCCTTTTCAGCCCTATAGTTGTTTCTTCAAATGAAGCGAATCGAGATGCAGACTTGCCGTTTAATGTTTTCCAGAGTACATTGTGGACGTTTCCTCAAGCGGCTAAAAAATCTCTGCAAGATGGCTGGCAGCAAAGACACATACACATGTAGGTAATTTATTGATTTAATTTAATTATTTGTTAACAATCTATGCTAAAAATTACACTCAATTGGAATGTTAGTTTAATGCATAGGAAGGTAGCCTAGCTTTTAGAGCGTTGGGCCAGTAACCAAAAAGTTGCTGGTTTGAATATATGAGCTGACAAGGTGAAACAAATACATATCCATGTGCCCTTGAGCAACTCACTTAACACTAATTTGCTCCATGGGCGCTGTACTACTATTGCTGACCCTGTAAAACAACACGTCACTGCTCCTATCCATTGTATGTAACAATACATCTATAGTACAATTAATTTGTCCTAAAAACATGTTATGAAATTGCCATTAAACGATGCCAGCAGGTAATGTTAGCTAGCTAGTTAGCTAGTCATGTACTAGTTTGGCTAGTTAGCTAACTACATGAGCACGTTTGTCATACATGTATTGTAATATTTGTAAATGCATGTTTTTAATGTTCGAGGTACTCCTGAGCAAACCAGGCTGCTCATACAATTCTGGGTACAAAAAGACTAGATCACCAAAAAGAGAAATGAAGCGAAGAAATTTTGAGAGTGAGTGCCTTGCTGCTGTTTATATTTTACTGGTCACCATGTGCATTGCAATTTCACATTGACAGTCCATATGAATGTGTAATCCATTATCTTAAAACTTCTTATGGATGGGGGGCAGTATTGAGTAGCTTGGATGAATAAGGTGCCCAGAGTAAACTGCCTGCTACTCAGGCCGAGAAGCTAAGATATGCATATTATTAGTATATTTGGATAGAAAACACTCTGAAGTTTCTAAAACTGTTTGCATGATGTCTGTGAGTATAACATAACTCATATGGCAGGCAAAAACATGGGAAGAAATCCAACCAGGAAGTGGGAAATCTGAGGTTTGTAGGTTTTCAAGTCTTTGTCTATCCAAGATACCATGTACATTTGGTCCGATTGCCCTTCCTAAGGCTTCCACTAGATGTCAACAGTCTTTAGAACCTTGTTTCAGGCTTCTACTGTGAAGGGGGAGAGAATAAGAGCTGCTTGACTAAGGGGTCTGGCAGAATGCCATGAGCTAACTCATGCGCGCGGCCGTGAGAGCTAGCTGCGTTCCTTTTCATTTCTAAAGACAAAGGAATTGTCCAGTTGAAAAATTATTGAAGATTTATGATAAAAACATCCTAAAGATTATTCTATACATCGTTTGACATGTTTCTACGAACTGTAATGGAACTGTCGTCTGAACTAAGTACCTGCGCCTTGTGAATTTGGATTTGTGAACTAAACGTGCAAACAAAAAGGAGGTATTTGGACATAAATTATGGACTTTATCGAACAAAACAAACATTTATTGTGGAACTGGGATTCCTGGGAGTGCATTCTGATGAAGATCATCAAAGGTAAGTGAATATTTATAATGCTATTTCTGACTTCTGCTGACTCCACAACATGGCGGGTATCTGTATGGCTTGTTTTGGTGCCTGAGCGCTGTACTTAGAATATTGCATGGTGTGTTTTTCCCGTAAAGCTTTTTTGAAATCTGACACAGCNGGAGAAGTATATCTTTAATTCCATGTATAACACTTGTATTTTCATCAACATTTATGATGAGTATTTCTGTAAATTGATGTGCCTCTCTACAAAATCACCGGATGTTTTGGAAGCAAAACATTACTGAACATAACACGCCAATGTAAACTGAGATTTTTGGATATAAATATGAACTTTATCGAACAAAACATACATGTATTGTGTAACATGAAGTCCTATGAGTGTCATCTGATGAAGATCAAAGGTTAGTGATTCATTTTATCTCTATTTCTGCTTTTTGTGACACCTCTCTTTGGCTGGAAAAATGGCTGTGTTTTTCTGTGACTAGGTGCTGACCTAACATAATCGCATGGTATGCTTTCGTCGTAAAGCCTTTTTGAAATCGGACACTGTGGTGGGACTAACAACAAGTTTATCTTTAAAATGGTATATGGTGTACTGTATGTTTGAGGAATTTTAATTATGAGATTTCTGTTGTTTGAATTTGACGCCCTGCACTTTCACTGGCTGTTGTCAAATCGATCCCGTTAACGGGATTTCAGCCCGTCTCATCCCTAAGAAGTTTTAACACACACTAGTCAAAGAATTGGGTACCCAGCCAACAGGAGTCCAAAAAGTTGGAGAACCTAAAGAGAAAATATAAGGTGGGTTGAATAATCAGTAAGGTTGGTGTGTCACTGCTCGAGAAGACTGTATGAATTAAATCCAGTGACTAATAAACAAAAAAGGCTGCTGCGTGATAGTAAGGACAGTTATCACTAATGCAATTTCCCAATATTTAATTAAGATGCATTTTAGGCAAAAGCAACAGAAGCCTACTGTCAGTGAAAAATGTTGATGTGTATTTAAGTTAACACACAATGTAGACAACAGCATGAATGTTATGTGTTGCAGGAACTGAAAACTTGGTCTGGGACTGAAGACGAGGAAGTCACATCTTGCACCTGGAGGTTTTATGCGTACATGGATGAGGTGTTAGGTGCCAGGCCTTCCATTATCCCCCTTGTCTTGTTAGCGTTGTTCGAATCAGAGCCCCCCGCCACAGCAGCCCCATCAAATGAGGTTCAAATCGAATCAAATCAAATTTTATTGGTCACATACACATATTTAGCAGATGTTATTGTGGGTTTAGCAAAATGCTTCTGTTCCTAGTTCCAACAGTGCATAATATTCAACAATTCATAACAATACACACATCTGAAAATAAAATAATGGAATTAAGAAATATATAAATATCAGGACGAGCAATTTCAGAGTGGCATTGACTAAAATACAGTAGAATATAATACAATATATACTTATGAAATGAGTAAAGCAGTACGTAAACATTATTAAATTGACTTGTGCTCCATTATTAAAGTGACCAGTGATTCCATGTCTATGTACAGTGGGGAGAACAAGTATTTGAGACACTGCCGATTTTGCAGGTTTTCCTACTTACAAAGCATGTAGAGGTGTGTAATTTTTATCATAGGTACACTTCAACTGTGAGAGACGGAATCTAAAACAAAAATCCAGAAAATCACATTGTATGATTTTTAAGTAATTTAATTTGCATTTTATTGCATGACATAAGTATTTGATACATCAGAAAGCAGAACTTAATATTTGGTACAGAAACCTTTGTTTGCAATTACAGAGATCATACGTTTCCTGTAGTTCTTGACCAGGTTTGCACACACTGCAGCAGGGATTTTGGCCCACTCCTCCATACAGACCTTCTCCAGATCCTTCAGGTTTTGGGGCTGTTGCTGGGCAATACGGACTTTCAGCTCCCTCCAAAGATTTTCTATTGGGTTCAGGTCTGGAGACTGGCTAGGCCACTCCAGGACCTTGAGATGCTTCTTACGGACCACTCCTTAATTGCCCTGGCTGTGTTTTTAGGGTCGTTGTCATGCTGGAAGACCAGCCGACCCATCTTCAATGCTCTTACTGAGGGAAGGAGTTGTTGGCCAAGATCTCGCGATACATGGCTCCATCCTCCTCCCTCAATACGGTGCAGTCGTCCTGTACCCTTTGCAGAAAAGCATCCCAAAGAATGATGTTTCCACATCCATGCTTCACGGTTGGGATGGTGTTCTTGGGGTTGTACTCATCCTTCTTCTTCCTCCAAACACGGCGAGTGGAGTTTAGACCAAAAATATATATTTTTGTCTCATCAGACCACATGACATTCTCCATTCCTCCTCTGGATCATCCAGATGGTCATTGGCAACTTCAGACGGGCCTGGACATGCGTGGCTTGAGCAGGGGGACCTTGCGTGCGTTGCAGGATTTTAATCCATGACGGCGTAGTGTGTTACTAATGGTTTTCTTTGAGACTGTGGTCCAGCTCTCTTAGGTTTGACAGGTCCTGCCGTGTAGTTCTGGGCTGATCCCTCACCTTCCTCATGATCAATGATGCCCCACGAGGTGAGATCTTGCATGGAGCCCCAGACCGAGGGTGATTGACCGTCATCTTGAACTTCTTCCATTTTCTAATAATTGCGCCGCCTTCTCACCAAGCTGCTTACCTATTGTCCTGTAGCCCATCCCAGCCTTGTGCAGGTCTACAATTGTATCCCTGATGTCCTTACACAGCTCTCTGGTCTTGGCCATTGTGGAGAGGTTGGCGTCTGTTTGAGTGTGTGGACAGGTGTCTTTTATACAGGTAACGAGTTCAAACAGGTGCAGTTAATACAGGTAATGAGTGGAGAGCAGGAGGGCTTCTTAACCCTTTCATGCTTGAGTTCCAAATATCTCTAACGTTCGCACCAGCGTGAGTTTTTTTACGCTTAGAACGTTCTCTCCATTCCAGAATGTGATTGTTATGTAACAGTACATTTCATCCGCGCTGCTCTCAAACCAAAGCACGCAGCCTGTTTTTATTTGTCATTTTTAAATTATTTTCTAACAAGTTTTTTATTTTCTAATAACAGTTTGAAATGAGGTGTGTTCCGCCTCATTCATTCACAAAAAAGTAGTCATTTTTACTTTTGTGGACCAATTAATTTTTTTGACATTTCTGACCCGGACAAAATTCCCCAAACACTTCTCAATTGTTTGTGCAGTTCAAGTCTGCAGACATTTACTCATCTGCCGTCCTGCATACACGTGTTCATATTTTCCACCTGTCGCCTGCATCGCAATCAAAGTTGTTTTCGTTACCAATAATAACTTTGGAATTGTGTGCGTTTCTATCAAAGTGCCTTATTACGTTATAATAGTTTCTGCAGGTCGTGTTATGTCGTTTCTACTGTAGCATCATGTTTTTCCTTATAACCGCGGACACGCAATGTAACGTTACTCATTTCATAACATTTTTTATTTTATTTTATTTATCCGTTATTTTACCAGGTAAATTGACTGAGAACACGTTCTCATTTGCAGCAACGACCTGGGGAATAGTTACAGGGGAGAGGAGGGGGATGAATGAGCCAATTGTAAACTGGGGATTATTAGGTGACCGTGATGTTTGAGGGCCAGATTGGGAATTTAGCCAGGACACCGGGGTTAACACCCCTACTCTTACGATAAGTGCCATGGGATCTTTAATGACCTCAGAGTCATTTATGGTGTTATACTCAATGCTTAGGTATCTAGCTAAATTCTTCTATTAGCTCTGGAAAACAATGCTAATTGCGTCAGGGAAGTATTAGCATGTGTTGTATTTTGAAGCTACCCTGGCCTTATTACTCCCAAGTGGCACAGCGTCTCAGTGCTAGAGGCGTCACTACAGACACCCATCTTCAAATCCAGACTGCGTTTCTATCAAAGTAAGTGCCTAATTACGTTATAATAGTTTGTCGTGTTATACCGTTTCTACTGTAGCTCACTGTGTGTATGGACCATAATATATTTGTGTATGATCCTTATAACTAGGTAACGTAGGTAACGTTACTCGCCTTTTATGGTGTTATATTCAATCGTGCTTATGTAGCTAGTTACATTATTATATTAGCTCTGTAAAACAATGCAAATGCGTCAGAAGTATTGGCATGTTGTATTTTGACGCTACCCTGGAAAAATTGAAAAATATCTTATACCACTTGGTCGTTTTCTGAGTGCATTCCACAAAGCTGTTTATCATCCACTGCCCCCATTTTGAGGTAATAGTCAAGCACGCAGTCTGGTTTCATGTTTCTCTGTCTGGTTTGTTTCTCTCTCCCGTCAGGTGGTYCACCTTCCCTGTGGCCGACATGGTTGCTGTATGGACAGTGGAGAGGACATGGACGTCTCGTTTGTCATGCCACTTTACTGCCAGCTGTTRACATYTCTTGTTTTGTATAACGGGTCATTTAGGATGGTAGTAGCGTTGATGAAATGCAGTCATAGCAGCAGAACTAGAAAGCAGTCTTTACTGTCACCAGGAATGTATACATTTCACTAATTGTGGTTGTCCCCCCACTCCTGGCTCTCTCTTATCCTGTAGCTCCAAGGCATAGCGATTGGTCTCTACTATGTCTCCCACCAGCTCCTCTGTCAGAAACAACTTGAAGCACTCTGCCTCAGTTGGAAATGGCAAGGGGCGTTGCACTCCAGACTGGGACTCGTCAAAGCAAACAGCAGGGCCAGGAGGGGTGAAATGACTGGTGGCCTTCCAGCTACCACAGAACTCCTGTACTTCATCCACTGTTGGTATGCCTCCATCACCACCAGCATCTTCAAAGGGACCTGGGACTTCGTCAGTGGACAAGGGAAATTCAGATTCAGGGTTCTCAATGGCTACAAGGTTGGGGGGCAGCTCCTCACTGTCATCCTCACTGTCACTGTCAGAATCTGATTCCTGACTTTCATACTCAGACTCATTGTCAGAATTTTAAAAAATCTCCAGAATTTCCACATTTGTTTGTTGTCTCCTTTTGAAAGACATTGCTAATGCTACAGCTTAGCTCACTAGCTACATACATAAACAACAACACTGAATGGTTTAGAGTGAGAGGGGACGTGGTTGACTGCCGGCACGCGCCACTTGTATCAATAAATCACAATCAGAAAATGTTTTGTGTGGCAATTATTTGTGTATTTACGGTTTTATTCACGTTTTCAAATCTAGGTGACAAATCATGCATTCCGATTCTTGCACAGATTGTAATGGGCACATATTATGTGTGTAAAATACTTTTTTGAAGGTTGTACTGATTATGATGAGCTAAGCTAATTCCAGCTGTGTAGCCATGCTTGTTGACATTCAATGCATTCTGGGTTCACGTAATCGTCTGTTTGACCAAAGATGTTATAACAAAATGAGGTGAGTAAGAGTTCACTCATTTTTGGAGGACTTACGGAAATGAATGGTGGGATGTGAACGACGGTAGATGACACCCCCCTTAAACATGCATACTATAAACAGACCAAACTCATCTTGTCTTATTATCTTCGGTTTCTGTGAGGAAAAAATGCATGGGTGCGCGCTGAAACTAATCGTCGGATTACTTTCGATTTCTAAAAAGTGYTTTACCTRATTATTTMGATCAATGGTGAGCTCAYCCGTGATGTRATTAATTATACATAGTAATTGCTATTAGCTAATTCATATTGTAGTTTATGTCAGCCGAGAGTTAGAAAATATGACTGCTTGTGTTGGGTCAATCTTTCCTCAGTTAGCGCTAGGACAAATGTAGCCTACATTTTTCCAGTTAGGATAATTGTGTTATGCTATATATACTTCTGTGAATATTTGAACATTGAATTGAAAAATAAAGTGCTCACATTCTGGACATAACTTTGTAAGGACTGTGTTTGTGTAAATAGTTTCTGAAAAAAGTGTGGCCAGCTCAAACGCTGATTGTTGCGTCATTCGAAACTGGCCGTTCTAAACGAGCGTTCTAAATGAGTGTTCTAATCACACGGGTGTGATCGTACGCTTCAGGGACCACTGTAGAACGATCACACCCGTGTGATGGTACGTGTGAAAGGGTTAAGGAAAAACTAACTGGTCTGTGAGAGCCGGAATTCTTACTGGTTGGTAGGTGATCAAATACTTATGTCATTCAATAAAATGCAAATTAATTACTTAAAAATGTGATTTTCTGGATTTTTGTTTTAGATTCCGTCTCTCACAGTTGAAGTGTACCTATGATAAAAATTACAGACCTCTACATGCTTTGTAAGTAGGAAAACCTGCAAAATTGGCAGTGTATCAAATACTTGTTCTCCCCACTGTATATAGGGAAGCAGCCTCTAAGGTGCGGAGTTGAGTAACCGGGTGGTAGCCGTCTAGTGAATGCTATTAAACAGTCTGATGGCCTTGAGATAGAAGCTGTATTTCAGTCTCTCTGTCTCAGCGTTGATGCCCCTGTACTGACCTCACCTTCTGAATGATTGCTGGGTGAACAGGCTTTGGCTCGGGTGGTTGTAGTCCTTGATGACATTTTGGCCTTCCTGTGACATCGGGTGCTGTAGGAGTCCTGAAGGGCAGATAGTGTGCCCCCAGTGATGCATTGGGCAGACCACACCACCCTCTGGAGAGCACTACGGTTGTGGGCGGTGCAGTTGCCGTACCAGGCGGTGATAAAGCCCGACAGGATGCTCTCAATTGTGCATCTGTAAATGCTTGTGAGAGTCTTAGGGGTCAAGCCAAATTTCTTCAGCCTCCTGAGGTTAAAGAGGCACTGTTTCACCTTCTTCACCGCGCTGTCTGTGTGGTTGAACCAATTCAGATCGTCAGTGATGTGTACGCCGAGGAACTTGAAGCTTTCCACTTTCTTCACTGTGGTCCCGTCAATGTGGATAGGGGCGTGCTCCCTCTGCTTTTTCCTGAAGTCCACAATCAGCTCCTTTGTTTTGTTGACGTTGAGTGAGAGGTTATTTTCCTGGCAACACTCTGCCAGGGCCCTCACCTCCTCCCTGTAGGCTGTCTCGTCATTGTTGGTAATCAGGACTACTATGGTTGTGTCGTCTGCAAACTTGTCGATTGAGTTGGAGGCGTGTATGGCAGTCATGTGTATGGCAGGCACGCAGTCATGGGTGAACAGGGAGTATAGGAGGCGGCTGAGTACTCACCCTTGTGGGGCCCCTGTGTTGAGGATCAGTGAAGTGGACATTTTGGTTCCTACCTTCACCACCTGGGAGCATCCCATCAGGAAGTCCAGGACACAATTGCACAGGGTGGGGTTCAGACCCAGGGCCCCGAACTTGATGAGCATGGAGGCTATTATGGTGTTGAAGCCTGAGCTGTAGTCAATGACAGCATTCTTACATAGATATTCCTCTTGTCCAGGTGGGATAGGGCAGTGTGCAGTGCAAAGGCAATTGTATCATCTGTGGATCTATTGGGGTGGTAAGAAAATTTAAGTGGGTCTATGGTGTCAGGTATGGTAGAGGTGATATGGTCCTTAACTAAAAGCACTTCATGATAACAGAAGTGAGTGCTATGGGGCGATTGTAATTTAGTTCAGTTACCTTAGCTTTCTTGGGTACAGAAACAATAGTGGACATCTTGAAGCAAGTGGGAACTGCAGACTGGGATAGGGAGAGATTGAACTTGCCCGTAAACACAGTCCTTGGGAGTGGGCCACATCGATGGCACTGTTATCCTCAAATGGGGCAAAGAAGGTGTTTAGTTTGTCTGGGATCAAGACATCAGTGTCTGCGATGTGGCTGGTTATCCCTTTGTAATCCGTGATTGTCTGTAGACCCTGCCACATACGTCTCGTGTCTGAGCTGTTGAATTGCGACTCCACTTTGTCTCTGTTCTGGTAGGTTTTAATGGTCACAGTAGGAACTTCATCCCCTATACACTTCCTGATGAACTCAGTCACCGTGTCCGTGTATACTTCAATGTTATTATCCAAGGCTACCTGGAACACATCCCAGTCTGTGTGATCTAAACAATATTGAAGCATGGATTCCGATTGGTCAGACCAGCGTTGAATAGACCTAATCACGTCTTCTTCCTGTTTGAGTTTTTTCCTATAACAAGGGAGGAGCAAAATGGAGTCATGATCTGATTTGCCGAATGGAGAGCGGGAGGGCCTTGTAGGCATCCCGGAAGAGAGAATAGCAGTAAATGAAAACAATGGTCAAGTGTTTTCCCAGAGTCACTGTGTTGGTAGAACTGTGGTAGCGTTTTCCTCAAATTTACTTTGTCAAAATCCCAAGCTACAATAAAGGCTGCCTCAGGATATGTGGTTTCCAGTTTGCATAATGTCCAGTGTAGTTCCCTCAGGGCCGTCGTGGTATCGGCTTGAGGGGGAATATACACGGCTGTGACTATAACCGAAGGTAATAGTCACATTACTTAAGGTAATGAATGTTACATGTCAAACTATTGCTATTCAGGAATTAAATACTGTACATCAATCAGGAATATAACATGTAAAAAAAACAGAATCCACTGTACAAGCTATCTGAAATGGAAAAAACAACAACTAAGAAGCATTGTCCATTTTACATTCACAGAATGACTGGATGTTTTTTATTGCAACTCTCAGCCTTTGGAATTTGTAATGAAAAACAAATTGAGACAGTGTAGGCTGGTGGTAGGAGCTATAGGAGGATGGGCTCATTGTAATGATTGAAATGGAATAAATGGAACAGAGTCAAACGTGGTTTCCATATCTGTGATGTGTATGATACCGTTCAAGTGATTCCTCCTTTAAAAGTTGCGAGCTTACACCGCGGGACTCAGAGGTACCCAGTGTCACGGCTTCATTGCTCCAGACCACCACAAGGGAGAGTTATAGCACTCATTATGCATTTGGGTCCCAAGGTTTTTATATGACCAATCATATCGAGTGGTTCCAAAGACGAATTTGACGCGGGTCACACGTCCCTGGTGACTTCAGCAAAGATGGCTGACAAAACATTACGGGGAAGCAAATGTATGTAGTTATAATGTCATAACGAGTCAAGCAAAACATGTACAATTGAGAGGAATATGTTAGTTAATGTAGAGACAAACGATTGTGCATATTTTTTGGTCATAAAGTTAATTTACAATTTACAGGGTCTTTTCAGCCATACCAGGTGTATCAAACTCATTCATTATATCAAGCAGGGAGAAGGTTTCGAACCCTCAACATTCTAGCACGAAGTCCAGCACGCTATCAACCGTGCCCAAATGTATTAATTGGGGTTGGTGCCGATTGTGGTGCCGTTGGTGCCGAACACTTTATCAATTAGAATCTTTAATGTGGAAAGGGGGGAAAGTATTATTATTCGTTTTTCACAAGCAGGGCAGGATGGGCTATTAGCTGAACAATAGATTAGCTGAACAACCTTTACTAAAGAATTGCCTAATAGCCGAGCTAGGTGTGAACCCCCCTCCTCTCCCCTCCCCAACTTGAACTAGGTGTGACCCCCCCCCCCCCCCAACTTGCAATAAATCATTTTCAGGACTATCTAGAAATAGCAGCGGAGACGAGCAATAGGTTTCTAAGAAGAGGCTATTCTACACAATGTGTGGATGAAGCTCTTGATTTGGCATTGGGGAAAACACGAGATGAGCTGCTACAAAAGAGACCCCCTAAAGCTAAAGAACACTGTAATGTTCACAACTACATATACTTTGGACTTGCGAAAAGTGGGAGATACGGTCAAGAAACACTGGCATTTACACGATATTTACACGATAAATTGGTCCATGCCAACTACCAGCCACAAAAGAAAATCAGCCAGGCTCTTTTACGCCCTCTTCCAAATGGTAGCTATATATGTGAAGGTTGCGCACAGTGCAACAATATGATGTGTGTGAATATTTCTGCCACCCACATACAGGAAAACGGTTCCAAATAAATGACATTATTACATGCTCCACCGCCCATGTTATCTACATTATTAAATGTCCATGTGGGCTGTGCTATGTAGGTAAAACCTCTCGTTCTCTCACAGAGAACCATTGAACATAAAAGTTCAATTTGGAGAAACGACAGGGATTATCCAGTCGCAATAGATTTTAACGACCTAAAATCTGACATGTCAACCTTTTTAGACTTGTGGCATAGAAAAAGTTAAAATATCAGACAGGGGAGGTGATATAAATAATACTCTGAGTAAAAGAGAATGTTTTTGGATCGAAGAGAAATCTTTTGGGAGGTAATACGGTCTGCATTTGATTGTGAGGTATTCTTGGTTGGGTGAAGAAAAGGACTTGAGTTTCTGTACATTATCACAATCACACCTGCAAAAAAGATAGCTCAGATGTGCGAGTGCCTTTTGAATTTTGAATTTGACTTTTTGAAATCTATTTCTTTAGAGCCTAGACCTATATAAAATAACTTAACTGGCTGAGGTAGGCTATAAGGCTTAACAGTCAAATAGAAGTAGGATTTTTTAAATTAGGCCTAACAATTGCAACTGGTCAAATGTAGCATCCTACATAAAACAATCATTTAAAGAAAAAAAGTCTGCATGTTGGAACTAAAACAATGTAAATGAAAAGAATGCACACATTTGTAATTCCCAAACTCTAAAATTAGTTGGAAAGGTAGATGCAAATTATGTGTGACATTGTGGAAACAAAGAATGTTTCCCATCATGCAAATGATTCCTATTGCCCTCCTACGGCCTCCTCCATGTCTCCTGATGTACTGGCCTGTCTCCTGGTAGCGCCTCCATGCTCTGGACACTACGCTGACAGACACAGCAAACCTTCTTGCCACAGCTCGCGTTGATGTGCCATCCTGGATGAGCTGCACTACCTGAGCCATTTGTGTGGGTTGTAGACTCCGTCTCATGCTACCACTAGAGTGAAAGCACCGCCAGCATTCAAAAGTGACCAAAACATCAGCCAGGAAGCATAGGACCTGAGAAGTGGTCTGTGGTCACCACCTGCAGAACCACTCCTTTATTGGGGGTGTCTTGCTAATTGCCTATAATTTCCACCTTTTGTCTATTCCATTTGCACAACAGCATGTGAAATTTATTGTCAATCAGTGTTGCTTCCTAAATTGACCGTTTGATTTCACAGAAGTGTGATTGACTTGGAGTTACATTGTGTTGTTTAAGTGTTCCCTTTATTTTTTTGAGCAGTGTATAAAACATTTCTTACCGAGCCATGATGCCCGCGGATTACAGATTGCCTTTGCTGATCCCTCATCATCTTCATTCATCAGAATCAACGGCTTGAATAGTCATTGACTCACTCACGCGTTGAAAAGGGCGAGGAAAGAGATGGAGTCACAATCCATGGCAGGAACACCTGTGAGCTCTGGAACTCCACCTCCGACATGCAGAGTCAACATACGGTATGTGGCGGGTTCATCAGGTTTTCGGTTCACCCTGATATTTCCATTCCTCATCTGACAACAGGCACAGCAAGGGCCGTCCGGACCGTTATGCTGTTCTGCTATTCCATGGATGTGTAACCGAAGAGAGATACCATGAGTGGGCACAGAATACATAGCCTTCCCGCTGTGGCCGTCTATTTTAGCACCGTTTCCCGCTGCTCTGAGACAAGCATGGGGAAACGAAAAAGTTAAAATATTCCATGATATTCTTAAGATATGTGTTGACTGAATATAAGCGAGTGATGTCTGCTAAACAATCATGTTAGGTTTCTCTGGAAATAAATATCTATAAATAACTGGCTTTATTTACAAATGAGTGACAATGTCTCACCCCATGTTCAAGAATTGCCTTTTCTCACTCACTCTAGGTTAAATGAAAATGAAATCTCCAAAATATTGCTACTTTTTAAACAAAGCGATTATTATTAATTAATTTAGAATTATAGAAAAGTCCCTTACACATTCTCAGATATTCTCACAGATCCTAACGAAAAATGCCTTTTAGATAGTAATATAGAGTCCTCCAATCCTTTAAATGTAATTATTGGCGGAGAGTCACATCATTGAAAAAAATATTTGTAGCTATACTGTTAAAAATGGTGTAGGTCTTAATTATTTAAAGAGCATATTGAAGTTAGAAGCAAAAGCCTACAACCATTTTTGCACTGTTTCGCGCTGGTCTGAGACAAGCACGACACAGGGATTCTTTAGCTAAATAGCCCAGTACTGTACTGCCGGACATCACGTTGTATTTTCCGTTCCATCCTAACAGAAACCCAGAGGGTTTTTTGTTTTTCATAGAATAGAAACACCATAATATTAATCAAATTATTTAAGCAAATACCAGTTAAATGTTTGGACACACCTACTCTTCAAGGATTTTTCTATATTTTAACTATTTTCTACATTGTAGAATAATAGTGAAGACATCACAACTGTAGCAGGTGTAGCCCATCATGCAAATGTTTTTCTATTAGCAGGATAATAGACTTTTTATAACCCTGCTACTGTTCTGAAAATCCCTCAGCTTGCAATGTATTCGATGCTTAAGTACTCTAAAGTGTTACATTTCTAACTCAAAACAGCAGTACAGTATTTCTTCATCAACATCTTTATGCTTTCGTTAATAAAATAAAATAATAAGAAAAAAGGACATTCAAATGCGGATGTTGATATTTCACTTAACTTCTTATGGCTGCAGGGGCAGTATTGAATAGCTTGGATGAAAGGTGCACAGAGGTACCCAGAGTAAACGGCCTGCTCCTCAGTCACAGTTTCTAATATATGCATATTATTATTAGTATTGGATAGAAAACACTCTGAAGTTTCTAAAACTGTTTGAATTATGTCTGTGAGTATAACAGAACTCATATGGCAGGCAAAAACCTGAGAAGTTCCACTTCCTGTTTGGATTTTTTCTGAGGCTGTTAGATTTTCAACCAAGCTCCCATTGAAATTGCAGCGAGATATGGATGAGTTTTCACCTCCTACGGCTTCCACTAGATGTCAACAGTCAATAGAACTTTGTCTGATGACTAATGTGAAGGTGGGCCGAAGGAGACAGGAATGATTCACCACTGCCATGAGGTGACCACGCATTGAACACGCGCGTTCACGTGAGAGGCAGCTCCGTTACATCGCTCAACTGAAGTCAATCTAATTCTCCGGTTGGAACGTTATTCAAGATGTATGTTAACACCATTCTAAAGATTGATTCAATACATCGTTTATCATGTTTCTACTGACTGTTACGGAACTTTTGGACATTTCGTCACATTATAGTGGACGCGCTTTGTGACTTTGGAATTGTTTACCAAACGCGCTAACMAAAGTAGCTAATTGGACATAAATAACGGACATTATAGAACAAATCAAGCATTTATTGTGGACCTGGGATTCCTRGGASTGCATTCTGATGAAGTTCATCAAAGGTAAGGAAACATTTATCATGTATTTTCTGGTTTCTGTTGACTCCAACATGGCGGCTAATTTTACTATTGTTCTGAGCTCAGTCTCAGATTATTACATGGTTTGCTTTTTCCATAAAGTTTTTTCGAAATCTGACACAGCGGTTGCATTATGGAGAGGTATATCTATAATTCCATTATCATCTACATTTATGATGAGTATTTCTGTTGAAACAATGTGGCTATGCACTATCACTGGATGTTTTTGGAACTAGTGAATGTAACGCGCCAATGTAAACTCAGATTTTTTTATAWAAATATGAACTTTRTCAAACAWAACATGCATGTATTGTGTAACATGAAGTCCTATGAGTGTCATCTGATGAAGATCATCAAAGGTTAGTGATTAATTTTAGCTATATTTCTGCTTTTTGTGACTGCTATCTTTCGCTGGAAAAATGGCTGTGCTTATTGTGGTTTGGTGTGACCTAACATAATCGTTTGTAGTGCTTTCGCTGAAAAGCAKATTTGAAATCGGACACTTTGGTGGGATTAACAACAAGATTACCTTTAAAATGGTATAAGAAACATGTATGTCTGAGGAATTTTAATTATGAGATTTCTGTTGTTTTGAATTTGGCGCCCTGCATTTTCAGGGGCTGTTGTCATATAATCCCGTTAGCGGGATTGCAGCCATCAGAAGTTTTAATCTCCATTTGGGTATTGGTTAGACAATAATTGGTAAATTAGGGCGCAGAAATATTATGCTCTTAGTGTAACCTTTATTTAACGAGGCAAGTCAGTTATGAACAAATTCTTATTTACAAGGACAGCTTACTCCTTCCTCATAAATAGCCTAGTACTGTACTGCCGAACATAATTTTTGTTCCAGCAAGTACCATTCAAAAGTTAGGACACACCTACTCATTCCAGGATTTTTCAATATTTGTACTATTTTCTACATTGTAGAATAATAGTGAAGACATCATCACTATGAAATAACACATATGGACTCAGTTAAGAAAAAAATCCTATTCACAAGGACAGCCTACTCCTTCCTCCCCAACGGGGATTTGAACCGTTTCCCGTGTGCCCCGCAGTCTGTAGTACAGACATGGCCTGCTCTCCCTTATGTAAGGAATTAGGCACTTTAGCATGTTTACTACAGTATGTATTGTAGACTGCACAATAGCCTAATAAACAAATAAAGACATTTCGTTAATAAAATAAGGATACAAAAATACTCTTTCAAAATGCAGATGTTGATTTAGTTATGGATCCATAACGAATTACTATGGGAATAAATATCACTGATTTACAGAAATATTGGAACAAAGTTGTCTAATGAAGGCAAACAATTTAGAATCCTCCAATCCTGTAACCTACTCCCGACTGTCATGTTATACATCGCTATATTTTCCATTCCATCCTAACGGAAACCCTGAGGGTTTCAGTTTTCTCTGAATAGAAACACCATAATAATAATCAAATTCATTATTTCTTAAAATCAATCACGTTATTACAAAAAGGTTCCAAATGATCTGGTAATGCTTCTCAAAGATGCCCTCTGGTGGTCAAACTAGCAATTACTTGCAGTAACAGGAAAAAATGGCTGAGAATTAAATGACGTGCCACAGAATGCTAAGGCAGCACGTAAGGTATGCCGCAGTATGAATCAACTTTTAAAGGACAAAACACTGTAGCTCAGCCCACTAGCCTCCACTGAATTGAGAAGAATCCTTTGTAATTCAAATAGTCTAATCTGCACCGTCAGGGGGGTTTGATCAGCCGTCCATTGCACCCGCTTTGTCAAAAGTTGCACTCCATGATAGCCAGCCAAATGCTTGTCCAACTGCAGCTCCTCTGGTCTAGGAAAAGAAAATGGCCTGCTTCAAGTTGTCCTAAATCGTTGTCCAATGTAATGCAAACGTTTTTTGGGGCACACCAAAGCACTGGGAAACCACCCTAAAGGAATGTCTATGGACCAGCCAATATACATAAATCAAGATCAAGGCCATAAATCTATGCAAGCGAATAGGTTCTCTGTCTATATCGACTGAATGGGAATGGGTGCCACTACTGAATGGGAATGGGTGCCGCTAGTGTATTATTGTTTGGTATTTCAAAATGTTCAGTGGTGATAAATACAAACTATTAAACTGCTCTTTAGTTCCAAAATCCTCTCATTTTCTTTTCAAAAAGCTACTGGCTACTATCTATCAAGTATCAAAGACAGGTTTGAAAAGTTGGTGGAAGATGGAAACAAAGATAACTTGCGGTTGAAGGCTATTCGGCTTCTTCTGTGGCATTTAACCTTTTCACAAGTACCAACACACGGGTGGTGCGATCATTCTACAGTGGTCCCTGTAGTGTACGATCAAACCAGTGTGAGTAGAACGCTTATTTAGAATGGCCAGTTTCGAATGACGCAACAATCAGCATTTGAGCTGGCCACACTTTTTTCAGAAACTATTTACACAAACACAGTCCTTACAAAGTTATGCCCAGAATGTGAGCAGCTTATTTTTTTTGATGCAATGTTCAGACATTCACAGAAGTATCTACAGCATAACACAATCATCCAAACCGGAAAAATGTAGGCTACATTTGTCCTAGCTCTAACTGAGGAAAGATTGACATAACACAAGAGGTCATATTTGTACAACTCTTGCTGACAAACTACAATATGAATTAGCTAATAGAAATGACTATTTATAATTAATCACATCATGGGTGAGCTCACCATTGATCGAAATAATTGAGTAAAACACTCTCTAAAAATTGAAAGTCATCCAAAGATGGTTAGTTTCTGTGCGCTGCCATGCTTTTTTCCCCTCACAGAAACCAAAGATAATAAGAGGAGACATGATGAGTTTGGTCTGTTTATAGTATGCATGTTTAAGGGGGGTGTCATCCACCATCGTTCACATCCCACCATTCATTTCTGGAAGTAGTCAAAAAATGAGTGAACCCCTACTCACCTCATTTTGTTATAACATCTTTGGTCAAACAGACGATTACGTGAAACCCAGAATACATTGTATGTCAACAAACATGGCTACACACAGCTGGAATTAGTTTAGCTCATCATAATCAGTACAACCTTCCCCCCAAAAAATTAACACACATAATATGTGCCCATTACAATCTATGCAATAATCGGAATGCATGCAAACAATTGGGAAGTGCTTGGGGAATTTTGTCCTGGTCAGAAATGTCCCAAAAAGTAATTGTCCGCAAAAGTTAAAAGGACTATTTTTATGTGAATGAATGAGGAGGCGGAACACACGTCAATTCAAACTGTTCTTAGAAAATAAAAACTTGTTAGAAAATCATTTGAAATTGAAGTTGAAACAGCCTATCAATAAAAACAGGCTAAGTGCCTTGGTTTGAGGGCAGCGCGGTTTAAATGTCCTGTTGCGTAACAATCACATTCTGGAATGGAGAGAACGTTCTAACATCACGTGCATAAAAAAACTCACGCTGGGGCACCCGTTAGAGATATTTGGAACTCACGCATGAAAGGGTTAATAGTTGCCATGGGTGAGGCGGTTTAGGGAGTGGCACTAATTGCTATAAAGGAACCGTTTGTATTGCCTCAAATATAGTATATTAAACCAATGGCAAAAATGTAGGCTATTTTTGGGCATAATCAATATCATTAATCTACATAAACTATAAATGGTTAGGTTTATCACTTTTTGTCATCCTCAATGATTTTAAATGCATTATGTCCACATGTGGTTGTATTGTGTTTTAAATTGGAAAATAATTCAAATCAATAAAATCACAACAAATGTAAGGTTTTAATAGAAATAACTAAAACAGCTTGTAGCCTCTGACTGGCTGGCTGTGGTTAGCTGGAAGGTTGCAGACGAATTTGAGACTATAGAAATTCCTTGCTATTGTCTTTCAAATGACCTCATGGCTGGATGGCTCACCTAAGGCGGACATTTTTTTTGCATACTGGGCAGCACGCCAGCTACGTATCAAAATATACATTGAGCTGGTGAAGCAGCTCACCAACTTCAGCTGGTCAAGCTGTATTTTCCAGCAGGGAAGTCTGTGGCTAAATAAAGGCAGGCCAATAACCCACTCTGCCACCCTGCGTGGTACTTTACTCTAATGTAGCATCCAGCCACCCAGTGTCTTATCTTAATGAGTCCTACTCAACCTCTATCTCTGTATGCTCGTCACGTAGTCTGCCCCACTGCATTTGGTTTATTTGTTCATTATCTCTTATGTTTCTCTAATAAGCCAACATGAAAAAATACTGTAGTGTATACTATGGTAGGAATACTACAGTTTTCACTGTAGTGTTTTTGCAGAATTTATTATTATTACGTTTATTATTGACACAGCTCACACATGAATACGTAAAACAAATATGAAAACACAGAAGAAACAAACAACAGTCAGGCATGAATAGTACCCCCCGCCCATGGGAGAAATTATATGGAATTGTTCACTATGGTGAAAGCCACCAGGATGAAACTACTCCCGAAACGCGCAGGGAGACGATCAAAGCAAAGGTGAAGCGGGTGGTCCTTGCTGGAAATGATGTGTCAGGAGTGAATAGTGCAATCATTCAGAAGGGAGAGTTGAGGAGGCCAAGTCAGTTTGGATGCCGTTTTTGTGATATTTGAGAGTGTGTTGCATTGTGAGCTCATTGTGGTAACATATGCTGCAATTGATGAGTAGTGGTTCAATTATGCTCCAGTACAGTAGCAGAAGGAGTTTGGGTTTTGACGGGCAGGTTACCGCATACGTCTGATGACAGACAGATGTTGCTGAGATTTCTTCATTATTTCAGTGGTGGGTTGTTCGAAGATGAGCTTGTGGTCTATTGTTATTGCAAGATATTTGAATGAAGAAACCATTTCGACGGCCTCTCTGTTAATGAGGGAGTTGATAGTTATTTCTTTATGTAGGTAGGACTGGGTTCTGACCAGAGAGTATAGCGCTTCTGCTCTTTTCTCTAACCTTTAGGGAACACAATATATGGTCTATACTTGGCATGTCGGTTTCTCACTTAAGAGTGGCACATATTGGGATATGGGGGAGGGGATTGGGCTGGGTAGATGCAAATGGTATACTGTAGTATTTACCACAGTTAAAAAATGTAGTGTTTTTGCAGATATATCTGGAGTTTTACTACAGGTCTTTTTGTGTGGATAAAACTGTAGTATTTTACAGTATATTGCAAAATTATATATTAAGTACTAGACATGATCGAGGGATACTACAGTGTGAAGTTTAGTATTCTAGACTATACAATATATATCTAGTACATAAGTACTGTAGTATTCTATAGTAAACTGCAGCATTTTTTTATGTGCGAGGTGGGGTTTGTGTGCGACACTCCGAGGGCTGAGGCATCCGCGGTAAATGCCTGAATAGAGCCACTGTCTCAGGCACAAAGGCGGGCACCTCCGAGGGTAATGGGCCCACCCACTGGCTGACAGGTCTAAAAGGGTGATTAACGGACTCCCCAGGGAGAAAGGCCATAGGGACTGGGAACCCCTGAGATATCTGACTAGCTTTCTCTCTTTTTTTTCTTGTGTCGCTCACCATCTCTCTCTTTCTTCTGTCTTTTGCTATATCTACTTTATCGCTTTATCTCTCTCTCTCTCTCTGCGATGGCTAATCTCTTTCTTTATATCTCTCTCTTTTTGTTATCTCTCTTAAGAAACATTTCTTATATGCTGCTCTGTTGCTCCTCAAGATGGTGAGGCCCTGTTTAAGTGTGTAAAAATATCTAAAAACAATGCCTATTTGTGGACACACATGCAGAAGAAAACATGCAGGCACAAGCTCACACAACTTGCATCAAAAATACATTCTATCATTCATTTTTATCTTTTCTGCTTCCTATTGTTATTCTCTATCGTGCAGTCCCTTAGCTTAACAACACACACACACACACACACACACACACACACACACACACACACACACACACACACACACACACACACACACACACACACCAGTGTAGTCATGGATGCCAAGGGAAGCCCATATAAAATAATGTATCTTTCGTCTCTCTGTGTTTCATAATGTTACTTCAATCTGTAACAATCCTCGTCGTCTGATGAAGAGTAGTCAAGATCGGACCAAAACGCAGCGTGGTAAGTGTCCATGTTAATACTTATTTTAACTCAGAACACTAAGACAAAATAACAAAAATAGACTAACACGAAACAGTTCTGTCTGGTGCAGACACAGAGACAGAAAACAACTAAACACAAACACAGGTGGGAACAGGGTACCTAAGTATGGTTCTCAATCAGAGACAACGATTGAAAGCTGCCTCTGATTGGGAACCATACCAGGCCAAACACATAGAAAAGGACAACATAGAACAAAACATAGAATGCCCACCCCAACTCACGCCCTGTCCAAACCAAAATAGAGACATAAAAATGATCTCTAAGGTCAGGGCGTGACAGTACCCCCCCCCCAAAGGTGCGGACTCCGGCCGCAAAACCTAAACCTATAGGGGAGGGTCTGGGTGGGCATCTATCCGCGGTGGCGGCTCTGGTGCGGGACGTGGACCCTGCTCCACCTTAGTCTTGGCCCACTTAGGTGGCGCCTCTGGAGCGGAGACCCTTGCCGCCAACCCCGGACTGGGGACCCTCGCAGCGGGCCCCGGACAGGAGGGCGACTCTGGCAGCTCCGGACAGGAGGGCGACTCTGGCAGCTCCGGACAGGAGGGCGACTCTGGCAGCTCCGGACAGGAGGGGACTCTGGCGGCTCCGGACAGGAGGGAGATTCTGGCTGCTCGCGACAGGAGGGAAATCTGGCTGCTCCGGACTGAGCTGCTGGAGCTCCGACACTAGAGGCGCGTCGCTGGAGGCTCCGGACTAGAGGGCGATGCTGGAGGCTCCGGACTAGAGGCAACGCTGGAGGCTCCAGACTAGAGGGCGTCGCTGGAGGCTCCCGGACTGAAGGCGTCGCTGGAGGCTCCGGACTGACTGCCGTCGTTGGAGGCCTCGTGCCATAACTCCTCACTGGAGGCTTCGTGCCATGGATCATCACTGGAGGCTTCGTGCCATGGATCATCACTGGAGGCTTCGTGCCTAGGATCATCACTGGAGGCTTCGTGCCATGGATTATCACTGGAGTGGAGCGACACACAGGAGGCCTGGCTCTGGGAGCAGGCACAGGACTCACCAGGCTGGGAAGACATGCAGGAGGCCTTGTCCTTGGCCGAGGCACAGGATGCACTGGGCCGTGGAGGCGCACTGGAGGTCTCGAGCAACGAGCCTGCACAACCCGTCCTGGCTCGATGCCCACTCTAGCCCGGCCGATGCGAGGAGCTGCGATGTAGCGCACCGGGCTATGCGCTCCACCGCATAACACGGTGCCTGACCAGTACGACACTCCACCCGGTAAGCGCGAGGAGTTGGCTCAGGTCTCCTACCTGACTCCGCCAATCTCCCCGTGTTTTTCCCCCAAAAAAGGATTCTGGGGCTGCCTCTCGTGCACCTCTCCTCGGGCTTACTTACAAGTAGTGTAAAGAAAATATTTGCTAAATAAACAAAAGTTTAAAAAAAAGTAACACAAGAAAATTACATAACAATAACAATGCTATATACAGGGGGTACCGGTACCGAGTCAATGTGCGGGGGTACAGGTTAGTCGAGGTAATTTGTAAATTGACTATGCATAGATAATAAAGCGCGAGTAGCAGCAGGGTCAATGTAAATAGTCAGGCTGGCCATTTGATTAATTGTTCAAGCAGTCTTATGGATTTGGGGTAGACGCTGTTAAGGAGCCTTTTGGTCCTAGACTTGGCGCTCTGGTACCAATTGCCATGCGGTAGCAGAGAGAACAGTCTATGACTTGGGTGACTGGAGTCTTTGACAATTTTTTCGGCCTTCCTCTGTCACAGCCTAGTATTTAGGTCCTGGATGTCAGGAAGCTTGACCCCAGTGATGTACTGGGATTTGGGTACTACCCTCTGTAGCGCCTTAAGGTCAGATTCCCGAGCAGTTGCCATACCAGGCGGTGATGCAACCTGTCAGGAAGCTCTCGTTGGTGCAACTGTATAACTTTTTGAGGATCTGGGGACCCATGCCAAATATTTTCAGTCTCC
Source organism: Salvelinus sp. IW2-2015 (assembly GCF_002910315.2). Taxonomy (NCBI): domain Eukaryota; kingdom Metazoa; phylum Chordata; class Actinopteri; order Salmoniformes; family Salmonidae; genus Salvelinus; species Salvelinus sp. IW2-2015. Next base: position 21,126,809 of record NC_036867.1, read on the forward strand.
TGAAGGGGGAAAGGTGTTGTCGTTCACTCTTCACAACTGTCTTGGTGTGTTTGGACCATGATAGTTTGTTGATGATGTGGACACCAAGGATCTTGAAAATCTCGACCCGCTCCACTTATGCCAGTTAATGTTAATGGGGCCTGTTTCGATGCACTTATTGATGAAGCCGATGACTGAGGGGGTATACTCCTCAATGCCATTGGATGAATCCCGGAACATATTCCAGTCTGTGCTAGAAAAACAGTCCTGTAGTGTACAGTAGCATCCGCTTCATCTGACCACTTCGGCATTGAGCGAGTCACTGGTACTTCCTGATTTAGTTTTTGCTTGTAAGCAGGAATCGGCCACTAGGAGCATCGCTTCTGGATGAGCATTTTCTTGTTTGCTTTTGGCCTTATACAGCTCGTTAACTGCGGTCTTAGTGCCAGCATCGGTTTGTGGGGGTAAATAGATGGCTATGAATAATATAGATGAGAAATCTCTTGGTAGATGGTGTGGCGCATCGTTGCCCATGAAAGGAAGTTAGGCTAGCGAGCAAGCATTTTAGCCAGACAAAACTAAAAGCGTGTACTGTATGACAGAGTCATACACCGTTTCAGCAACATGAAAGAGATGGATGTCATTGGCGTTTCTCTACAAGTAGGGTGAGTCAACATGTTTTTTCTACTTGCAAGCATGCACACATGCATGTGCACACGCACCCACACACACACACGCACGCACGCACGCACGCACGCACGCACGCGCACACACACACACACACACGCACACAACTATATCTTACTATACTTGTGAGGATTTTTTGTGACCAACATTTGATTCCCATTCAAAATCCAATTTACCCTTACCCTAAAGATAAACATAACCCTAACTCGTAGCCTTAACCAGTAACCCCTTATCCTAATTCTAATTCTAACCACTAAGCCTAAAATAGCCATTATACAAGTGTGGACTGTGAAATTTCCTCACTTCTCTGAATTTTAGTTGGTGTACTATTCTTGGTGTACTATTCTTTTGGTACTCACAAATATAGTAAAACGTGTCCACACACACTATCCGAATCCCCATGTTGAGTGCTGGGAGGTGGAGCAGCCACAATCCATCAACATATTATTCTGTGATGTGTCCCATATATTTTGAGCTCACTGTCTTCCTCCTCGCAGAAGGTTTTCAACAAAAGCAGCTCTATTCTTTCCCAGACAGAAGGAGAATAAGTCGAGTTCAATCTCCATCTGAACAAGAAGGCCTATTTTATCAAGCTATATAAAGGCCAGGTTGATGGAGTTCTAAAAATATGGCGGTCTTAAATTTCTAGACATAGCCAGTTCTAATAAAAGAAGGATGCCGCACTGATTGTTCCACTTTTTTTGCACTGATGTGCATGTCCTGAATCCCAATGGGGCTGCCTTGTTCACTCTACCTCTTCCCTTTTCCCTCGCTCTCTGTTTCTCTCTCTCTCTCTTTCTTCTTTAGTCTCTCTCTCGCTCTTTCTCTCTCTTCCTTCACCTCCCCTCTCTAGTATATCTCTCTCTTTCTCTCTCTCTGACGTTGTAGACCCAATTCATTCAACAGTGTTTGAACGCCCGTTCCCCCCTCCCAGGCTTGCCCTGTCTTGTTCTTTGTCTTCTCCAACAGACAGGGTGACATCATCAAACCTTTGCCACAGCTAATTACAATCACAAATCCTCATCTAATTAATCTTGCCTGTATTCTACATCAGCGGCTGCCTGGGCCATAACTTTCCTCTGGCAGAATGTTTATATTGTTTAACACTACTCCACTGTGACATATGGTGATGATGATGGATGATAATGATGATAGAGATGAGGAGGCTGAGGCTGGAAGATGACGCACACCGTGGTTTGGTTGGTGGAGAGTTCTTGACCAATAAGAGAGGAGATTGGGGTTAAAGCCAAGCTGGGAGGGGTTAAACGGTTTCTGTTCAGCTGAATTTCAATCCTCCTTTTGAAATAGAAATACAGTATAAGCACAAAACGTTATATGAAATCCTAGATGATGTGAAAGCACCATTGTTACTCAAATAAATACTAATTAAAACACCCTTCCCCCTCCCACTTTATCTCCACTTCCTTAGTTCTTCCTCCTCTCCCCACATCCTCTCCATCATTAGCTGTGTTTTTGGGTTCTCAGATGAAGGGGGAGAGGAGTGGAGCATTTGCAGTGTGGCGCCTTGTTTTCAAATCACTGACCTTCATCAAACATTTGCTCTCAGTGTGCTTGCAGCTAGGAGCAACGCCAAGCAACATATTAAGATAATGTGACACCCAGGCATCTGTCATGACCACTGGCTCATGTTCTCGCTGGGGAGTCACCATGTGGGTCGCCACTTCAGGAACGAACCGACGTGGGCAGGCGGGCCATCCACCTCATCCTCTTTTAATGGTACCCTGTCAATCACACACACACTCACACTCTCTCTCACTCACACACACATACATACCATCTCAACCTTGGCTCCTTCTCCTTTATTCCACAGCATCGAATAGTAGCACATGTTTATCGTTACCCACTGTTATTGCTATATCTGGAGTTTGGAAGATGGATCGTTTGCCATATGGTGTGTGTGTGTGTGTAAAGGTTGTAAAGGCTCATTGTGCTTTTGATAGTAAAACGAAGGAGACAAGGTGCTATTACAAGAGACACGTTTCAGGTTTAGGGTAAATTTAAGTTAATTCCAGGAAGTCAGTTGTAATTTTTAATTGATCATTCTTGTCTAGGAGTATTTTTTTGTCATTAATGTTATGCTGGAATCAACATAAATTCTCAAACCTAGAGTTTAGTATGCGGCGGATTGAGCTATGAAATGGGGACTTAATGTCTTTGTTATTTTATTATCTTTGAACACCTGTTGCACTGTGTGAGTAAACGGCAGTGTTTTCTTTTCTTCTGGGCTGTTGGATCGTTGGACGTCCTTCAATGGCTTGTGTTGTGTGCCTGCCAGTGAATGACTGTTATAATGTGAGGACTTTATGCATTGTTTAATTTCTTAAACTCTCTTTTCTGTTCTAATATTTGTACATTTTCATGGTTGTGCTCGTTGACATTTGAACATCCCAGGGAGTCTCGATAAGTTGGCTAGATGCCAGACAGTCGTCCTTTTTCCCTTTCCTTTTCATTTTTTTGTTCAACTTTTTGACTGAGCATGAATTTATAAATTGAAAAAGCTGTGCAAAAAAATTGACCTTAATCCTCTCTCTCTCTATGGCAGGAAACATTCTGGCGTCGACTGAGACTGGGTTTATATCCACCATCTGTTGCATTTTGCATTAACAAAATCTATTCCTCCGTTTATTTAACCATGCATGCTCAGACAATGCCACCATTGCTACCATCGCACCACCAAATTGACTTGGAAAACCACTGGAAACCCAATCTCACAATAAACTCACAATAAAAAACATGCTCCCTGATTGTTTGAATAACAAGTATATTCATTATAAAGGATTAGAGAGTGGAAATTAGTAAGCAAATTCAGATTGCAGAGGTCAAGGTGGAGTGGATGAGAATGTCGAGGTTTAACTGCATCAAATATCAAAACATTTTTTGTTGAACTTAAGTAAGTAATACATACAGTACCTACTCATCGTAGAATAATATTGAAGACATCAAAACTATTAAATAACTCATACGGAATCAAGTAGTAACCCAAACATATATTTTATATTTGAGATTCTTAAAAGTAACCACCTTTTGCCTTGATGACAGCTTTATACACTCTTGGCATTCTCTCAACCAGCTTCATGAGGTGCATTTCAATTAACAGGTGTGCCTTGTTAAGAATTAATTTGTGGAATTTCTTTCCTTCTTAATGCGTTTGAGCCAATCAGTTGTGTTGTGACAAGGTAGGGGTGGTATACAGAAGATAGCCCTATTTGGTAAAAGACCAAGTCCATATTATGGCAAGAATAGCTCAAATAAGCAAAGAGAAACAACAGTAATTCATAACTTTAAGACAGGGGTGGGCAATTCCAGTCCTCGAGGGCCTCACAGTTTTGCCCCAGCCTCAGCTAACACACCTGACTCCAATAATCACCTAATCATTATCTTCTGTTTAGAATGCCATTTGATTAATCAGCTGTGTTTGCTAGGGATGGAGAAAAAATGTGACACCAATCAGGCCCCGGAGGACTGGAGTTGCCCACCCCTGCTTTAAGACATGAAGGTCAGTCAATCCGGAAAATGTCAAGAACTTTGAAAGTTTCTTCAAGTGCAGTCGCAAGAACCGTCAAGCGCTATGAAGAAACTGGCTCTCATGAGTACCGCCACAGGAAGGAAACACCCAGAGTTACCTTTGCTGCAGAGGATACGTTTATTCGAGTTACCAGCCTCAGAAATTGCAACCCAAATAAATGCTTCACATAGTTCAAGTAAAAGACAAATCAACTGTTCAGAGGAGACTGCTTGAATCAGACCTTCATGGTGTAATTGCTGCAAAGAAACCACTACTAAAGGATACCATTAATAAGAAGAGACTCGCTTGGGCCAAGAAACACGAGCAATGGACATTAGAGCGGTGGAATCTGTCCTTTGGTCTGATGAGTCCATATTTTTGATTTTTGGTTCCAACTGCCGTGTCTTTGTGAGATGCAGAGTAGGTGAACAAATGATCTCCGCTTGTGTGATTCCCACCATGAAGCATGGAGGAGGAGGTGTGATGACGTCCCCACGTCCTCAATTGTATCAAATATAAAAACTTTGTCTCTTTGGTTAAACTTTTGATTTTGTTGAAAGTTGAAATTTTCAGAATCACCTTTATTCACCGAATATATTTGCATGTACAGGAATTTGACTCTGAAATGGTGCTGCCGCAATGACAGACAATAAGCAGAGTATACGGACAAAATATATAGACACAGAATTTACACAATCCACATACAGTACAGTTATGTACACTTTAAACACTGAAGCTAAAAACTATAGACTAGACCGCTCAAACTCAACTCTGAACCTCAAAGCCAGTTCCACTGCCTTTTTTCATTGTTCCCCTCTAATCAGGGACTGATTTAGACCTGCAATTAATCATTGGGTAGAACAGAAAACCAGCAGACTCCGGACCTCGTAGGGTGAGAGTTGAGAACCCCTGGACTAGACTATAAACATTAAGCTACATTATAACGTATGTATGTAGAGATGTATGAATAAAACTATTTTGCAGGATGATGTGCCATGAGGGAAATATATATATGTGAGGGAAATATATATATGTGAGAGACAGTCCGTGGCAGAGTGGGAAAAAAGCAGTGCAAAGAGCAATGCGCATTTCTAGGATGAAAGTGCAGGGTGCATAGTCCACGTTGTTTTATTATTCTGCTTGTCTAACAACTAAACTCGGAATCTAAACTGCTACTAAGGTAACCAAATGTTATTTACAGAATTACAGGTGATACCAAAGTATACAACGAGTATGCTGCTTTAAGCTATTTATTCCATTTTAAACCAATGGGAAGTTATTTCTTTCCAACAAAGTGGCTACCCAGACAGTATACATCATGTCATCATTCTCTGATGGGATTATTGATCTCTGACTCTCTCCTCATATCTCAAATGTTTCACCATCACAACTAACTGAGACAGATATAATCCAAATGCCCAGAACAGATCATTAGAAAGATTTGGAAGCCAGACTATGCCTAAAGACTTATACTACAACATAGTCTTTTTGATATTGATTCCGACATATAAGAGGATTAAAATGCTAAACAGTTGATAAAGACATGTTTTATGTATTTAAATCACTCACTATTAAAGGGAAACTTCATCGCTATACACTATTTGGGGTGTTTTTCCAGTCTCCCTACATAAATATCAGTGACGAGAGGGTGTTTCAGACATACACTATTAAAAACGTATGTTGACACCCCTACAAATTAGTGGAATCGGATATTTCAGCCACACCTGTTGCTGACAGGTGTATAAAATCGAGCACACAGCCATGTAATCTCCATAGACAAACATTGGCATTAGAATGGCCTAACGGAAGAGCTCAATGACTTTCAATGTGGCACCGTCATAGGATGCCACCTTTCCAGCAAGTCAGTTTGTCAAATTTCTGCCCTGCTTGAGCTACTCCTTTCAACTGTAAGTGTTGTTATTGTGAAGTGGAAATGTCTAGACCATACAAGCTCACAGAATGGGGCCACCGAGTACTAAAAATAGTCTGTCGGTTGCAACACTGACTAGCAATAGATCAGTGTGGAAGAACTTGACGAGCCTGCACAGAGCCCTGACGTTAACCTTACCCAACTCCTTTGGGATGAATTGGAACACCGACTGCGAGCCAGGCCTTATCGCCCAACGTCAGTGCCCAACCCCATTAATACTCTTGTGGCTGAATTGAATCAAGTCCCTGTGTTCTAACATCTAGTCGAAAGCCTTCACAGGAGAGTGAAACCTATTATAGCAGCAAAAGTGCGACCAACTCCATATTAATGCCTATGGTTTTGGAATGATATGTTCGACGAGTATGAGTACACATACTGTTGGCCATGTAGCGTATTTCACAGTTAGTGGCCATCATGTAGTGCTTGTGTCATCCCTCTGCCTCTCTCTCTCCCACAAGCGCACGCACACAAGCGTAATCCCAGATTCTCTGTGATTTGAGGGAATATCCCAAAAACGAAAAAAATCATCATCCAATGTGTCGTTCAATTTAAATCAATTATCAATGTAGATTAAAACTACTGTTCCACACCATGCTGGGTGTAAATCTTAAATAACCAGATAAATCAGTATAGCCTACCACCGCGTTCCCCAGGTAATTTCCTTCCCACAGTCTAATCTATAAGGAATTTAAGTTAGACCACTCTCTATGCATGCTAATTACTCAGAGTTTAGGATAAACATTTACTCATCGGAAAACTCAATGCCGTTTGAGTTATTTACCATACTAGTTGTTATTTGATTTATTTAATGCGGTGACTCAGGGCAAGGTCCTTTCTGATCAAGTGAATTCATTTGAGGAGAGCTGGAGCAGACAGTGTGTGACTAATTAAGGAATATGTCTAGCTGAACTATGGTCCATTACAGCCAGAGTCTTAGTGTGTACTGACGTATTTCAGCTAATGTCTCATATTTAGGATTTACAGAATGACCCATACCCAATCAAAACTCTGAATGTTCCTCCCTGTCAGACAGAATTCCAATGTGGAAGAGTTTGGTTCCATACCTGGCTGGCTAGTTCAGAAAATGCCAACCATAATCAAAATGGTCTAAATCAAGCCACTGATTGCTACAAACGAGTAATTATAACTCAGTTGCCACTATGTGGCAGGGTTGGAGAACGTTAACAGCACAACAGTGATACTCATGAATAATATAACCTTAAATAGACACACATTTTTTCATGTGAGTTACACAATATTTGTATGACAAAAATGTTTTCCCATACGCATTTAAGCAGGTTACTCATGTTATGATTGTGAGCCAGAGATATGTAAGGATATAAGTCAATTTTGCCCACTTCACAGGGCTTGAATACACCTGGAATGACAGGATGAGGCAATACATTGTAATAAAATCCTTGCCTTGCGTTATTAATATAAATAACCCAAATAAAGGAGACTGAATTATTTATGAGCAACAATTTGGAAAGAGTGCAACTGAGAATTTGCAGATGAATAAAGACCTGAGTATGTGATGCATGTCCGGTGGCCCTATTCCGTGGCTTTCCTCTAATGCTTTGATAAATGGCTGTTATCTACACCCTTCGGTATATGACAGCCATCTGCTCCTGGCTCCTCTAGGGCCAATTTGAGACGTTTAGATATCTGGGTCAGTTCAGGTGGATTTATTAAAGGGGCAAGTCGCTGACCAGACTGAGAGTCTGGTGAAGCTAGCCGAGACCATAGCTGTGATCTCTCTGGTTGCATCCGAAATGGCACCCTATCCCTTTATAGTTCACTACTTTTGACCAGGGACCATAGGGCTTTGGTCAAAATGTGTGCATTATAAAGGGAATAGGGTGCCATGGGCCCTGGAAAAACGAGTGCTCTACAGTATATAAGGAATATGGAGCTGTTTGGGAAGCAACCTCTGTCTGTGGCATAGGGCCATAGTGACCTCCTTATCTGACTGGACAGAGATCCGTTCCTCTGGACTGTACTGCAAAGTAAATTATACCTCAGAGGCCTTGGCGATGATATCTATTCTATTTTCGCCTACATCACACACTCCACCAACACACTCATGTAAGAATGAATAACCACAAAAAACCCAAAAGGTCTAGCTTAGATATACTGTGCAAACACACAGAGACACCCACCCCACACAGAAGCAGATAGCACATCATTAATAATGGGCATACATCAAATCCTTATGACCTTAAATCTCTTGTAAAAACATTAATATCACTGCAAGTACACAATATAAATGCCAAAAATATCCGACCAAGGTTTTAATCATGCCTTCTTTCCCAATCTGTCAAAAAACTGTCAGATGCAGGTCCAGGTGGGTGGATTGAACAGAAACCAGAGGCAGAGAGGGACAGAACAAGTTAAGTTGGCTTGTTTGTTCCTTTGAGGAACCTTTTCTTGGACTGAAAGAGATGAGACCAACAAAGCAATTTATTATATTGGTATTGGCACGGTGGATACTGTATCCACTGAAGACCAGTCCCAAAGTATGTACGGCAAGTCCAGAGGGACACATATCACTGCTTAACCATGCATATCTTCGCCGTACTGTACATTCACCTGATTCTATTTCAGGACACTGCTGCCATGGGGGTTCTGTGTAACGGTAACGATTGTGTTACTATGAGCTATCGAAGCTGTTTGGCCCTGGTCACCCTCCTCTGTCATATGGAAGGAAGCTGATGGATGCCATTTGGGACGCTGTGCTGCACAGTAGAGCTGCGTGCCTCTTTTCCTGATTGACCATATATACCTCTCCTACCTTAATCTACCTTAACAATAAACGTAATCAATTCTCTGGTAAGGATGCCGGACACGTGCCCAGATGCCGAGGGCCGATAGTCCTGAAAGGCTGACACATCGCATCTCAATCAAACAAGCAATGCAGACGTAGTGCGAGTGGGTCCATTCTCTCAGTCTCTTAGGAGGAGCGTCCGTAAAGTGCAGCAATCTGCTAATCTTCTACAATCACTTTGCCACGCAATCAGAGTTGATATCGTCCTCCGCCTCCCTCCCCACGTCAAAACCCTGACAACAATATGAGGACTTAATAGTTTAATCGGAAACATAAACAAATCACATCCACTTAGTACAGCAATCATTTTAGCAACACTCAGCAGGGACTCATTTACTGCAAGACTCAAAATTTTGACTGTGGCCATTGGGGGGATTTGGTTACGGCGTACCCACCGGCAAACAGGTGGCTCTACTTTTATCGGCACCTTGCCAATACACACGGCAACTAACTAAGTAAAACAAAGCAACAGATGCCACCACTGTGCGTTGATTTGAGTGCCTCTTGCTTTAAGTTCCATTGAAGTATACGCTGGCAGCATCACAAATGGAACCCTATTCCCGATGTAGTGCACTAATTTTGACCAGGGATCATAGAGCTCTAGTCAAAAGTAGTGGACTAAATATGAAAAGGGGTGCCATTTGGGACTCAGAACACTGTCACCAGCCTGGTTGACAGGCCGGGCCTGCAAGAGGACTTGACAGAGCTTGTGAACCCAGTAAGTACTGACTCTGCCTTACTGGGCATGGTTTGACAATGGTGTCAAGCAAATGAGAGGGGAGCCAGTAGAGGGTGAGAGACTGAAGGAAACAGACACCCTGTTGTATAAGCAATGCAGCATGGCTGATCCGAGTCATGCTAGTGTAAGGGAAGAAGAAGCGTGCACTGAATCGTATAGCTTTTCCGGCCCACACTTCTCAGAACGACTGCTGAGATTTTTCAAAAGAAAAAGTGGAAAGGCCAGTGAAATGTTTGGGTGTCTTGTTCTAAATATCACTGGCCTCTCGCTTCAGAGGGGCGTCTAGCTAAAGTTTAAAAGTGGTGACACCAGCCGTAAATCTGCATGACATTAATTATGCATCGTTTACGGACGGCATTGAGTCACACACCAGGACTAGAAGGTTATCGCTAGCACTCCTGCTGCTGTAGCAATGGTTGCCAGGACGAGATAAGATGGCAAAATAACAATAACCATTTGGATTTGATATGCTTTTAAGGAGGAGGAAGTACATAATCTGGAACTCTGAGCCGGTAATGACACCAACGAGTGCGGATAGTAGAGGAGAGGTGGGCGAGGGAGGGCGGGGCTGCATGGGATAACTGTGAAATTGATATGTCCTTGAAGGAAGATCCGTAGACAGAGTGCATAGAGAGTATGCCTGGGAATTATGGTGAAAACGTGTGTAACTAACAACCATGTTCAGCTGCCTGCCGATGAGCACAGGCTCCCTGGCTACGCACCACACTCAATTACAGAAGAAAAAGAGGGGGAGAGGGGCAGCAGGAGGGAGGAAGAGAGGGAGGAACCAGGGTCATTTTCCCCTTTGATGACCTTCAGGCTAATGCGGCCCAGGAGATCCAGCTATTTCTGAATCTTTATTTGAAGACGTTGCAGTCCATGGGTCTCAAATGTCACCCTATTTCCTTTATAGTGCACTACTTTTGACATGGCCCCCATGCATGTGTACTATGTAAAGAATAGGTGCCATTTCGGGAACAGCACATGTTCTTGAAGAGTTGTTTCTGCACATCTGACTTTGAGTGTGTGGTTGAGAAGTGGATGGCACCCTGTTAACTATGTAGTGCACTACTTTTGACCAGGGCCCATAGTATTGCATTATTTGTAGGGATTAGGGAACACCAGTAAGAACCGGATATAAATTCCAAATCCAATGGGAGCTATGTTCTTCAAGGACGCAATAATATACAATACAATACTTTACTGCCCATTTGCATGGACACTTAACAATGCAATTACTGTGATGTTGATGCATTGCAGGGATCTTTATTTGGTCAGAAGAACATGCAAGATGTACCAAACATACAAAGAGGGTAATGCAATTATCAACTCACTATGAACCCCTCTCTCTTGCTCTCTCGCTCTCTCTCGCTCTCTCTATCTCTCGCTCTCTGTCAATTCAATTTCAATTTATTGGCATGGGAAACATGTTTACATTGACAAAGCAAGTTAAATAGATAAAAAACAAAAGTGAAAAAAATATAAATAAATGTACAGTAAACATTGCACTCACAAAAGTTCCAAAAGAATAAAGACATTTCAAAATACAGTGTTGCAATGATGGGCAAATAGTTAAAGTACAAACGGCAAAATAAATCTGTATTTACAATGGTGTTTGTTCTTCACTGGTTGCCCTTTTCTTGTGGCAACAGGTCACAAATCTTGCTCTGTCTCTCTCTCTCTCTTAACGTTTGAAGTCAGAAATATAATTGGCCATCGGCACTGATTCATACTACAGTATATGTGGCAAGGGGCTGGTGCACTGGAACAAAGGGAATTAACACATGATCACACTGAATCTACACTATATATACAAATTAGTGGATTCGGCTATTTCAACCACACCTGTTGCTAACAGGTGTATAAAATCGATTACACTGCCATTCAATCTCCATAGACAAACATTGACAGTAGAATGGCCTTACGTGAAGAGCTCAATGACTTTCAAAATGGCCCTGTCATAGGATGCCACCTTTCCAACATGTCAGTTTCTCAAATGTCTGCCCTGCTAGAGCGGCTCCGGTCAAGTGTAGGTGTTGTTATTGTGCAGTGGAAACCTATAGGAGCAACAACGGCTCAGTTGCGAAGTGGTAGGCCACACAAGTGCACAGAATGGGATCGCCGAGTGCTGAAGCGCGTAGTGCGTAAAAATCATCTGTCTTCGGTTGCAACACTCACTACCGAGTTCCAAACTGCCTCATGAAGCAATGTCTGCACAAGAGCTGTTCGTCGGGGGTTTCATGAAATGGCTTTCTATAGCCAAGCAGCCACACACAAGCCGAAGATCACCATGCACAATACTAAGCTTCGGCTTTAGTGCTGTAAATCTCGCCGCCATTGGACTCTGGAGCAGTGGAAATGCATTCTCTGGAGTGATGAATCATGCTTCACCATCTGGCAGTCCGATGGACTGGAGAACGTTACCTGCCCGAATGCATAGTGCCAACTGTAAAGTTTGGAGGAGGAATAATGGTCTGGGGCTTTTTCATGGTTCGGGCTAGGCCCCTTAGTTCCAGTTAACGGAAATCTCAAAGCTACATCATACAATGACATTCTAGACGATTCTGTGCTTCCAACTTTCTGGCAACAGTTTGGCTAAAGCCCTTTCCTAATTCAGCATGACAATGCCCACGTGCACGAAGCAAGGTCCATACAGAAATTGCTTGTCGAGATCGGTGTGGAAGAACTTGACTGGCCTGCACAGAGCCCTGACCTCAACCCCATCAAACACCTTTACGAGGAGTTGGAATGCCGACTGCGAGCCAGGCCTAATCGCCCTACATCAGTGCCTGAATGGAAGCATGTCCCTGCAGCAATGTTCCAACATCTAGTGGACACCCTTTCCAGAAGAGTGGAGGCTGTAATAGCAGCAAAAGGGGGATCAACTCCACATTAATGCCCATGATTTTGGAATGAAAAGTTTGAGATACTTTTAGTCATGAAGGCATACGTTCCAAATGGTACCCTAATCCCTACATTGTGTGCTAATTTTGACCAGGGCCCTCTGGTTATGAATAGTGCACTATGCAGGGATTAGGGTGCCATTTGGGACGTAGTCTGATAGTTCTTTAGAAGGATATGCTTACATTAATTGGTCAGGTTTCCAATGTTGGTTATACAAAATCACTTGTACAAAAAACACTTTCTGGATAACATACAGTAAGTAGTACAAAGGTCTCCTAGGTCTAGCTGTCTACATCGCACCTGGATTTGTTTCATAACAGAAATGAAGAGCTGCTGGACACAAATATCCATCTAAAGGCGCTGGTCAAAAGTAGTTCACTATAAAGAGAATATGGTGCCATTTGTGACACAGCCAATAATGTTTCTATTTATAATCCCACGAGTGTTCAGCACTTCAATTAATTATACCTTTCAACAATATTTTCATGTCGAGAGAAGTTGTATAACTTTCATAACACGGGCCATTCATTTGGAGCTGTAATAGGTAGTTGAGGCTAATTATACACACGTTCCGCTAGCGGAACCCCCCCCCCCCCAACATTCCGCTGAAAAGGCAGCGCGCTAAAATCAAAAATATATTTTTTAAATATTTAACTTTCACACATTAACAAGTCCAATACAGCAAATGAAAGATAAACATCTAGTTAATCTACCCATCGTGTCCGATTTTTAAAATGTTTTACAGCGAAAACACAACATATATTTATGTTAGATCACCACCAAATCCAAAAAACACACAGCCATTTTTCCCAGCCAAAGATAGTCACAGAAAAGCAGAAATAGAGATAAAACTAATCACTAACCTTTGATAATCTTCATCAGATGACACTCATAGGACATCATGTTACACAATACATTTATGTTTTGTTCAATAATGTGCATATTTATATCCACAAATCTCGGTTTACATTGGCGCCATGTTCAGAAATGCCTCCAAAATATCCGGAGTAATTACAGAGAGCCACGTCAAATAACAGAAATACTCATCATAAACTTTGATGAAAGATACATGTTTTACATATAATTAAAGATACACTGGTTCTTAATGCAACCGCTGTATCAGATTTTTTTTAAACTTTAGTAAAAGCACACCATGCAATATTCTGAGATGGCGCTCAAATATAAATAACATTTCTCCGCCATGTTGGAGTCAACAGAAATATGAAATTACATCATAAATATTCCCTTACCTTTGATTATCTTCATCAGAATGCAATGCCAGGAATCCTATTTCCACAATAAATCGTGTTTTTTGTTCGATAATGTCCATTACTTATGTCAAATTAGCAACTTTAGCTAGCATGTGTAGTACACGTGTCCAAACACTGGCGCAAGTGAAGGCAAACATCGGACGAAAACTTCAAAAAGTTATATTTCAAGTCGAATAAACTGGTCAAACTTAGTAGAGAATCAATCTTCAGGATGTTGTTATCATATATATCCAATAACGTTCCAACCGGAGCATTTCTTCATGTCTGTATAAGTAATAGCACACATTGCCATTCCATGACTAGCGCGCGTGACCAGGAACTGGCAATCTGCCAGACCAGTGACTGAAACACCTCCCATCCGGCCCCACATCACACTAGAGGCTTCATTCCACGTTCTACTGACTGTTGACATCTAGTGGAAGGCATATGAAGTGCAAACAGATCCATAAATTGCAGGGAATTGAATAGGCGATGACTTTCACATCGACCCTTTTCAGAATTCTCACTTCCTGTTTGGAAGTTTGCCTGCCATATGAGTTCTGTTATACTCACAGACATAATTCAAACAGTTTTAGAAACTTCAGAGTGTTTTCTATCCAATAGTAATAACAATATGCAAATATTATCATCTGGGACAGAGTAGGAGGCCGTTCAATTTGGGCACCAATTCATCCAAAAGTGAAAATGCTGCCCCCTATCCCAAACAGGTTATGAATAGTGCACTACGCAGGGAATAGGGGGCCATTTGGGACGTAGTCTGATAGTTTTTTAGAAGGATATGCTTACATTAATTGGTCAGGTTTCCAATGTTGGTTATACAAAATCACTTGTACAAAAAACACTTTCTGGATAACATACAGTAAGTAGTACAAAGGTCTCCTAGGTCTACATGCCACCTGGATTTGTTTCATAACAGAAATGAAGAGCTGCTGGACACAAATATCCATCTAAAGGCGCTGGTCAAAAGTAGTTCACTATAAAGAGAATATGGTGCCATTTGTGACACAGCCAATAATGTTTCTATTTATAATCCCGTGAGTGTTCAGCACTTCAATTAATTATACCTTTCAACAATATTTTCATGTCGAGAGAAGCTGTATAACTTTCATAACACGGGTCATTCATTTGGAGCTGTAATAGGTAGTTGAGGCTAATTATAATTCATTTTGAAATAACAACAATTCATAACAGAGGGGTAATATTGACCCCCTCCAACATATCAGATTTAATAATACATAGCCATATTCCAGCTAGTCTGTCCTGTTCTATATGTTTTCTGCTCCTGCACTTAGAATGATGTTAAAACAAACACACAGAATTGTGGGTAACACTTTATATTTACATGCTCTTTTCCAATGGTTTAGTGGGACAAGGCAAGTAAATGCAGTTTACCCACTTTTTTTTGTTGTCCAAAAGTTTTCACCTACCTTTAGTGAAGAAATGCATTGAAGTATAGGGAGCATTACCTTTTACCCACCATTTTGTTGTACCAGTACATCACTGCTCTTACCTGTGTGTTTACAGACATTTCATTGTTATTGGGCCAACATAGTAACTGCTTTGTATTCATATGGTTATACAGTTAAACTGTTATGTATGTAAAACATGTTAGTGTTAATCAAGTGGCTTGAAAATGTGTTTTCATTTTGCATGGAGGCCTAACATGAGTGTCTTAGAAAAAGAACAATTCTGTGAGTGCTGAGAGGTAGCCTAATGTTTCCTGCTGAAGAAAACCTCCCCTTGGTGATAGACCAGACTTAGAAAGGTTCTGTAGTTCCAACTGGGTCATATTAGAGTTGAGTCAAATAGAGAAAAAATATGTAATACTATTTATTGTAATACTAATAAGATACATTACTGTAATACCGTATGCTTTGAGTAAGATTGCTGTTGAAGGGTAAGGACTCACCTGTCTGTTATTCGTTATGTTCTAAAAAATAAAAACTGATCCTAGATCCGCAATTCTATTCTGATAAACTGTATGTATGCTGTAAGTGTATACTGCAAATATGACTTCTCCTTTCCTGATCACTATTGCAGTCATGATGTTCAAAATAAAATGTGTTCATAGACCCTTGTCACCGTATACTGTAAGCAATCAACCGGACCACAAAAGATGATGAAATGTCTTGCAATTATTTCTGTACTCTCTGAGACAATTTTCTTTTCATGTTTTGAATCGTTAATTTAGTCTTTGTAACCATCTGTTCCTGATCTTGAATTGTCAGTTTCACTTATTGCAAACAAGTCCTATTTAGAATGATGCCCCATAACGGTTACATTTTCAGACTTAAAAGTATAAGCTAACTCACCCCTTGTAGATTCAGATCAAACAATTCTACAAACGGCAGATCAAATTATTGCAGGAAACTATATCTAGCTTGCCTCTAAAAGCAATGTGCCATAAGAAATTCACTAGTCATTGTATTTTCTCTTTCATGAAGGATATCCAGCTGACATCAGAGTAACTCCAAGGTTATTATTAAAACCAAAGTTAACCCCTAGGTCCTACAGAATCATTCCCAACTTAACAAACAACGAATTTAACAAGAAAATACACTGAGTGTAATAAAACATTAGAAAAACCTTCCTAATATTGAATTGCACCCCCTTTTGCCCTCAGAACAGTCTAAATTCATCAGGGCATGGACTGTACAATGTGACGAAACTGTTCCACAGGGATGCTGGCCCATTGTCACGCCCTGACCTTAGTTCCCTTGTTATGTCTCTATTTTTGGTTTGGTCAGGGCGTGAGTTGGTGTGGGCATTCTATGTTTTTGTTCTATGTTTTATATTTCTATGTGTTTAGCCGAGTGTGGTTCTCAATCAGAGGCAGCTGTCTATCGTTGTCTCTGATTGAGAACCATACTTAGGTACCCTCATCCCACCTGTGTTTTGGAGGTTGTTGTTTCCTGTTGTGTGTCTGCACCAGCCAGAACTGTGTCGGTCATTATCTTTTGTTATTTTTGTTATTTCAGTGTTCATTTATAAATATGGACACGTACCACGCTGCACCTTGGTCCTCTCCTTCCAACAGCAGTTACACCCATGTTGACTCCAATGCTTCCCACAGTTGTGTCAAGTTTGCTGGATGTCCTTTGGGTGGTAGACCATTCTTGATACACATGGGAAACTGTTGAGCGTGAAAAACCCAGCAGCCTTGCAGTTTTTGACACATTCAAACTGGTGCGCCAGGCACCTACTACTATACCTCGTTCAAAAGCACTTAAATCTTTTGTTTTGCCCATTTACTCTCGGAATGGCACACAAACACACACAATCTATACCTCAATTGTCTTAAGGCTTAAAAATCCAACTATAACCTGTCTTCCCCCTTAATCTACACATATTGAAGTGGATTTAACAGGTGACATCAATAAGGGATCATAGCTTTCACCTGGGTTTTATGCTTATTCAGCAGGATAGAACAGCAGCCTCTGGTAAGTCAAGGGGTGAGGTTCTAGTTATATTTGTGATAATCTGTAGACCACACTATTTACCAAGAGAGTTTTCATCTATATTCTTCACAGCTCTCTATTAACCACCAGAAACCGATGCTATCACGAAGACCACAGTCAATGAGCTGTAAACAGGAAAACGCTCATCCAGAGGTGGTGCTCCTAGTGGCCCGGGGACATTAATGCAGGGAATTAAATTTTTTTTTTTACCAGCATGTTAAATGTGTAAACAGAGGGAAAAAAACTCTAGTCCAATGTTACTCCACACACAAGATGTGTACTCGCCCTCCATTTGGCAAATCTGACGATAATTTTATCCTCCTGATTCCTGTTGACAAGCAACAACTAAAGCAGGAAGCACCAGTGACTCGGTCAATAAAAAAAGTGGTCAGATGAAGCAGATGCTACTCTGCAGGGCTGTTTTGCTAGCCAGTGCACCCGCACTTTGACTCTGTACCAGTACCCCTGTATTTAGCCTCGCCATTGTTGTTTTACTGCTGCTATTTAATGATTTGTTGCTTTTATATTTTATTTTTTACTCATCAATTATTTACTCAACACATATTTTCCTTAAAACTGCATTGTTGGTTAAGGGCTTGTAAGTAAGCATATCACTGTAAGGTCTACACCTGTTGTATTCAGGGCATGTGACAAATACAATTTGATTTGATTTGATTCACCTGGTCAGTCTGTCATGGAAAGAGCAGGTGTTCCTAATGTTTTGTACACAGTGTATATCAAATAAAACATTTGAAATGGAGGCCAAAGCAAGAAAGAGAGATAATGGATTTATCCTTCAGTTATTTGGTAGGGAGTTTTATTTTATTTGTATAAAATGAAAAGCAGTCTATGATAGTGAATGATAAGGGACTATTTGGACAGCATGGGTTATAACTGTAGATATAACAACATCAGCTCTGTCTTGACGTGATCCAAGGCTTGTCTTGTACAGTGATGGAAGTATATCAACATCGAAATAAATAGAGACCGAAGTAGTGTTATTGCGATCATGTTGGTTGACTAGCCCTGATTGCTCTTCTCATGCAGGAGGACAGAGAATTCACAATTGACTACCAATTTCACTCTAATGCATGATTTAGCCTGAATATTAGAGAGGCACAAAGGAGAAATTATCCTCTTTGATGTCTTGGGATATGTCCCAAATGGCACCCTATTCCCTAAAATAGTGCATTACTTTTGACCAAGGCTCATAGTGCTCTGGTCAACAGTAGTGCACTATGTAGGGAATAGGGTGCCATTTAGGACGCATTTGGAGAGTCTTCTATGGCCCGTGCAATCAAGGATACACATATCCAACGCTTCTCCGTAACAAGGCTGATATTGCAGCAGAAATTAATAATGAACCGAGCAGTCTTCAGCGTTTTTAATGTCAACCAGCCGCTGTCTCTCACTGTTTATTTCATCAAGCAACAATAAAATGATACATAAAAAGTGACACATTATTACTGAAGGCAAGCTGCTCGAAGACAAAACAATCAAAGAAAGCAATCTCATAAATCACAGACAACAATCTCGACATTACAAATATTTAATTTTGGAAGCATGGGGAACAATCAAGTAGTTCTTCAGGGGTCTTTCTCACAGGCAAGCAGGCAGCATTAGTAGGCTAATGTTGTGAGATGCGGGCGCACAATGTTTGTTTGATTGTGAATGAAAAAAGAAATGTCAAAGGTGTGCTTCTGTTTTCAAACAAAGAACACAATCCCATTAGAGGGACATGCTCCTCTCATTCAGAATCAATAAAGGTTCACTCTCCTTCACTTTTCCAAGATTAGATCCACCATTTCTGCCGGCTGAATGTTATATTCAGCTCCGCATTTCACACCATCATCCCAGAACTGTTACAGGACAAACTCACCCAGCAGAACGTACCAAACTCCATTTGGGTATCTGGGTCTCTGATAGACTTCAGAAAACGTCCCCGACCATCTATCCCCCTAGTGATTGATAGCTCAGCCGTTAGCACAGCTGAATCATTCAAATTCGTGTGGATTGTTCATCTCCCAGAACCTCAAGTGGGAGGACAACTTTATGGAGCATCAGAGAATCTATTATATGCGCCAGCTGAAGAAAACTTAAACTCTCACAATCAATAAGTCTATCATTGAGTCTATCCTAACCTCTTCTATCATCGTCTGGTTTGGGTCTGTGTCTGCCTGCACCAAGGGCAAACTACAGTGCATTGTTTGATCTGCTGAGCGGGTCATCGGCTGTCACCTGCCCTCCATTGAGGACCTGCACGACTCCAGGACAAGGAAGCATGCAGGAAAGATCATTGCCGATCCCGCCCACCCCAGACACCCCATCTTTCAAAGACTCCCCTCTGGCAAACGTTTCAGGTCAATCATGACCAAAACCACCCACCACCTGAATAGTTTCTTTCCCCGTGGTCTCACCAACCGGCCATCGGGCTCATAGGGATTAAGAGACTTTGCATTTAAGCGGATCACTGCACCTTGCCAATAATTACCTTTATTACTAATAACTACACTGTAATGCATTTGCACCATGTACACCTCTGCACAACACTGTATATATTTGTCACGGCAGCATCCCTTCATCTGCATATATATATATATATATATATATACACACACATGTTGATTTTATGTCTGTATTCTGTTTGCACATTGTCTAAAACATTGTCTATTGCTTGCAAACCTATTCACTAAGAGGCAACATCTGCTTTAGCCAACATCAGTATAGCTGATGTTTTTAATGTTTAGTTTAGTTTATTAGGATCCCATTAGGAACTGCATATGCAGCAGCTACTCTACCTGGGATCCACATAGAAAGTACAAATACATAACAAATTACAGAACAGTAATAGACAAGAACAACTTAAGAAATTGCATTCATTAATTCAAAATAATACAGACAAGAGTTCTATATAGGAATATGTACACTACTCATATATACAGTTGAAGTCGGAAGTTTACATACACCTTAGCCAAATACATTTAAACTCAGTTTTTCACAATTCCTGACATTTAATCCTAGTAAAACTTTGCTGTCTTAGGTCAGTTAGGATAACAGCTTTATTTTAAGAATGTGAAATGTCAGAATAATAGCAGAGAGAATGATTTATTTCAGCTTTTATTTATTTCATCACATTCCCAATGGGTCAGAAGTTTACATACACTCAATTAGTATTTGGTAGCGTTGCCTTTAAATTGTTTAACTTGGGTCAAACATTTTGGGTAGCCTTCCATAAGCTTCCCACAATAAGTTGGGTGAATTTTGGCCCATTCCTCCTGTCAGAGCTGGTGTAACTGAGTCAGGTTTGTAGGCCTCCTTGCTCGCACATGCTTTTTCACTTCTGCCCACACATTTTCTATGGGATTGAGGTCAGGGCTTTGTGATGGCCACTCCAATACCTTGACTTTGTTGTCCTTAAGCCATTTTCCCACAACTTTGGAAGTATGCTTGGGTTCATTGTCCATTTGGAAGACCCATTTGCGACCAAGCTTTAACTTCTTGACTGATGTCTTGTGATGTTGCTTCAATATATCCACATAATTTTCTTCCCTCAAGATGCAATCTATTTTGTGAAGTGCACCAGTCCCTCCTGCAGCAAAGCACCCCCACAACATGATGCTGCCCCCCCATGCTTCACGGTTAGGATGGTGTTCTTCAGCTTGCAAGCTTCCCCCTTTTTCCTACAAACATAACGAGGGTCATTATGGCCAAACAGTTCTATTTTTTCAGAACAGAGGACATTTCTCCAAAAAGTACAATCTTTGTCCCCATGTGCAGTTTCAAACCATAGTCTGGCTTTTTTATGGCGGTTTTGGAGCAGTGGCTTCTTCCTTGCTGAGCAGCCTTTTAGGTTATGTCGATATAGGACTCGTTTTACTGTGGATATAGATACTTTTGTACCTGTTTCCTCCAGCATCTTCACAAGGTCCTTTGCTGTTGTTCTGGGATTGAGTTGCACTTTTTGCACAAAAGTACGTTCATCTCTAGGAGACAGAACACGTCTTCTTCCTGAGCGGCATGACAGCTGCGTGGTCCCATGTGTTTTTACTTGCGTACTATTGTTTGTATAGATGAACGTGGTACCTTCAGGCGCTTGGAAATTGCTCCCAAGGATGAACCAGACTTGTGGAGCTCTACAGTGTTTTTTCTGAGGTCATGGATGATTGCTTTTGATTTTCCCATGATGTCAAGCAAAGAGGCACTGAGTTTGAAGGTAGGCCTTGAAATACATC
This sequence comes from Salvelinus sp. IW2-2015, assembly GCF_002910315.2. Lineage (NCBI taxonomy): Eukaryota > Metazoa > Chordata > Actinopteri > Salmoniformes > Salmonidae > Salvelinus > Salvelinus sp. IW2-2015. The sequence continues at coordinate 21,148,359 of NC_036867.1, forward strand.
CACAGGTACATCTCCAATTGACTCAAATGATGTCAATTAGCCTATCAGAAGCTTCTAAAGCAATGACATCATTTTCTGGAATTTTCCAAGCTGTTTAAAGGCACAGTCAACTTAGTGTATGTAAACTTCTGACCCACTGGAATTGTGATACAGTGAGATATAAGTGAAATAATCTGTCTGTTGAAAATTGTTGGAAAAATGACTTGTCAAGCACAAAGTAGATGTCCTAACCGACTTTCCAAAACTACAGTTCGTTAACAAGAAATTTGTGGAGTGGTTGAAAAACGAGTTTTAATGACTCTAACCTAAGTGTCTGTAAACGTCCGACTTCAACTGTACATATTAAAACTAGGGGGCGCAGTTTTCACTTTTGGCTAAAAAGGCGTACCCATTTCAAACTGCCTATTTCTCAGCCCCCGAAAGTAGAATATTCATATAATAGTCAGATTAGGATAGAAAACACTCTGAAGTTTCCAAAACTGTAAAAATTTTGTCTGTGAGTTAAACAGAACTGATATTGCAGGCGAAAACCTGAGGAAAAACCAACCAAACCAACTGTTTTTGAGACCTCTCTGTTCCCATGCATTCCTATTGCCCATATAAAGGGATATCAATAAGACTTATTTTTCTATATCTTCCCTAAGGTGTCAACAGCCTTTAGACATAGTTTCAGGCTTTTATTTTGAAGAATGAGCGTGAAAGGGCACATTGCGTAAGTGGATAGGTGGTGGCTCTCCGAGTGATTTTTGCGCAAAAGTGAAAGGCAGCCATTGTTTCTCTCGTTCCTAGTGAAAAGCCAACTGTCCCGGTTGATATATTATCGAATAGATATTTGAAAAACACCCTGAAGTTGGATCAAAAACAACGTTTGACATGTTTCTGTTGACATTATGGATATAATTTGGAATTTTTCGCGAACGCTTTTTCCGGTGGATTCCTGGGCATAACGCAGCAAACAAACGGAGGTATTTGGATATAAAAAATATCTTTATGGAACAAAAGGAACATTTGCTGTCTAACTGGGAGTCTCGTGAGTGAAACCATCCGAAGATCATCAAAGGTAAACGATTAATTTGATTGCTTTTCTGATTTTCGTGACCAAGTTACCTGACGCTAGGTGTTCTTATTGTTTTGTCGAGCGATCGATAAATTTACACAAATGCAAGTATTGCTTGAATTTGTTCTTAATTTACTTGCCTAGTAAAATAAAACAATTCTGCCTGAGTAACCACTGGTGGAACAGCATTCCAGGATAACATGACTCTATACATATCTGAGTGACACATTAAATCTGTTTGTGTACCATGAAGAAACCCACAGTGGCTTATCTGTTGGGGCATATACAGTGTATTTGGAAAGTATTTCAGACCCCTTCACTTTCCCACATTTTCTTATGTTACAGCGTTATTTTAAAATGGATGAAATAGTTTTTTCACCCCACAATACCTGATAATGACAGTTTTTTGGCAAATTTAGAAAATAAAAAAATACGGAAATAGTTCATTTACATAAGTACTCAGACCCTTACTCAGTACATTGTTGACTGTTGAGTCATCTTTGTTAGCGATTACAGCTTCAATCTTCTTGGGTATGATGCTACAAGCTTGGCACACTTGTATTTGGGGAGTTTCTCCCATTCTTCTCTGCATATCCTCTCAAGCTCTGTCAAGTTGGATGGGGAGCGTCGCTGCACAGCTACTTCAGGTCTATCCAGAGAAGTTCGATGGGGTTCAAGTCCGGGCTCTGGCTAGGCCACTCAAGGCCATTCAGAGACTTGTCCCTAAGCAACTCCTGCTTTGTCTTGGCTGTGTGCTTAGGGTCGTTGTCCAGTTGGAAGGTGAACCTTCATCCCAGTCTGAGGTCCTGAGTGCTCTGGAGCAGGTTTTCATCAAGAATCTCTCTGTACTTTGCTCCAGTCCCTGCCGCTGAAAAACATCCCCACAGCATGATGCTGCCACCACTGTGCTCCTCCGTAGGCACGGTGGCAGGTTTCCTCCAGACGTGACGCTTGGTATTCCGGCCAAAGCGTTCAATCTTGGTTTCATCAGACCAGATATTCTGTTTTTCATGGTCTGAGAGTCCTTTAGTTGCCTTTTGGCAAACTCCAAGCGGATTGTCATGTGCCTTTTTACTGAGGAGTGGCTTCTGTCTCGCAACTCTACCAAAAAGGCATGATTGGTGGAATGCTTCAGAGATGATTTTTCTTCTGGAAGTTCCTCTCATCTCCACAGAAGAACCCTGGAGCTCTGTCAGAGTGACCATCGGGTTCTTGGTCACCCCACTGACCAAGGCCCTTCTCCCCGATTGCTCAGTTTTGCCAGCTCTAGGAAGAGTCTTGGGTATTCCAGAATTCTTCATTTCAAGAATGATGGAGGCCACTGTGTTCTTGGGTAACTTCAATGCTGCAGAAATGTTTTGGTACCATTCCCCAGATCTGTTCCTCGACACAATCCTATCTCGGAGCTCTACGAACAATTGCTTCGACCTCATAGCTTAGATTTTAGTCTAACACGCACTGTCAACTGTGGGAAAGGTGTGCCTTTCCAAATCATGTCCAATCAAGTTGTAGAAACATCTCAAGGATCATCAATAGAAACAGGACGAACCTGAGTTCAATTTTGAGTCTCATAGCAACGGATCTGAAAACTCATGTAAATAAGGTATTTCTGTTTGTTATTTTTTATAAATGTGCACACATTTCTAAAAATCAGTTTTCGCTTTGTCATTCTGTGATATTGTGTATAGATTGATGAGGGATAAAAAAAAATTTTAGTATAAGTCTGTAACGTAGGAAAATTTGGAAAAAGTCAAGGAGTCTAAACACTTTCCGAATGCACTGTATGTCTGTTTTGAAGTGTATGCAAATAGAAACACAAATGTTTCTTAATAAAAATACTAGAAGAGAAGTAGTCAATTTCTTGTGAACCATCAACCAGGAAAGATTATCATGCATGTTGTTGATGTTAGTTCTGTGTGTGCATTTAAGGGCAAGGCATGCTGCTTTGTTTTGAGCCAGCTGCAGCTTTGCTAGGTCTTTCTTTGCTGAACATGTTTTTATAACAGACATACCTCTCCCCGACTTCACAACAACTTTGTCAATATGACTTGACCATGACAATCCAATGTTACTTCTAGGTGTTCAAATTGTTCAACTTGTTCAACGGTCACAACTCCAGCTGAAGTTTAGGTCGAAGAGAATGTTTTGAAACAAATACAATGCTTTGATTTTTGGATGTATTTAAGACCAGTTTATTGTTAATTAACCATTCTGACACTGACTGTAACTCCTTGCTAAGAGTCTTAGTGGGCTCACTGGCTGTAGGTGCTTATGTGTAGAGTGTGCAATCATCAGTATACATAGTCATTTGACCTTCTTGTAAGACAAGTGGCATATAATTTGTAAAAATAGGGAAGAGTAACGGCCCAAGGCAACTGACCTGAGGGAGACTGCACTTTACATATCTGGTGTTAGAGAAGCATCCATTGAAGAATACTCCCTGAGTTCTATTGGATAAGTAACTCTCCAACCATGTGATGGCAGGTGATTTAAAGCCATAACAGGTGAGTTTTTCTATTAACAAATGATGATCAATAACATCAAAGGCTACTATAAAATCTAACAATACAGCTCCAACTATCATCTTATTATCCATTCCCTTTAGCCAATCATCAGTCATCTGAGTCAGTGCAGTACAAGTTGAGTGCCCTTCCTTATGTGCATGCTGAAAGTCAGAAGGTTAACTTGCTCTTGCATTGCATTTGTTCAAACACAATTCTCTCCATCAGTTAACTAAGAACAAAATGCAAACTGATTGGGCAGCTGTTAGAGCCAGCAAATGGTGCTTTACTATTTTTTGGCAGTGGAATTTATTTTGCTTCCTTCTACGCCTGTGGACCCACATTCCTCTAGGCCTTAGTTAGTAGTTTCCAATCTAGGTTGTCTATACCAGGTGGCTTATCATTATTGATGGATAAGTTGAAGGTGTTGGAGCTGGAACTTCGTTAGAGCTGTCAAATCCACAAGTGGCTCCCGGCATTATACCTAAAGCGGACATTGCCCTTGGCTGCACGGAGTCGCATTAAGTGAAATCTCATGCAGCCTTGTTTACACATTCGAACACTGGAATTTGAGATGTAATCTACACCTCGAATAAGCTGATAGAAATCCTAAATATTTTGATCATCAGTATTTCTATATAGCCTAAACTTTGTCACTCTGAACTAATAAACACAAGTGGGACCGTGTTTGGCTTTGTGACAATGATCACAAGACCAGCTGCTTAACTATTTGACTCCAACGCAGTTCTGACACAACCAAAACATCAGCCATACTGGTGTCTTCTATTACCGGTTAACACTTGATCTGATAGAATTTATTCCTTAGTAAAATTCTGGGTATGTGTAAATGTGCTTCTCGAATGAAGTGATTCTGATGATAAACGCAGTTAGCTCTCCAAGCCAAATAAATCATTCTGGTGGTGCTGGCTCAGGCAATCAAACAGAAGGTTAAAGATCCAGACAAAGGCCCTTAAAAGCCCTACTCTTGTTGTATCCCATCGCGTAATGTTGCATTATGTCAGCAACAACTGTATGAATTTATACTGCATGTATCCAAATATGTATGCCATCCCAAGAGTGCAACATGTTCTATTCAGGAGAGAGAGAGAGATTTGTTCTAAACAGACTGCTAGTCAATAAATGAAAGGGGTCACAACGCAGAATGTGTCAGACAGGCAGTGTGATTTGGATGTCTGTTAGATTGATAACAAAAAAACCTTGGTGCTTATCACTTCTTACAAACAGAAATCTGCATTCACCAATGCCCAAACGGGACGCCCTACTGTTAGTCTTGGCAACGTATCCCCCTCAGAAATGAAGCATTATCCTGTGAAGACACAGAGGGATATGTTGATTAATTCCTCCCGAGCTCCCAACTCTGAAAAACTAATTTACACAAACATTGAGAGCGGGAAAAGAAAAGCAGGACATCGCCGGTGTTGCTGTGTTCCAGACAGTCTTAGGAGGCCAAACACATTCAGCAGCCTGTTCTCCAGCTGAGCATGGCACACCTGTGAAGCTATCATCTTGGGGGTCTATGGGGCCAGCTAAGCCTGATAGCTCGCCACAGGAGAGGGACTACAGGACTCTGCCGGCAGCCTACGGGTGGCAGGGGTATTGGTGGTGTTGGTCTGGGATGGAGGGGTGCTGAGGGAGGGTGAGCAGCCACCTGCCATGCTGGAATGAATTTATGGAATGCCAGGCCAGTGAACAGACCGAGTAGGCAGCTAGACAGGTTTCCCTGGAGGAGGATAGGAGGGGAAGGTGGGTGTGAACAGGCTAAAGCTACTGGAATGCTGGACGGGTTAGTTGTAGAACAGCAGTCAGGGCCATGCAGGGCGTGGCACTAGGTGGGAGCAGTGGGAGGCAAGTGTTGTGCAGTTCGGAAGCACAGGAAGGGGTACAAGTCATTTTACAAGGAGCTGTGTAAGGTTTTCTGGAAGATACCTTTTCTAGAAACTATTGACGCTTTTCTTTGATGATCTAATTGGTAAATATAGAGGTCACGGCTCAAGGTGGGAGCAATGCATTGGAGGGGGAGTGATGTGCAGGCCAGGAGTACAGGACGAGTGGCAGAATAATTTTCTTATGATCGAAATAGTACAAGCTTTAATTGGTCTGACATGTAAGTAATGATAAAGGCTTGACAGTTCCTTAAAATTGTATGTAACAATTGCAAACTAGTAAGAGAACAGAAGCAGTACTTTGTCTCACTGACAGAGAGAGACTATAGTGAGAGACAAACAGACTGCCATAGTTCCAGTGTCCAGACAGAAGCTTTTAACTAACTAAAGTTTCATTATGAGCTGAAGACTAATCTTTCGATTTATAACACTAACAGTTCACCACAGAGCAACTCAATAGCATATGATCCGAGAACAGCTCGTGGTGTCTTAATAATGACTTTTCTTCATTTGAAAGGGGGTTTGAATCTCAAAGGAAAACCCATCCAGCAGTTTCTTGAAATGCATAGTTGATGAGGAAGCCACCAGTGAGGCAAAGTCCTTTGACAGTTATTCAACGGTTATGGCTGCAGGGCAGGTAGTTCTGGGAAACGGAACTGTTATCTTGTCCTCCTCTCACTGGAGTTATCACCTAGGAGATAAGTTTAGCTACAGTAAATGTACGCGCATCATTCTCCTTTCTCGCTGATCAGTCACTGTAACTGTCCCAGCAACCTGAGGCATGGAGAGAGAACGGAGCCCCCCCATAGAGTCTTCACCGACAATGGAGAATTTTATTAAGCCCGCTCTTACCATGGGGGACGAGTGGAACTAACAGCAAAAACATATTGTTCAGTTCATAAAGGATGTCTGCACCATATAATTGTTTGCCATCCAGGAACAATTCATATGCTTATGTTGTGTTTGAGTATTTAAAATAACTGGATGAGCAAGAGCTAGGAAAGGAAAAGCGGAGGCAGATAGAGGAGAAGAGAAGATGGGATGAGACAGAATATCAGGTAAGAACGTGTGAGTTGTGTAGGTTACTGTATGTCAATATCAAAGATGATCATTGATGATTCCCTGCAGTGCAGTATATCTTTGTTCTTTAGAGATTTACCCATTTTGAGCACTACAGCGGGGTGGAGAATTGTGGCCCATGTGTTCCAGAGAAATACATATTGCATAGTATTCAGTAGAGACTGCTATCAACCAACTTCTCAAACCCCCTTTCTGGCCTAAAAAGTACAGGTTCAGGTGTGGTCACTGTGAAATGTCTTTGTTCTTCAGAAATGTACAGATTTTGGGCACAGCAATGGGAAGATAATGGTGGCCCATATGTCCCAGACAAAAAGAGAGTCATCACCATGGACAGACAGAGCCTGGGAAACCAGATCAGTGCCAGGCTGTGGTCCCGTGCAATAACCCTAACCCTTAGTCTCCTGGGTGAACCATGGATCCACGCCCTCCTTCTCCCAACACGGTGTAATGGCTCCATCCGAACAGGTCGTTAACAGATGGTGACATTCAATACCCTCCTGATGTCCCTCTCAAAGCTGGGGACCTGACTTTGACTTAGTGTTGTTTATAAGTAGGTGCAACACCTGTCAAATGCAGGCCCTCAAGGGATGGGCATCTGTCTGGATATAAAAGTCATTTGACTTGGTCATTATATGAGAAAAAGAATGGGCCAGGCAAACAGAGACCTTGAAGTGATTTTAAGTCTTTCAGGTCTTTGTTTGTTGAAGACAAAGGGCATAATTTCTGGTGCGCTGTGGATCTTGTGATAATGTGAGGTGCATTATTTATAATTTAGAGAAGACACTCTCTCTGTGTTAAGTCCTTTTCCTGCCCCCGTCATTCTCACACAGAGACAGAAAGAAATAAGACAAAAAAAAGGGAAAAGAAAGAGGGAGGCGTGAGTGGGGTACAGAGGTAGTTTATTTAAATGTTCCTGCTGAAGGAGTTAGAGGACCCTTGGCCATCTCACAGTCCTGTCTCGGTGTGCCTTGAGGGACACAGACGCCACCATCTGTGCTCTGTCACTCCAGTCACCCCTTTGTTTGCTCCAAGAAATAAAGGCTACCATTCGTTCCACTCCTTTCATTACATACTGATTTCCTTCTGCCCAAGTTTGACTATTTAGCTCACTCGTCCTTCGTGCGCTGCCGTGGGTGTTCTAAAATAATAATTGAACGTGTGAAATGATCCAAAGGTCATTCACGTAGGCTTTTTGTTCTTTTTACAGTTTACCGCTTGACATGTTGTTTTGTTTTTTGATTGAGGACGGGTTATGAAAAATTCAATTGCGGTGTTAAGAAATCTATTCACAAATGTGTAATAGATTCAATAACACATCAAACAACTACATAAGGATGCCTTTTCAGACAGCTTCCTTTTGGAATCTATTTCATGTGTTTTAAACAAGTTCTGGTCACCTACCCAGTATATTCACCTGTCAGAGACTAGGAAAAGGGATTAGAGAAAATGACCACAACTGGGACCAATGTGACACTGTATTCTCTCACAAAACATACTACAATAATACTGAAAGTGTGTGAGACAAACTCTCCCAATTACAAACATACCTGATGAAATCCCTGCAACATCACTGCTCCGGAGTTCCAGCACACAGAGCACAGAAGATGACGCTTCACAGTGTGTTATTATAACTCCGTCTTTATGCGGTATATGTATATTGCATGACCAGTATAACAGAGACCATATGGTAATCGTGATCGAGGCCCAGAGGGCACTGGTCAAAAGCAGTGCAATTTATAGAGCCATTTGGTACACAGACATGGAGACTGGTCCTGCTTTAAATCTGTCTCAGGCAGCTTGCAGTAGCAGAATGGGCTAATGAAGCAGCAGGACTCAGGCTGCCTGGGGTCAAAATGCACAAGCAGTTCAGACGGCTCCACTACTGCAAAGAACTGGGGATTCAACCATGTATGCAGGCCAAATGGCACCCTATTCCCAACATAGTGCAATACTTTTGACCAGAGCCCTATGGACCCTGGTCAAAAGTAGTGCACTATATAGGGAATAAGTTGCCATTTGGGACTCTGTCCAGACGTTTCTGACTAACCAGGACCCTTTGAACATACAGCCCCTCTCCAACGGGACCCTGCTTCATACTGTAGTATGGGACCAACAGGGCCTTCTGAACAACCATGGCCCTCAGGGCACACAACCCCTTCTTCTCCACAGGACCCCACTATTCATAGCAAGAATACTGCATGCATACGGCCAACAGGCCCCTATATACTGGACAAAAATATGGAATGGCAAACTATGCCCTATATGGGTGGGAATAAGGCACTGGCCAAGGGCTATAGCCAAAAGTATATAGAGATTAAGAGTGCCATATTGGACATCTTTCCCTATTTCTCTTGCTGCAGAGCAGGACTATCCCACAGGATTGAGAGGGGTAAAATCCCCCCGCTTCCCTCCTATTCCTCTGATGCATTGAGTACTGTAGTAGCATGTATATTGGTGCCATGCCCCGAAAGGAGACAAGCCAAGAGGAAGAGATGGGAGAGAGTTAGCCTAAGGCGTTATGGAAGGTTTTAGTTGGCATCCTAAAATAACCTTTTAAAATGCGAGCAACCTCAGACCTCACAGGGGCAAGCTACTCACTCGCTTCGGGATGGAAGCGCTTATCTATTCAGCAAAAACACCTCAGTCTGCCAAAAATACTGCACTAAGCAGAGCTAGGGACTCGAGAAAGGTCACAGACAACCATATGTAAAATCCAACCCGTCTGTCTCCCTCCCATACTGCTCACACCCTGTGTGTGCCCTGTGTAATATCGAATGCGATATTAAACAACTTAAAAAGATAAATGCAATTTCAGGGGATATACGCAATCAATTTTCCAATGAAATAACGGGGATCTTGTGAACTGTTATTGCTTTCATATCATTTGGTAGGATATATTCATAAACAGCCCACTGGCACATACTGTAGTGGCGTGCTCAGCAGAAAATATGTGACAGATAAATGAATCAAAGCGTGGATGGTGCCACAAGGACACCACCTCAACATTACAACTTCAAAGATGGCCGCCGTGTCGAAAACGCTAGGAGTTAGGAAAGACCCAAACAATCCATAATATTACTATTATTATTAATCTACTGTATTATAGGTTTAAATACCAATAACATACATCACATTTTATAAAAATTCCCACTGAGGCACTCTTTGTCATTCAGTTTGTCCTTTGATGATAATAACAAATTCTACAATAGAAGTAACCCACTGGGCACAAACGTCAGTTCAACATCTAGCTTTAATATACATTTGGTTGTCATGCCATCCGCCGGAGTCGGTCCCTCTCCTTGTTCGAGCGGCATTCGGCGGTCGACGTCATCGGCCTTCTAGCCATCGCCGATCCACTTTTCATCTTCCATTTGTTTTGTCTTTGTTTTCTACACACCTGGTTTCAATTCCCCCATTACATGTTCATCATTTAACCCTCTGGTTTCCCCCATGTTCGTGTGCGTGTTTGTTTTATTGTTCAGGCTGTTACTGACGGCTGGTATTTTGTTGCCGGGTTTTGTTATTACACCCGTTTATTTCGTGGTACCGGTATTTTTCCCGCACCATAGTATTGTGTTTATACTGGTGTTATCTTGTATTAAATACCTTGTCCACACATCTCAGCTCTCCTGCGCCTGACTCCTTTTACCAGTTACCCACAGCCTTGACATTGGTTGAGTTTTCAACTAACGTGAAATGAACGTGAAATCAACAAAACATGTCACCATGTTATTGGATTTAGGTTAATAGTTGGGTGAAAAAAATATGAAATGCCCTTAAGTTGATGACTTCTTGCAAATCCAATCAGTTTTCCACGCTGATTCAATGTCATCACATATATTTGGGGGGGGTTGAAATTACATGGAAGCAACGTTGATTCAAACAGTTTCTGCCCAGTGAGAATTGGCCGCAGCGACACTGCCAAGCTATGCCATGTTGACTATGGGCATAATATGATTCTGTTTTTACTGGGTTGTGCTGTAATTGCTATGGTGTTACATTTTGTATAGATAATACAAATGCCTGATATGACTATTAACACTGGCTGAGATGATGCCCTGCTCAGTTTAATACATGGATTATTAAGTTTTTCAAATCATTCTGGACTTCATTTCAGCACTTTTGGATAGGGATGAAGAGAATTATACTGGTTTGTAGACTAGATCCCAAAATCACAAATCCTTAATACAGATTTTAAACTCCCCTATTTAATGACAATATTTATTTTTTATTTTACCATTATTTAACTATGCAAGTCAGTTAGGAACAAATTCTTATTTTCAATGTCGGCCTAGGAACAGTGGATTAACTGCCTTGTTAAGAGGTAGATCTCCTTAGGGATCAAATCCCGGTTAACGGGATCGATTTGACAACATCCGGTGAAATGGCAGTGCCAATTTCAAATTAAATTATTCCAAATATTTAACTGTCATACAATCACAAGTGCAATACACCGAATTAAAGCTTTACTTCTTGTTAATCCAGCCACCGTGTCAGATTTCAAAAAGGCTTTACGGCGAAAGCAAACCATGCTATTATCTGAGGACAGCACCCCATCAAACAAACAAAGACAATCATATTTCAACCCGCCAGGCGCGACACAAATCTCAGAAATAACGATATAATTCATGCCTTACCTTTGAAGAGCTTCTTCTGTTGGCACTCCAATATGTCCCATAAACATCACAAATGGTCCTTTTGTTTGATAAATTCCGTCGTTATATCTCCAAAATGTCCATTTATTTGGCGCGTTTGACTCTGAAAAACACCGGTTCCAACTCGCCCGACATGAATACACATTATCTAATAAGTTACCGGTAAACTTTGTCCAAACATTCAAACAACTTTCCTAATCCAACTCTAGGTATTTTTTTACGTAAATAATCGATACAATTTAAGACGGGATAAACTGTGTTCAATAGTGGATAAAAACAAAGTGGAGCGAGCTTTCAGGTCGTGCGCCCCAACCACAACAGTACACTTGGCTATCCACCCAGATAGGAAATGGCTACTTCTTCATTACTCAAAGGAAAAACATCAACCAATTTCAAAAGACTGTTTACATCTAGTGGAAGCAATAGGTACTGCAACCAAGTGCCTTAGAAATCTAAATCCACATAGAAACCCATTGAAAACACTCACTTCAAAAAATACATTTTCGGATGGTTTGTCCTCGGGGTTTCGCCTGCCAAATAAGTTATGTTATACTCACAGACATTATTCAAACAGTTTTAGAAACTTCAGAGTGTTTTATATCCAACTCTACTAATAATATGCATATCCTAGCTTCTGGGCCTGAGTAGCAGGCAGTTTACTTTGGGCACGCTTTTCATCCGTATGTGAAAATCCCGCGCCCGCCCCCGAGAGGTTTTAAATTTGTTTAATAAAATTGTATTTAAAAATTGTAGTTCATAAGACAATAAACTTGAAAGGCAGAATGTCATGATAACACTGCAAGAAAATAGAGACAAAAGATGACCAAAAATGAACAACATTCAAGGAACCTCGATAGAGTTTTTTTCTAGTTAGCAGTAGAAGCGGTTTCAGGGCATTGAAACGATGAGATTTATATGAGAAAATAAACTCCCCATCTGTGGACTTCTAAAAAATGAGATAGGGATTGTACAACTGTAATCTGATGCATAGAGAGGGCAGCTTTCTGTGTAATCAATCTCAAAAAGGCTTTTAATGAAATCAATAGGAGAAAAGCCATTGATTTCCTACATAGTATAGTGTCATTTTTAGATATCAGTCAGAGTGCCAAAACTCATGGTTGGACCGAAAACTTCCATCCACCAATATAGGTTAATTGCATATTGAATAAAGCAGCCCCATTTGTTAAATGCCACACTTTCTTTCAGTGGCTATTAGGCCCAGGGAGCCATGCAGGCAGGCACAGCTAGAGTAATTTGAGAAATGAGTAGTGATTTCAGCACCTGTGAAGCCACCAATTCCTCCCTTGCCCAGATGTATTATACCAATCTGGTTCTCTAAAAATAAACATGGGGAGAGTTGTGATTGTATCTACAGTGCCTTCAGAAAGTATTCACACCCCTTGACTTTAACAGCCTGAATTTAAAATGGATTAAATTGTGATTTTTTTTGGTCACTGGCCTGCACACAAAACCCCATAATATAAAAACATTGTTACAAAAACAAAAACGTAAATCTGAAATGTCTTGAGTCAATAATTATTCAACCCCTTTGTTATGGTAATTTTAAATGCGTCCAGGAGTAAAAATGTGCTTAACAAGTCACTTAAGATGCATGGACTCAATAATAGTGTTTAACATGATCTTTGAATGATGACCTGATCTCTGTACCCCACACATACAATTATCTGTAAGGTCCCTCATTAGAGCAGAGAGTTTCAAACAAAGAGTCAACCACAAAGACCAGGGAGGTTTTCCAATGCCTCGTAAATAAGGGCACCTATTGGTAGATGGGTAAACATGAAATAAGCAGACATTGAATATCCCTTTGAGCATGGTGAAATTATTTATTTATTTTGGATGATGTATCAATACACCCAGTCACTACAAAGATGCAGGTGTCCTTCTATCTCAGTTACCGGAGAGGAAGGAAACCGCTCAGGACATTCACCATGAGGCCAATGGTGACTTTAAAACAGTTACAGCATTTAATGGCTGTGACAGGAGAAAACTGAGGATGGATCAACAAAATTGTACTTCCTCTACAATACTAAAGTCATTTACAGAGTGAAAAGAAGGAAGCCTGCAATAAGGCACGAAAGTAAAACTGATAAAATGTGGCAAGAAAATAAACGTTATGTCCTGAAAACAATGCACTATGTTTGGGGCAAATCCAACACAACATATCACTGAGTACCACTCTTTATATTTTCAACAATGGTGGTGGCTGCATCATTTTATGGGTATGCTTGTCATCGGCAAGGACTAGGTCGTTTTTTTATGATAAAAATAAACAGAATAGAGCTAAGCACATGCCAAATCATAGAGGAAAACCTGGTTCAGGCTGCTTTCCAACAGACACTGGGAGACAAATTCACCTTTCAGCAGGACAATAACCTAAAACACTGGAGTTGCTTACCAAGAAGACATTCAATGTCCTGAGTGGCCTACTTACAGTTTTGACTTAATCTGTCTTGAAAACACATGGCAAGACTTGAAAATGGCTGACGAGCAATGATCAACAACCAACTTGACAGAGCTTGAAGAATATTGTACAATCCAGGAGTACCCAGAAAAACACAGCTGTAATCGCTGCCAAAGTTGATTCTAACATGTATTGATATGGGTTGAATACTTATCTAATCAATATATATTCATATTTTTTTTCATATTTTTTTTTTTTACAAATGTTAAAACAATTCTTCCATTTTGGTATTACAGTGTATTTTGAAAATCTTTGACAGAAAATGACAAATCAATTTTATTCCCACTTTGTAACACAACAACATGTGGAAAAAGTAAAGGGGTATGAATACTTTCTGAAGGCACTGAACTATATGCAAAATCAGGTGAATTTGGCCATTTGTATGCTATAAATGTATCATATTTTATATGTGCATGTTAAATGAATCAGGGATCGACTGTATATTTAATGCTGCATTTGTCATGCATTGACAATAAAATGTAGTAGTCAGAATCAAATTCTGGTGGTGGGGTATTAACTTTCCCTACTGATTTATATTGCTGCCCACTTAGAAGGCTAGAGCCTTCGTTGTTCTATTAAATGGGGGTCATCTGTCTCTGTTTCCTAAGGTCCTATTTCCTTTTCAAAATATCAATTGATCCCTGCTAGTAATTCGTGAGAGATGATATTCAGAAAGGTGTTTCAGAACTAAGAGAGAGGAAAATAAGTACATTTCATACTGTGTGTACATGCAAAGTAAACAGGCACGTTGTTAGGTACAATACCAATACATCAGAGTGATTGAATTGGCACATATGAGAACATACTATGTTCATAGATATTACATAAAATGACAGGCACATGTCAGCGTCTTAATTCAAGAAGTCTTTATTTGTCTACAGCACTGCCTCTCCCCTGCCCACCTTGGTTGTCTCTGTAGACAAGGTGGAGGTGGCTTATGTTTGGAGATGACACGTTAATCTAACAGATATGACAGAACGTTGATATTTGTATAAACTTGGATTTAATGCTCCTGGCAGATCTGTGGTGTTTTATTTCTCTGTTGATAAGCCAATGAAATATGAAACACACGCGCTAACATGTCGGTGCTCAGCTCACCTGACACTGACACACAGCAGTCATGTCAAGTATAGTTTTCCATTGGTATAACTCATTCTTCTCAAGTCTGTGTCATCCATTTACTTGTCTTATCGACTGTGACTGAGGCCCAAATGGAACCCTTTTCCCTATATGGTGCACTACTTTTGACAAGAACCTATGGGCCCTGGTCAAAAGTAGTTTGCTATAAAGGGTATAGGGTACCATTTGGGACACAGACTCAGTCAGTGTCATCCATTTCCTTGTCTTGTCGTCACTCCAACTACACAACAGTGTCTCTGAGCAGTAATCTGTTGGGAGCAGAAGCGTTGGGCAGATGCCTTTACACAATGTTCTTGTAGAATACTCAGAGGAGAATCTTGTTCATGTTAATAAAGCCACCAAAGAAATGCGCTACAGATAGATGCCTCCAGGTTATTTGCTTTGGTTTGTTTCTCTTTTCTTTTCTCTATCTTTGTTTTTATTTTACTTCTTTAGTTTAAAATCCATGGGGAGTTTTGTCCATATTGTGTGTAGGGACTGATATTCAAAAACTCTGTTGTGAGGTTTCTACAAGGAGAATGACACCCCCCCTTTCTCTGAGTTCGACTGAGCCTCACACTTATGAAAGAGCTTTCAAAGACAAACATCTACAATACATGAGAAGTGGTAACTCGACAGCTCGAAACAAGAATAAAAAGCTACAATGAGGAGTATTTTCTTTTTCTAATACAGGAGTAATAAAGGCCTAGTTCACTAATTTTAAATTCACAAACATTTTCATTTATTTAGGGGGTTTGTGCAGCACACTCAACCATGCTACTCCCCGCGGCTATGCACGGAGGGAGAGACAACTGCAAACCACAAGGTCTCTAAGTCTAGACAGACACTCTACATGTCAATGATACGGCCTGGAGGCGAACCCTCAATCCTCCTTAATCTTCCATGTCAAACGGAGAGCGAGACGAAACAGACTGGTATCATTTGACTGCTGTGCTGCTGCATCCCGCCGCATCCTCCCGCCGTAATCCTTATCAGCCGCTGATCCTCACACTGATGCTACCCCCCTAATGGCTGCATATCAAATGGTGCGCTATTCCTTATTTATCTCACTACTTTTGACCAGAGCCATATGGGCCTCTGGTCAAAAGAAGTGCACTATATAGGGAATAGGGTACCATTTGGGACACATATTTGTCTGCCTTCACTTTTCTTCCTGTGCTGTTTCACAGTGCTAATGCATGTTCTTTGGTTTAGTTTACACAGCTCACTCTGGCCTCTCAGAGTGTACTCTCTCTCTCCCCCTTCCTAATCTGAGAAACATGATTCCTATCTGATCTTCACCAAAGAGCCACTTAAACAGCCCCACACTGGGCAGGCCGTGAGTAGGTAGACACCAGTGTTGCACCCTTTCCCTTTATATTGCACTACTTTTCAACAGGGTCATATGGGTCCTGGTCAAAGTAGTACACTACAAAGGGGATAGGCTGCTATTTGTGATGCATATCATCTAAGCAACACAGGAGGCATTTTAGTGGTAAAAATAGTGCCAAAAATTATTGTAATTTGAAATGCCTTTTTACAAAGGAAGAAAGGATGGAGGAAAAGTGGGTTGGAGGTGGGGCTGCCTTCTGAGTATTCACAGGCGAATGAGTCAACATCCACTACTATTGGCCAACGTACAATCATTGGGGGAAAAAATTGACGATTTTCGGTCAAGACTATCCTACCAACGGAACATTAAAAACGGTAATATCTTATGTTTTACCAAGTCGTGGCTGAATGACGACATAAACAATATAGAGCTGGCGGGATTTTCCATACATCGGCAGGACAGAAAAGCTACGTCTGGTAAGACAAGGGACGGGGGTGTGGGTCTATTTGTCAATAACAGTTGGTGCACAATGTCTAATATTAAAGAAGTCTCGAGGTATTGTTCGTCTGAGGTAGAGTACCTAATGATAAGCGGTAGACCACACTATCTACCAAGAGAGTTCTCATCTGTATTACTCGTAGTCGTCTATTTACCACCACAAACCGATGCTGGCGCGAAGGCCGCACTCAACGAGCTGTATATCGCCATAAGCAAACAAGAAAATGCTCATCCATAAGTGGCTCTCCTGGTGGCAGGGAACTTTAATGCAGGCAAACTTAAATATTTTTAACCTAGTTTCTACCAGCATGTCACATGTGCAAACAGAGGGAAAAACAACTCTAGATCACCTTTAATCCACACACAGAGATGCATATAAAGCTATTGCTTGCCCTCAATTTGGCAAATCTGACCAATATCTATCCTTCTGACTCCTGCTTACAAGCAAAAACTAAAGCAGGAAGTACCAGTGACTCGCTCAATACGGAAGGGGTCAGATGACACGGATGTTATGCTACAGGACTGTTTTACTAGCACAAACTGGAATATGCTCCGGGAATCATCCAATGTCATTGAGGAGTATACCACCTCAGTCATCGGTTTCATCAATAACTGCATCGATGACATCGTCCTCACAGTGACTGTACGTACGTATCCCAACCAGAAGATGGATTGGATTACAGTCAACATCCGCATTGAGCTAAAGGCTAGAGCTTCTGCTTACAATGAGCGGGACACTAATCCGGACACTTATAAGAAATCCCGCTATGCCCTCAGACAAACCATCAAACAGGCAAAGCGTCAATACAGGATTAAGATTGTCGCTCATCGGATGTGGCAGGACTTGAAAACTATTACGGACTACAAAGGGAAACCCAGCAGCGAGCTGCCCAGTGACGCGAGATTACCAGAAATGCTAAATGCCTTTTATGCTGTCTTCGAGGCAAGCAACACTGAAGCATGCATGAGAGCACCAGCTGCTCTGGACGACTGTGTGAGAACGCTCTCGGTAGCCGATGTGAGCAAGACCTTTTAACAGGTCAACATTCACAAAGCCGTGGGGCCAGACAGATTACCAGGATGTCCACTTAAAGCATGTGCTGACCAACTGGCATGTGTCTTCACTGACATTTTCAACCTCTCCCTGACCGAGTCTATAATACCTACATGTTTCATGCAGACCACCATTGTCTCTGTGCCCAAGGAAGCGAAGGAAACCTGCCTAAATGATTACCGCTCTATAGCACTCACATTGGTAGCCATGAAGTACTTTTAAAGGCTGGTCATGGCTCACATCAACACCATAAATCCGGTTACCATAGACCCACTCCAATTTGCATACCGCCCCAACACATCCACAGGTAACACAATCTCAATCGCACTCCACACTGCCCTTTCCCACCTGGACAAAAGGAACACCTATGTGAGAATGCTGTTCATTGACTACAGTTCAGCTCAGCTCAACTCCATAGTGCCCACAAAGCTCATTACTCAGCTAAGGACCCTGGGACTAAACACCTCCCTCTGTAACTGGATCCTGGATTTCCTGACGGGCCGCCCCCCAGGTGGTAAGGGTAGGCAACAACACATCTGCCACGCTGATCCTCAATACTGGTGCCCCTCAAGGGTTCGTGCTTAGTCCCCTCCTGTACTATCTGTTCACCCATGACTGTGTGGACAAACACAACTCCAACACCATCATTAAGTTTGCTGATGACACAACAGTGGTAGGCCTGATTACCGACAATGATGATACAGCCTATAGGGAGGAAGTCAGAGACCTGGCAGTTTGGTGCCAGGACAACAACCTCTCCCTCAATGTGAACAAGAAAAAAGAGCTGATCGTGGACTACAGGAAAAGGTGGGCTGAAAAGGCCCCATTAACATCAACTGGGCTGTAGTGGAGTGGGTCGAGAGTTTCAAGTTCCTTGGTGTCCACATCCCCATCAAACTGTCATGGTCTAAAAACACCAAGACAGTTGTGAAGAGGGTATGACAACACCTTTTCCCCTCAGGAGACTGAAAAGATTTGGCAAGCGTCCCCAGATCCTCAAAAAGATCTACAGCTGCACCTTCGAGAGCATCCTGACCAGTTGCATCACCGCCTGGTATGGTAACTTCTCGGCATCTGACCATAAGGCGCTACGGAGGATAGTGCGTACGGCCCAGTACATCACTGGAGCCAAGCTTCCTGGCAACCAGGACCTATATATAAGGCGGTGTCAGAGGAAAGCCCAAAACATTGTCAAAGACTCCAGTCACCCAAATCATAAACTGTTCTCTCTGCTACCGCATGGCAAGCGGTACGGGAGCGCCAAGTCTAGGACCAAAAGGCTACTTAACAGCTTCTACCCTCAAGCCATAAGACTGCTGAACAATTAATCAACTGGCCACCCGGACTATTTACATTGACCACCCCTCCATTTGTTATTACACTGCTGCTACTCACTGTTTATTATCTATGCATAGTCACTTTACCCCTACCTACATGTACAAATGACCTCAACTAACCTGTACCCCCGCACATTTACTCGGTACCGGTACCCCCTGTATATAGCCTCGTTATTGTTATTTTATTGTGTTACTTTCTATTATTTTTACTTTAGTTCATTTGGTAAATAAAAAACTCTTTCTTGAACTGCATTGTTGGGTAAGGGCTTGTAAGTAAGCATTTCACGGTATTGTCTACACCTGTTGTATTCGGCGCAAATAAAGTTTGATTTGATTCATGGCATTTTGCTCTTCCCGCTACTCCACCATGTATATGTCAATAACTGATTTCACCAGTATTCTTACACTTTTGACTTGAAATGTGTAGTTTCACATGTCAAAAACCTTCACAGGTGAAAATCTCATTTGCGGTACACGTGGAAATCTACACTTGGATATCTAACTCTCACATGTGGAAGAACTTTTTCACATGTGAAAAACTTTGTTGAAATGTTGCATTCCCCTGTCTCATTTATTTCACATGAGATCATGTTTTCACATGTGTAATTTCATGTTATCACATGTTGTTTTTACATGTTGTCACATGTTATCACATTAACTTCACATACAATAACATGTAATTCCATGTGATCACATGTGAAACATGTGAAATTCATATGTATTTTCTATAAGGGTCTTTTTTTGGAAAGACACACTAGATAACTGGAATGTGTCTTTTCCCATTCCTTACTATTACTTTAAAGGCCCAGTGAAGTCAAACACTTGATTTACCTGTGTTGTATATTTAAGTGATAATGCCCTCAAAGCCGTTGTTTGGAGGATATATTGGCATGTTTGTTGTTAGCTGTTGGCAAACCATGCCAATATATCCTCCAAACAGCAACTTTGAGGGCATTATCACTTTTATACAACGGGTTACCAACATTTTCAAATAACGATTGACATATTTTCATTAAAAACACTATTTTGATTAACTTATTCATACTATTTCATCCTTCCACAAGATATAGTCCCGAAACAAATCTAGGGTTGCTAGAGATGCGACCCAGTCGTTCAGTCTTTTTGTCCTGTGTCTATGGATAGTCATTAGTTCTAAATGTTCCATTGTCAGACAGGCTGGCAACGTTCTTATCCCTTGCTTGCTAGCTAGCTAGCCAACTAACAACACAGCTACAGTAACACAATCACTTCAAACTGAAGCTGGAAAGACTGCAAATTAGCTGTGTTTCCTTTTACCTTTTGTCAATTTAAATTTTGTTGTTTAAATCCATAAAAATGATGACAATCGGTTCATGATTTCGACTGGCTGAGAAACATCTGTCTGTATCATCCCGACTCCCGACACGTTCTGTCACGTTCTGACCATAGTTCTTGTGTGTTTTGCTTGTTTTAGTGTTGGTCAGGACGTGAGCTGGGTGGGCATTCTATGTTGTGTGTCTAGTTTGTCTGTTTCTATGTTTGGCCTAATATGGTTCTCAATCAGAGGCAGGTGTTTTGTGTTGTCTCTGATTGGGAATCATATATAGGTGGCTTGTTTTGTGTTGGGGTTTGTGGGTGGTTGTTTCCTGTCTTTGTGTTTTCTCTGCACCAGATAGGGCTGTATCGGTTTGCCACATTTGTTATTTTGTATTCGTTGTAAGTGTTCACTGTTTATCGTTTTATTAAACATGTTGAGCACTGGCTACGCTGCGTGTTGGTCCGATCCCTGTTACACCCTCTCTTCTCGTGAAGAGGAGGAAGGCTGCCGTTACACGTTCATTACTTTGGGACAGCAGGAGATCGAATATGAATATTGATGTCGGATCCGGATTATTTGTTCATCGAAAATTGTGAATAACTCACCACAGGTTAATGAGAAGGGTGTGCTTGAAAGGATGCACATAACTCTGCAATGTTGGGTTGTATTGGAGAGAGTCTCAGTCTTAAATAATCTTCCACACACAGTCTGTGCCTGTATTCCATTTTCATGGTATTGAGGGCCGAAAATCAACTCTCACATCGGTACGTGGTTGCAAAGGGCATGAGTGTCTTAAAAGTGCGATTTGCCAAGGCTCAGGGGCCTTGCTTTAACAAAGTTAACCCTTTTCACTGTAGTGTCCAAAATGTTTTTCAAGCTGCCAGGCATTCCCTTGGCAGCAAGAGCCTCTCGGTGGATGCTGCAGTATACCCAAGTGGCGTAGGAAGCAACTGCTTGCACACGCGTTACCACTCCACTATGTCTCTCTGTCACAGCTTTTGCGCCATCAGTACAGATACCAACATGAGCTGCAGCTACGAGAGTAATGGTTAATGTGATTGGATGTTAATTTTTTGACTAGTCTACCTGTATTTTACATTGTGTTGTTACTTCGCTAAACACTAGATGGTTTAATTTTATTTTTGGCAGTGAAACGAGGCTACTCGGGTGAGGAAAAAAACCTCACCCAAATGTATATCCCCGTTGGAA
The DNA here is from genome assembly GCF_002910315.2 of Salvelinus sp. IW2-2015. Taxonomy (NCBI): domain Eukaryota; kingdom Metazoa; phylum Chordata; class Actinopteri; order Salmoniformes; family Salmonidae; genus Salvelinus; species Salvelinus sp. IW2-2015. Next base: position 21,169,885 of record NC_036867.1, read on the forward strand.
AATATAAACGGACTGTTTGAAATTGTGAAAGAAAATCTTTTTTTTTTACTAAAATACATTTTTGGGGGGGCGTACCCCTGACAGGATTGCAGGTACCTCAATTTGAGAATACCGCTAGCGGAACCCCCTCCACATTCCACTGAAAAGGCAGCGCGCGAAATTCCAAAAAGATTTTTTCGAAATATTTAACTTTCACACATTAACAAGTCCAATACAGCAAATGAAAGATAAACATCTTGTGAATCCAGCCAACATGTCCGATTTTTTAAATGTTTTACAGCGAAAACACCACGTATATTTATGTTAGCTCACCACCAAATACAAAAAAGCACAGACATTTCTTTCACAGCACAGGTAGCTTGCACAAAACCGACCAAATAGAGATAGAATTAGTCACTAACCAAGAAACAACTTCATCAGATGACAGTCTTATAACATGTTATACAATAAATCTATGTTTTGTTCGAAAAATGTGCATATTTCAGGTATAAATCATAGTTTTACATTGCAGCTACAATCACAAATAGCACCAAAGCAGCAAGAATAACTACAGAGAGCAACGTGAAATACCTAAATACTCATCATAAAACATTTATGAAAAATACATGSTGTACAGCAAATGAAAGATAAACATCTTGTGAATCCAGCCWATATTTCAGATTTTTTAAGTGTTTTACAGCGAAAACACAATATAGCATTATATTAGCGTACCACAATAGCCAACCACACAACCGCATTCATTCACCGCAAAGGTAGCGATCGCAAAAAACGAGCAAAAGATATAAAATGATTCACTAACCTTGACAAACTTCATCAGATGACAGTCCTATAACATCATGTTACACAATACATATATGTTTTGTTCGAAAATGTGCATATTTAGCGGTACAAATCGTGGTTTTACAATGTGAATACGTAGCCAAACTGCACAAAATTATCCGGATATATTTCTGACACTCACCTAATCTAATCAAAGAACTCATCATAAACTTTACTAAAAAATACATGTTGTACAGCAAATGAAAGATACACTAGTTCTTAATGCAATCGCCGTGTTAGAAATCTAAAAATAACTTTAGTACGACATACAGCTTACATTATAGCGAGACAGCGCTTGCAATGAGAGCGGAAAATAGTACTAAACATTTTCCACAGAAATACGAAATAACATCATAAATGGTTCCTACTTTTGCTGAGCTTCCATCAGAATCTTGTACAAGGAGTCCTTTGTCCAGAATAAATCGTTGTTTGGTTTTAGAATGTCCTCTTCTCCTGTCGAATTAGCAACCAAAGCTAGCCAAGTGGCGCGAAGTTGTCCATCCTCACCAAACGCAGAGAACGGAAAACGCCAAAACTCCCGATAAACGTTCAATAATCTGATAAAACTACAGTATATTGAAAAAACATACTTTACGATGATATTATCACATGTATCAAATAAAATCAAAGCCGGAGATATTAGCCGTCTATACCGAAAGCTTTTCAGAAGGCAATCCAGGGTTCCTTCCCGYGCCTTGCTGAACAAAGGAAATTTGGGGTCACGTCATTCCAAGAGCTCTTGTTYGACCTCAGATCAAGCTAGACACCCCATTCCACCTCYCACTGCCTSTTGACATCTAGTGGAAGGCGTATGAAGTGCATGTATATCCATAGATTTCAAGCAAATGAATAGGAAGGCCCTGGAACAGAGCCTCGATTTCAGATTTTTCACTTCCTGAAAGGAAGTTTGCTGCAAAATGAGTTCTGTTTTACTCACAGATATAATTCAAACGGTTTTAGAAACTTGAGAGTGTTGTCTATCCAATAGTAAGAATAGAGTACGAGGCCGTTTAAATTGGGCATGTTTTTTTCCCAAAGTGAAAATAGCGCCCCCTATCCCAAAGATTCTTCGGGATCGGTGTCCCGTCCATGGGACGGTTGAGCTAACGTAGGCTAATGCAATTAGCATGAGGATTTAAGTAACAAGAACATTTCCCAGTACATAAACATATCTGATATTGCAGAAAGCTTAAAATCTTGTTAATCTAACTGCACTGTCCAATTTAAAGTAGCTATTACAGTGAAAGAATAACATGCTATTGTTTGAGGAGAGTGCACAACTTTGAACATGAAAAGTTATTAATAAACAAATTAGACACATTTGGGCAGTCTTGATACAACATTTTGAACAGAATGCAATGGTTCATTGGATCAGTCTAAAACGTTGTGCATACATACACTGATGCCATCCCGTGGCCAAAATCTAAATTGCACCTGGGCTGTAATAATACATTATGGCCTTTCTCTTGAATTTCAAAGATGATGGTACAAAAAAAAAGAATTGGTTGCTTTTTTCTTTGTATGATCTTCAACCAGAGCTATTGTGTTATATTCTCCTACATTCCATTCACATTTCCACAAACTTCAAAGTGTTTCCTTTGAAATGGTACAAATAAAATACATATCCTTGCTTCAGGGCCTGAGCTACAGGCAGTTAGATTTGGGTATGTCATTTTAGGCGAATAAAAAAAAAAAGGGACGGATCCTTAAGAGTTTCCACTGTGCAGCAGTGTGCATGACAACAGAAGAAGGGGAAGATAGCACAGGGTTGGAATGAGTTATAGTGCACTCCTTTTGACCAGGGCCCATAGTAAATAGAGTGCATCCCAAATGACCTCAACAGTGAATTGAGCGTGGGAGTATCCCCATGCCCCTGTCTGTCCCTGCTAAACAATAGGCTGTCAGCTGATAGGAGAATACTGAGGCATACTGAGTCAGACAGTGAAACATCGACGACAAGTGATATCCTGACGGAGAACATTGCAGCCAATCAGAACAGAGCAGGAAGTGCATAGTGATTATTAATCATTCAATCAATTAAATGTATTTATGAAGCCTTTCTTACATCAGCTGATGTCACAAAGTGCTGTACAGAAACCCAGCCTAAAACCCCAAACAGCAAGCAATGCAGGTGTAGAAGCACGGTGGCTAGGAAAAACTCCCTAGAAAGGCCAGAGCCTAGGAAGAAACCTAGAGAGGAACCAGGCTATGAGGGGTGGCCAGTCCTCTTCTGGCTGTGCCAGGTGGAGATTATAACAGAACATGGCCAAGATGTTCAAATAAGATGTTCAAATGTTCATAGATGACCAGCAGGGTCAAATAATAATAATCACAGTGGTTGTAGAGGGTGCAACAGGTCAGCACCTCAGGAGTAAATGTCAGTTGGCTTTTCATAGAGTATCTCATTCAGAGTATCTCTACCGCTCCTGCTGCCTCTAGAGAGTTGAAAACAGTAGGTCTGGGACAGGTAGCATTATTAATGATGGCACCAGACTGCTTGCTTTCAGCTTTGAATAAATGAGAAAGACAATAAGACCTCAGTGTCCTCCTGATGAGAGTGAGAAAGAGAGAGAGTGGGGGGGGGGGGGGTGAGCTCTGTTCTATTGTTCTGTGCATTTCTGTGCGGTATAGTTCTACATGTCTGGACATGCCCAATCACACATGTTAATGACAGATCTGATCAGTGTAGACATGCATCAGTCCTGCATCAGACCCCCTTAGTCCTGCACTGCATGTGGACAAACCTGCAGGTACTGTTGGAGAGAAGGAAGAGATGGCCATCTATGATCAATACATCACAATCTGGCTTTATCTGCCTCTCTAATATGCTGCACAGCCACTTTTCCCTCTCCCTCCCATGTCCACAAGGCATCGGACCTGAGAATGTTGACTTATGGACTGCCACCTTTCCCAAAAAGCCTGGAGTCAGCAAGCCAAGCACAGCCACATTACAGTACAGCCAGGGCTTCTTATTTAGGTCAGTCATCCAACTTTTTTACAACAGAGGAGACTGATTTAAACAGATTTGCTGTAATGTTTTCTCACCTGTGTATCAAAATGTCTGACAGGACTGGTTAACATTTACATCATTTTAACTAACTCTGCCCTGAGTTTTAGTCACTATTATTAGCCGGCTACCAAACAGGTACTCAATCATGCACCTTAGAGACTGCTGCCCTATGTACATGGCCATTGAACACAGGTCACGTTAAAAGTGTTTACATACTCTTTTACCAAATTCATATGTATATACTGTATTCAAGTCAAGGCTCATCCTATATAACTATTGCTGTACACACCTGTTCTATTCCTATACTGTCCATCATTTCTATAATACACCATCATATACATACAGTGCATTCGGAAAGATTTCCGATCCCTTGACATTTCCACATTTTGTTACCTTACAGCCTAATTCTGAAATGGATTAAATACAGAAAAATCCTCAGCAATCTACAAACAATACCCCAAAATGACAAAGTGAATACAGGTTTTAGAAATTTTTGCACATTTATTAAAAGTATATGACAGAAAAACCTTATTTACATAAGTATTCAGACCCTTTGCTATAAGACTCGAAATTGAGCTCAGGTGCGTCCTGTTATCATTGATCATCCTTGAGATGTTTCTACAACTTGGAGTCCCAACTGTAGTAAATTCAATTGATTGGACATGATTTGGAAAGGCACAAACCTGTCTTTATAAGATCCCACAGTTGACAGCACATGTCAGCGCAAAAACCAAACCATGAGGTCGAAGGAAATGTCAAAGAACTCAGAGACAGGATTGTGTCGAGGCATAGATCTGGGGAAAGGAACCAAAACATTTCTTCAGCATTGTAGGTCCCCAAGAACCCAGTGTCCTCCATCATTCCTAAATGGAAGAATTTTTGATCCACCAAGACTTCTTAGAGCTGGCCGCCTGTCCAAACTGAGCAATCGGGGAAGAAGGGCCTTGGTCAGGGAGGTGCCGATGGGCACCTAAAGACTCTCAGACAATGAGAAACAAAGTTCTCTGGTCTGATGAAACCAAGATTGAACTCTTTGGCCTGAATGGAGGATACCTGGCACCATCCCTACGGTGAAGCATGGTGGTGGCAGCATCATGCTGTGGGGATGTTTTCTAGCTGCAGGAACTGGGAGACTAGTCAGGATCGAGGGAAAGATGAAGGGAGCAAATTACAGAGATATCCTTGATGAAAACCTGCTGCAGAGCACTCAGGACAGACTGGGGAAAAGGACAACAACCCTAAGCACACAGGCAAGACAAAGCAGGAGTGAATATAGGACATGTCTCTGAATGTCATTGAGTGGCCTAGCCAGTGCCCGGACTTGAACCCAATCTAACATCTTTGGAGAGACCCGAAAATAGCTCTGCAGCAACACTCCCCATGCAACCTGACAGAACTTTAGATGATCTGCAGAGAATAATTGGAGAAACTCCCCAAATACAGGTGTGCCAAGCTTGTAGCATCATACCCAAGAAGACTCAATGCTGTAATCCCTGCCAAAGGGGCTTCAACAAAACACTGAGTAAAGGATCTGAAAACTTACGTAAATGTGATATTTACATATATTTAATTTTTTTTTATAAATCAGCAAACATTTCTAAAAACCTGTTTTTGCTTTGTTATTATGCGGTATTGTGTGTAGATTTAGGAGGAGAAAAAAACAAGTTCATACATTTTAGAATAAAGCTGTAGCATAACAAAATGTTTAAAAGTCAAGAGGTCTGAATAATTTCTGAAGGGACTATATGTCTTTATATTTCGGACTCTGACATTGCTTTTCCTGATATTTCTTCATTCCTTTATTTGTAATTTTTGTATTTGTGTGTATTGTTTGTTTTGTATTGTTAGGTATTAACTGCACAGTTGTTATTCGTATCTCTTACTTTTTTTTTAGGTATTTTATTCAAACTGCCTTGTTGGTTAAGGGCTTGTAAGTAAGTATTTCACTTTAAGGTTGTATTTGGTACATGTGACAAATAACATTTGATTTGATTTGAAACACAAAGATTTTGCTGCACCTGCGATAATCTATTTAAAACATCTGTTTGCAACCATTTCTTTTACATTTTAATTGACTATCATCCCTTTATGTAATAAAAGAGAAATTCCCCTATTCCTATGATGTACAGGAAATCCTCACTCTCCCTCTGTGACTGGGTCTCTGTGATACACTGCTCAAAAGGATAGTGACCTCAGTACTGGCCCAGCTCCAAAGCGTTCTGTTCCTCTCACTGAAAGGGTCACCCCTCCTCCATCTGGGCATCCCTACCCCCCACTCCAGCCCACCCTAGGGATCCACACATAGTCCCTGCCTCTATGCCCGCAGGACTTAAGAACCAATGATTTACTGAGCCTATCTCCATATGGACAGGCCTTTTAAAGAGCAAAGTCGAGGAAATATGGTAAGGTTACATCAGGCTCCCTAATTCATAATGAATTGTTAAAACCAACCCTCACCCATTCTTGCTGACGGCACTTAAGACATATAGTACTTCCAGACCCAGACTTGTCCCTGAAAGCTTGCCTATGAGTTTGTCCCGAATGGCACCATATTACCTATATAGTGCACTACTTTAAACCAGAAACCAATGTGTCCTCGATAAAAGTATTGCAGTATAAAGGAAATAGGTTGCCATTTGTGACACACACTACATGTTTCAGCTGTTTAGGCACATATCCTCCATGTCTGTCTGTCTGGTTTTCTCTCTCTGTGTGCTTTGTGTGGTTGGGGGGGATTTGGTGGTACAGTAATGGTGATGTAGTTAGCATTTAGCCTGGAGAAAAGGAGAGAGGGAAAGAGAGAAGGCCGGCGGAGGAGGAGAAGGACAAGAGATGCCACACTGGAGGCTCGCCACAGGCTATGTCTGACATCCCTCTCTCCGACAAACTGATGAGATTACCCTGACGTTTTTTCCTTCCAACTTAAATTGCATTAGCTCAAGGATCTTATGTTAGCCAGATCTCCATATTATACTCAGGGGGATTTCAGTTCCATTTCGCTATCCCTCATCTCATCGTTCTATTCTATTTGTCTCTCTCACCCTCGGAAGGAAGGCTGAAATCTTCTTACAGCTTCGCATGCATTAACTGTGTAAAAATGCATATGTCCCAATATCAACGGTTGTGTGGCAGTTTGTCAACCATATCCTTGTAATGCAGTGTACTAGTTTAGTCACAGTTATTTGGACTGTTTCAAATATTCTATTTAGAAGACTCTTTTATCCAAAGCGACTTAGTCACGAGTGCATATATTTCAAATTTTATGTTTCGACATTTCTGCCTCACATGCACAGGATAAAACAGGTGTAAAAAAGTACAGTGAAATTCTTAACATGAGAGCTCTTTCCCAACAATGTAGTGATAATAATAATAACATATAAAATCAATTATAAAAAAACACATACAACAACTAAGAGTTAAGGAAACACGATAATGCAAGTATATGCAGTGCATTCGGAAAGTTTTCAAACACCTTGACTTTTTCCACATTTTGTTACGTTACAGCCTTATTTTAAAATGGATTAAATCAAACATTTTCCACATCAACCTACACACAATACCCCATAATGACAAAGTGAAAACACGTTTTTAGAAATGCTAGCAACTTTATAAAAAATAATAATACAAAAAACACCTTATTTACATAAGTATTCAGACCCTTTGTTTAATACTCAAAATTGAGCTCAGATGTATCCTGTTTCCATGGATTATCTTTGAGATGTTTCTACAACTTGATTGGAGTCCACTTGTGGCAAATTCAATTGATTTAATATGATTTGGAAAGGCACACATGTCTATATAAAGTCCAACAGTTGACATTGCATGTCAGAGCAAAAACCAAGCCATGAGGTCGAAGGAATTGTCCGTAGAGCTCAGAGACAGGATTGTATCGAGGCACAGATCTGCGGAAGAGTACCAAAACATTCCTGCAGCATTGAAGGTCCAACACAGTGGCCTCCATGATTCTTAAAATGAAGAAGTTTGGAACCACCAAGACTCTTCCTAAAGCTGGCCGCCCGGCCAAACTGAGCAATAAGGGGAGAAGGGCCTTGGTCAGGGAGGTGACCAAGAACCTGATGGTCACTCCGACAGAGCTCCAGAGTTCCTCTGTGGAGATGGGAGAACCTTCCAGAAGGACAACCATCTCTGCAGCACTCCACCAAGCAAGCCTTTACTCCTCAGCAAAAGGCACATGACAGCCCGCTTGGAGTTTGTCAAAAGGCACAAGATTCTCTGGTCTGATGAAACCAAGATGGAACTCTTTGGCCTGAATGCCAAGCGTCACGTCTGGAAGAAACCTGGCACCATCCCTACAATGAAGCATGTTGGTGGCAGCATCAAGTCTTTCAGCGGCAAGGACTGGGAGATTAGTCAGCATCGAGGGAAAGATGAATGGAGCAAAGTACAGAGAGATCTTTATGAAAATCTGCTCCAGAGCGCTCAGGACCTCAGACTGGGGAAAAGGTTTTCCTTCCAACAGGACAACAACCCTAAGCACACAGCCAAGACAAAGCAGGAGTGGCTTTGGGATAAGTCTCTGAATGTCCTTGCGTGGCCCAGCATGAGCCCGGTCTTAGAACCTGATCAAATCTTTGGAGAGACCTAAAAATAGCTGAATACTTATATTTAGACCCTTAAATATCAGCTTATAGGTTTAATACATTTGCAAAAATTCTAAAAAACTATTTTTGCTTTGTTATTATGGGGTGTTGTGTGTATATTGATGAGGGAAAAAACGATTATATCCATTTTAGAATAAGGCTGTAACGTAACAAAATGTGGAAAGAGTCAAGGGGTCTGAATACTTACCGAATGCACTGTACAGGTCAGTGCCAGTACATTATTTATTGTGTCGTGTTACTGGAGTGGTTGAGGTGGGTTTATACATAAAAAAGTGACTGGTAGTAGGATAGTCATATAAACAGGGCTGAAAAGTGACTGGTAGCAGGAACATACAAATACTTACGGTAATACACCAATGGTAATATATACACATAAATAGGAATAATAGTGAGCGGTAGCAGGATAAATAAATACATAATTATTGTAATGTAAATCAATAATCAATGGACAACATCGTAATGGAGTAATACATCTAATCAATAATAATTTTAGCAGCAGCGTAGGTTGTGTGTGAGTGGGTATAGACCTGTGGAAGTACATACAGTATAGGCAAGGGGACAGTCTGTGGGAGAGGGAGAGCAGTAGTTGTTAGCCATTTTACACTTATGGCCAGGGGATAGAAGCTGTTTAGGAGTCTGTTGGTCTGAGCCTTGATGCACTGGTACCGCCTGCCGGACCGGAGCATGGAGAACAGTCCATGTCTCAGTTGGCTGAAGTCTTAGGCAATTTTTCGGGCCTTTCTAAAACACCACCTGGAAGCTCACATGTGATACGATGGGCTGTCTGCACCACCCTCTGTAGGGTCTTCCGGTTGCGGGTGGTGCAGTTGCCATACCAGGCAGTGATACAAACAGTCAGGATGCTAATGGTGCAGCTATAAAAGTTCTATGAGGGGCCATGCCAAATCGTTTCAGCCAGAATAAGCTCCTTGGTCTTTTTTATTTTGAGGGAGAGGTTGTTGTCATGGCACCCTGCCAGTTATGTGACCTCCACATTGTAGGCTGTCTCATCGCCGTTGGAGATCAGGCCTTCCATCGTCATGTCATCAGCAAACTTGATGTTAGAGTTGGAGTCGTTCGTGGCCACACAGTCGTGATTAAACAGGGAGTACAGGAGGGGTATAAGCAAACACTCCTGGGGGGACCTGTGCTGAGGGTCAGCATGGTGGAGGTGTTGTTGCCTATATACTCTCATCATCTGGGGTCGGCCCGTCAAAGTCTAGGATCCAGTTGCAGAGAGAGGTGTTCAGTCCCAGTGTCCTGAGCTTGGTGACGAGCTTGGAAGGCACTATGCTGTTGAACATTGAGCTGTGGTCGATGAACAGCATTCTTACATAGGTATTTGTCTTGTCCAGGTGAGAGAGGGCAGTGTGGAGTGCAATTGAGATTGCATCGTCTGTAGATCTGTTGGTGCGGTATGCAAACTGTAGTGGGTCTAGGGTGTCTAGGATGATGGAGGTGATGCGAGTCATGACTAACCTTTCAAAGCACTTCATGATTACAGATGTTAGCGCTACATGGCAGTAGTCCTTGTGGCAGGTAGCGTTAGAGTTCTTGGGAACAGGAATGATAGTAGTCGACTTGAGATGTGAGGATTACAGACTGAGACAAGGAAAGGTTGAAGATGCCTGCCAGCTGGTCTTCGCATGCTCTGAGTAAGTACCTTGGAATACCGGTAGGCCCTGCGGCCTTGCGAGTGTTGTCCAAATTAAAAACGTTACTCATGTCAGCCTCGGAGAGTGAGATCACCCAGTCCCTCTGCAATGGTGGGGGCCCTCGTGCACAGCTCTGTGTTGTTTTTGTCAAAGCATGTATAAAATGCGTTGAGTTTGTCTGGTAGAAAGGCATCATTGGGCAGATCACGGCTGGGTCTAACTTTGTAATCCATGTTGGACTTTAGCCACTATATGTGGTACGTATGGGTACGTATGGGTGGTCTCTGGAATCAGATCCAGCAAGTGCCATGCTCTAGCAACTCAGCTTCAAAGGACCAACATTTCATATATTCAGTACAGGTCAGGGGGAGCCCATCTCACTCTCCTACTCACCACATTAATGGCACTGTGTCTGCATCCAAATTAGCACCCTAGCACTTTTGACCATATAGGGAATAGGGTGCCATTTGGGCCATACCCATCGTCTGCTGGTTCTCAGTGAACCATGGAACTTGATAAGTCTACTATCCCTGAATTCAAGACTAGCCAAATGGATTGGGGTCATGAAGCATGTTTTTTGGTTTATTGTCAGCTCTAATAGGGCTTACATTTCCCGCCTCCATATTTGACTAGTAGTAATTTCAATCTTGACATTTAAGGTTAACTGACAAATTGGGCAGATATATGGGTAGAGGAGAAAGAGGTGGATGGTGTCCACCATTAGTCCATCACATCAGCACACTCTCTTTGCTGTGCCTCGTAGCGTAATGCGCTCAATTATTCTCAAAATCACTGGCGTTAATAATTCACCTCTCTCAGGCTTCATTTCCTGCTATCCTAGTCAAGCATGGTGCAGGAAATGACACTTCAGGAGCATTTAAACAATGACGAGGTCAAGCAGAGCGATCAGGGGTAGTAAATCAGGTGAGCGGATTTCTCTCGCCTCATGGTGGGGGTTGCGGCTGGGTGGCAGGGGGACTGTCCCTCCATTGGTGACATGTTCATCAAGATTCATGTTGTGACGTCACTCAATCATGGTCGCCTTAGTCACCGGAAAAAAACGGTCAGTCCCACGCAACGGAAATTGCACTATTAGCGCTTCAAGGGAAGAATCATCAGTCAGAGAAGGTACACAGTCAACTACATCAATACACTGCAACATTTGTTTGGGAGAGGATATGTATAATAAAAATGGACTGACTTGAGACTGGATCAAATACATCAAATACTATTTGAGAAGTGCTTGATTTAACTTGGAATAGGCTCTTTTTCAGTTCTCAATTGGCTCCATCGTACCTGGCAAACGAAATCAAGTGCAGCTTCAAGTATTTGCACCTATTTGACAACAGTATGTATTTGATCCAGGTCTGGACATGAACACTTCCTCTGCATCCCAAATACATCCCAAATGGCACCCTATTCCCTCAATAGTCCAGTAGTGTTGACCAGAGCCCTATGCGCTCTGATGAAAAGGGGTGTACTGTATATGAAATAGGGTGCCATTTGGGACAAAGTCCATAATTGCTGCAGTCATGTCTGTGATCAAACATCACAGCAACCAACCCATAATTTGCACCTTGTAAAAGTTGCTGCCTGGTGTGTAATTACCCAAAGGACAGCCAGGGGATCAGTTGTGACCTTGAGTCAATCAGGGGGAGGATAGAAATGTTTTCCATATTCATCCTGAGCAGTAAATCATGACTAACCAATCATTAGCAGGCTTATAGATTGGCATCCCCCTGCACCATCCCCACCCCACTCCACCTCTCCATTTACCATGCAACTAGCTAATGATAATTATTATTCAACTTACATACATGCCCAAGCTGAACGTGCGGTTTACTGAGGATGTGTCCTTAATGGCATCTGTTTACCTATATAGTTTGCTACTTTTGACCAGCATCCATAAGGTTCTGGTCAAAAGTAGTGCACTATGTAGGGAATAGGGTGCCATTTGGGACACATGTAGTTTTCCTGATTGTCCTTTGCCCCTTCTTGCCCTGTGTAACAATACATGCTACAGGTTTCGGTGATAGGGGTTTATTTTAATTGGTGCAAATCTCAGATCTAATAGCTTGTGAAAAATGGAAAAGTTGTAACTTTAGGCAATTATCACCTTTTGACTGTGCTGATTGTTTAAATTATACATTTATTTCCCCCCTACATTCGACCATGGGGCCGTCTGCATCAACTTGCTCTCACAGTTCAGCACAAAATAGGAATGAGAAACGCTATGGGTGCATCCCAAATGGCACCCTATTCCATATGTAGCACAATGTTTGTCAAATCTTTCAAATGCTTTAAGTGTTTGCTTGAGCATACTTGGAATGCCGGGTGAACAAGGTTTGACATTTTGTGACTATTCTATTGGTTCCATTGTGCCAGGCAAACTCAAACAACCCCTCTTTCAGCAATGTTAAGACAAGAGGGACATAGAGAGGGCTGGTGCAATATTGTTGCCACATGTACTGATGTCTCAGGGGAGAGCTGGAAATAGTCAGGATGTGTCTCCTATCTGCCTCCCACCCTCCCTCCATCCATCCCTCCCTTCAACCTTCCATCTTTGGTCTCTCCGTCCACACCCCACTACCTACATCACCTTCCCTCAGTGTGTGTGTGTGTGTGTGTGTGTGTGTGCCTCAACGCCTCCATCTCTATCTCCTCTCCTCTCCATCCCAACCCCTCACACCTTTCCCTTTCACGAAGGAGGAGACTCTTACAAAACCTAGCTGTTGCTTGCATCCCAAATGGTAACCAATTCCCTATATAGTGCACTACCTTTGACCCGGGCTCGGGTCAAAAGTAGTGCACTATATGGAATAAGATCTCATCTGGGATGCATCCCTATAGCTGTTGTGTCTCCTGCTGTCCCCCTCACTTAACCCTTCTCACTGACCCTGCTGAACACTGGTCAAGTTCTCAATGAGTTGTGGTGTGGCCGTCACTCTACTGCGACATGTCTGGGCTAGGGAAGGGGAGGAGGGAGTGAGAGAAGGGGGCGCCGTATGGGGTGAGGAGGGGGGTGAGAACAGATTGGTGGATAGCACACTCTAACTCAAGGGATGGGGAGAGTAAAGGAGGAGGGGTTACCGACTGGGGAATTGTGGGAAATTGTGAAATCTCTGGACCACACCGGTTTGGTGTGCCTTGACCCCATGCCAACCCCTATTTCCTGTCTCAATTGCTTCCGCTTGAGTTGGATTCTGTCTTTTGTTAATGCTGTGTTCCAGTCCGTGACCGCCTGACCTCACATGGGACATACAGTGCCTTTGGAAAAGTATTCACACCCCTTGACTTTTTCCACATTTTGTTACATTACAGCCTTATTCTTGAATGGATTCAATAGTTTTTTCCCCCTGATAAATCTACACACAATACCCCATAATGACAAAGCAAAAACAGGTTTTTAGAAATGTTTGCAAATGTATAAAAAATAATAAACTAAAACATCACATTTACATAAGTATTCAGACCCTTTACTCAGAACTTTGTTCAAGCACTTTTTTCAGAAATTACTGCTTTGAGTCTTCTTGGGTCATTTCCATGTAAAATTACCCATGAGCACCAATGTGAAGTTCATAGGAGCGTGTAAAATCTGGTGTCAAATGAAAGCTAATAGTCTATATATTTTTGTGTGTGAAATTAAAGCATATAAAAATTAAAATTAAAAACTTTCTATCCTAAATATTAGGAATAAGCAAAGGCTTTGATTTCTGGTCAAACAGATGGACAAGGGGTTTTAGAAAGGGGTCTTAGAAAACATCTATACACACGTATGGCTGTGTGTGTGTCCGCCCACTTTGAGCAGAAATGAACAAGAGCAGGTCCCGGATTGCAACAAACACTCTCTCTTTTGTTAAAAAAAGTTGCCACCTAAAATCATCCATCACCACCCCAATGAAGAGGGACGTTTGTAAGAGGAGAGTAGGGCCCATAAAAGGGAAGTTTTCCACTTCAAAGCTGTCCTATAAAATCCATCATTAGACATAACCTCAGGGCATTGGCCATTTCCCCTCATGGGAGTTGAATGGAATGACTCTATGGTCTGCGTGTTCCTAAGGATGAGTCCCAAATGACACCCTATTTCTTATACAGTGTACTACTGTTCACAATTAGTGCACCATTTAAGGAATAGGGTGCCATTTGGGACACAAACCCTATTGTTTTCCCCAATGGTCACTTGTGAAATGGAAACATATATGGATTGGATTGATATGTTACAATATATAGGCTTTCAAGATTATTTACAACGTTGGAATCCAATAAATGTCATCTAACATATGAGATAAAGTAATGAAACTCGTAGAAATATGTGGCTTTAAAACGACCATTACATGGAGTGAATACTGAGCCATCCATATGAAATTAGTTGTGTCCCAAATGGCACCCTATTCCCAATGTAGTGCACTTCTTTAGAACATGTAAACGCTGTGCTTTGATCTTTACAATTTCATCTCGTCTGATTACTTCACTTAGCCATGTCACATATCACTAACTCTAATGAAATCCTGAATGAAAAAAAAACACCAGATGGAGATTATACCTATTCCCTTTCCCTCATAAATTACCATGTACTGTATCATCTCTCTTCACATCGTGAAAAACATGCACATTCATTTAGTCTCATTTTCATACTTAGTCACTGGGGAAGGTTTGAATGAAAGGCAGCAAAAGAGAGGGTCCTTCTTAGTCCAGCATCAGCACTCGGTAGTCTTTCTAAATCACTTCTAATGAGCTGAGAGAGAAGGAGAAGGAGCTAGCTCGCTCTGTATCACTGAATCAATCATTCACTCTGTTTTCCTCCTCCTGCAGCCATCCACTGGATCACGTTGGTGCTTTAATGAGCCATTTCAATTCCTATCAGGCGATCTGTGTCGCTCCTGTGTGTGTGTGTGTGTGTGTGTTGGGTGTGTGTGTGTGTGTGTGTGTGTGTGTGTGTGTGTGTTGTGTGTGCGTACGTCCCTACCCATCACATGGTTACACTCATGCTGATACCAGATTGTTCAAATGGAGTTCGTGAGTATTAGTCTCTCTCTTCTCCCTCCCTCCCTCCCTCCCTCCCTCCCTCCCTCCCTCCCTCCCTCCCTCCCTCCCTCCCTCCCTCCCTCCCTCCCTCCCTCCCTCCCTCCCTCTTTAATTCCCTTCTCTTATATAAACTCCCTCTGCTCTCTATCTCTATTGCTCTGTAGTGGACGACAAGATTGTGCCACAACGGTAATTGCATTGTGTTGTCATCCTGCTTGGACTCCGCTCATCTGTCTCTTTTCTATCCACTAAGCACTCTTGACCTTGAGGAAGGCACGATCGCACCCAACCAGTGTCAGGCCTAGTGTATGACTGCAAGTCTTCTCGCTAGAGAGAAAAAGAGAGGAGAAAGGGAAGAGGACGAGTGAAAGTAAGGCAGAGTATAGGACCACAAGACAGAGACAAATAGTGTGAGTGTGTCAGGGAGAAGTAGAGAGAGTAGTAGCTAGAGGTAGAGAAGTAGGTAGAAACAGAGGTACAGACAGGAGTAGAGGTTAGAGCGAGGTAGATGTAGAGAGAAGGAAAGAGATGTAGGAAGACAAAGGTGGAGATAAAGGAAAAGGGTGAGGGCATTTCCATGTAAAGGATTCATGAGCACCAATGTGAAGTTCAAAAGAGCAAATGTCAAATCTGGTTCACTGTAAAACGTAACTACCTAACTCATAAAATAGATTGAGTAGTTACTACTCTAACATCTCCAACAGTCAGTAGAATTCAAACAATAAAAGTAGTCCTATTTCATATGCCAATAAGATTTCTTATCACTTAATGTTTTTCAGTACTGTTAACAAATAGTTGGTTATTGAGTAAACATAACTTTATTTATTTGTGTTCTGCTAATCTAAAGTTATTGAGTTTTTACAATTTACGATTGTTTAATATTTATAAGTATATCTAACATTTATGAAATATGTTGTTCTTACGTGATAAAATTATGTTTTACATCTTTAATTAAAGTAATACAGTTGTAGTCAGACACATTGATAGTTGAGTAAAAAAGGGTTTATTTATCTGTGCTGTGCTGATATGGAATTATTACATTTTAGCAAGATATGAATACTTAATAGTGCCAAGTGACTGTTTTTAGAGGATTGTGGGTAATTCAAAAATGTTTTACTTCATGATACTTTTACACAATGTTGTATGCATGTTGGCATAAATAAAAGTATATTTCTGAAATAGTAGTATGCAGTTTGCTGTGTTATGAGGTGTAATTGATCATAATGAACGGATATCAAAACCGTTGGTCAAATTGACGTTCAGTAATGAGGAAACCCATTCCCACCATCAACAAGGTCATGACTGCCACTCTTAATGACATAAACTAATGCAGCATCCTGTAATGCTTATAGCTCTATCTCAAGTTATTACTAGAGGAATGAGTACTGTGCTCAACAATGCCTGCTTAGGTGGGTAAAAATAACAAGTTGTTGAAATATGTCAAATAATGTTAAACATTAAGATACTACTTACTACTTGAACAAAAATAAAAGTAATTAAGGTTAAGTTGTTCTGAATACATAATGCAGATAACCACATGGGTATTGTCACTTTATTACTTTAAGTTTTGAACACTGAAATACTTTGAGTTGGATTACTAGAAAGGTTCAATTTAATGGGTTTCCACCCCCCAAAATTGTTAGCAGTGTGTCAAATGAAAGCTAAGAGTATATTTTTGAGAAAATAAGGCATATATAAATATTTCAGTTATTTTATATCCTAAATATTAGGAATCAGCAAATACTTATGGTCAAACAGATGGAAAAGGGTCTTAAAAAATATCTTAAAAGGTATTAGATAAACATCAAAACACAATAATGTTGAAATAAGCACCCATGCCAAAATAGTGTTTTTACTGATATCTATATGGTTTAGGATTTATTAAGTGATTAACACAAAAAACTTCGTAACAGAATTCCCCCAAAATCAGTTATTACTGCAATTGAATTGGCTACAATGGGAAATCATAGTAGTTACAAACCACACTTGGGTCACCTGCTACTGTGTGTCCCTATTTCTGGCATAAGGTTATGATCAATTTATAACTGTTTTATTTCTCTTTCTGTCTTCTGGTGGTCAAAGCAAGCGTGAAAACAGTCTGGATATCCTCTCTATCTCATTTCAATTTAAGGGGCTTTATTGGCAAGTGAAATAGATAAAAAAACTATAAAATTATTATTTACAGTAAACATTTTACTCACCAAAGTTCCAAAAGAATAAAGACATTTCAAATGTCATATTGTGTGTAAATAGTTGAAATACAAAAGGGAGAATAAACATGGGTTGTATTTACAATTCTCTCTCTCTCTCCCTTGATTTGGCCCCAAACATAGTGTTACGTATGTGTATGTATTTCAGGAAATGGCTTCCTGGATTCCCCCAAGCAGCTGATTGGTCGGCCCGATTGCTAATTGGAGCTGACCACGTCCTCTCGTCAGAGGATACAGCTGTATCCCATTACAGACTCCTTCTCCAGCTGTATATAAGCCAGTGTCCCTTTGCACAGTGAGAGAGCTTCTGGGTTTGCCTCAGTATTGGTTATTGCTTAGTGAGACCCTTGTATTTTGGTTAGCATGCCAGGTGGAGTTAAGAATAGATACATTGTGGGTAGGTAGGAGAGGGGGCTCTAACTTTTACTTTCTTTGCTTTGGTTCCATCCAGCCCCGTTTCCCCAAATTACCGTGTGACGGAATAAATTCCCTGTTAACGGTAAACTTCTCTGCCTCTGTCATCCTTACCTGCACCTACAGTCACATACCTCTTTCACTCCATGGGGAGTTGAGTGTAGCAGGGTGTTGTGTGTGTGTGTGTGTGTGTGTGTGTCCCCCCCCAAGAGGCGTGCGTAACATAATGGGGGCTTGTCCGGGATCTTTAAACCCACTGGACCCTGCTGTGTTCTCTGTGATTGAGGTGTGGTGGTAGGTTGTGAGTTTGGATGACTGGTTTGGGTGTGTTATGTAGGCTGCTGAGGTAGCCATTTTGTACACAGCAGTCTCCCAGTTTATTGAATGGAAAGTAGACCTTTGCGCTATAGCTGACTATTATGGACTCTTCAACCCTGAGAAAGCCCTAAAGGCTGAGCTTTTGGTGCTAGTCAGGGAGGGTTTAATGACAACAAATTTTCTCATTGAAAGATGAGGAGAGGGACGCTTCAGGAGTGGAGATGGGTAGACCTTCCAATGCAAAGTCGGAGGAAGGGGTTGCTCTTACCCCCCTTTACATTGCCCCAATTCAACCCTTTATGTCCTGCTTCGGGTTGCTCAGACGGGACTGCAAGGCTAAAGGTATGGCTGGCCCATTTGGAAATGGCACAAAAAGATAAAGCGCGAGAGACAGATGAAGTTTGATTTAGGAAAATGGAAATTGACAAGGAGGTTAGGATCCGACAACTGGAGCTAGCTGGCTCCAGTGCGACTCCACAACCTGCTCATCATCAAGCCCACTTTGATGTGAGTAAAAAATATTGCTTTAGTCCCTCCGTTTCGGGGAGTTGATTCCTATTTCTCTGCGTTTGAGCGTGTGGTCAAGGGGCTGCATTGGCCACTCAAGGTTTTGTTACAATGTAAATTGTCTGGGAAAGCCCAGGAAGTAGTAGGTGCTCTCTCCCTGGAAGACAGTTTACAGTATGATATAGTTAAAACAACCGTGTTGCGGGTTTTTGAATTGGTGCCTGAAGCGTATAGGCAGCACTTCAGGAACCACAGAAAACCCCCTCGCCGTACTTTAGTTGAGTTTGCAAGGGACAAAGTCTGTTTAATCGTTGGAGTTCAGCCAGCAAAGCTAACACCTTTGCTGATATTCGGGAGTTGATGCTGTTGGAGGATTTTAAAAGCAACCTCCCTGATAGAATTGCAGTTCATTTAAATGAACAGAAAGTGGCGATGTTGGCAGATGAGTACGCTTTGACACACAAGACTGTCTTTGGTGCGCCTCGTTTTGAAGGCCGAATGATTACACCATCAGTGCCTCGTTCAGGTAGCTTTTCCTCTGACAACCATAAGCCTTCGCACGAGATCCGTGAATGTTTTTACTGTCACCAAAAGGGTCATGTGATTGCGGACTACCCGGTTTTGAAAAATAAACCGACACCGTCCCTGTCACCATCCCCTAAATTGAAAAGCGTGGGTTTAGTTCAGTCTATGGCTCATCCGGTAGACCGAGTTATTGATTCAGCATTTGGGAAACCGAATCCTATCTATGCTCAGTTTATCTCTGCCGGTTGTTTCCTTAACTGGAGAACAAGCGGATCAAACGTCCATACAAATCTTACGAGACACTGGGGCGGCGCAGTCAGTAATCGTTACTGATGCTTTACCCTGGTCTCCTGAAATGTAGTGTGGCTCATATGTTATATTACAGGGTATAGAGACAAACCGTACCTGTACCATTACACTGGGTCCACTTAGTGTCAGACTTGGTATCAGGATGTTTCCGTGTTGGTGTAGTGTCTACACTGCCAGTAAAAGGAGTCACATTGCTACTAGTGAACGATAGAACGATATCGCTGGTGGTAACGTCACTCCTGTGTTAGAAGTAGTAGACAACCCAGAAATCAAAACTACAGAAATTGGTTAAATAATTTCCACATGTTTTTCCTGCTTGCGTTAGCGATGGCAAAATCTCGCAAGCTAGGAAATGTGGTGGATTTGTCTAGTTCCATTTTTGAGAAGGTTGAGGTAGAAGACAATGCACTGAGTATTCCTTCTGCACGGCCAATAGTTTTTACTGGGATAAAAACCAAGGCAGGGGAAAGCAAAATCGCGCCCCAATTACATGACATTCTTTTGTCTGTCACCCCCGAGAAGGTGATTGAATGACAAAAGGGAGACACCGGTCTTCGCAAGTGTCTTGCTTCAGGTATTTCCACTTAGGAAGCTAAAACTAAGGAGACCGCCTACTTTATGGAAGCAGGAGTTTTGATACGTAAATGGGCAGCTCATGACACCGTTAGTGACTGGAGTGAAGTGTGTCAAGTGGTTATTCCTACACCGTTCCGACAGCAGGTGCTGTCACTCGCCCATGACCAGGCGTGGTCCGGACATTTGGGGATCATGAAGCCCTATAACCGAGTCCTTCGACATTTTTTTCTGGCCAGGTTTGAAGTCTGACGTGGTCCAATTTTGTAAAACATGTCATGTATGTCAACTCACTGGGAAAGTGAATCAAACAGTTCCTCGTGCACTGCTCTCCCTGATTCCTGTGGTGGGGGAACCGTTTGAATAAGTGATAATCGATTGTGTAGGTCCATTGCCGAAAACCAGGTCAGGTAACCAGTTCTTATTAACAATAATGTGCAGTGTTACTCAATATCCAGAGGCTATCCCTCTCTGTACTTTAACAGCTAAGACTGTGGTGAAGGAACTAGTGAAGAAGTTCTCTACGTTTGGACTCCCTAAAGTAAACCAAACTGATCAGGGAACCAACTTTGTCAAAACTGTTCTCAAATGTGTTAAAGACATTGTGTATTTCCCATCAGGTCTCCACTCCGTATCTTCCGGGGAGTCAAGGGGCCCTCGAACGCTGGCATCAGATGCTAAAGGCAATGCTACGCAAGTATTGCATGGATACCAGTACCGATTGGGATGAGGGGGTGCCCTTTGTCCTATTTGCTATCAGGGAAACAATACAATAATCCTTAGGGTTCAGCTCTGCTGACCTTGTGTTTGAACACACCCCACGGGGTCCGCTAAAAGTTTTGAAGTAGCATCTCCTACACCCAGTAGCGCTCCTAAAAATGTGTTGGATTATGTCAGTAAGATGCGGGAGAGACTGCATGCCACATGTGCGTTAGCCCAAAAGTCACTCCTCATCTCAAAAGCGCATGAAATTACATTATGACAAAGGGGCTGTTGGCCATTATTTTGCACCAGGGGATCAAGTTTTAGTTTTGTTACCAATCCCTAGCTCATCTCTGTCGGCACGTTTTTCTGGGCCATATCTTGTGGAAAAGAAACCCCGGTGACACCAATTATGTGATAAAGACCCCACATCGTAGGCGTTCTTCCCATGTGTCATGTTAACATGCTGAAAGCATATTATGTGCGTGATTCTCCAGACAGCTCCTCAAGTAAGCCGGTCCAGCCCGCTGTCTCCAGTGTGGCTGCGGTGGTGCTGAAGCCTGGCTGGGACCTAGAAGAGGATGAGGACGGGTTGGAGTTATGCCATACATTATAGCAGCGTGAACGCTTATGTAATTCGGAGATGGTGAAAAAGTTACCATCTCAAATGAAAAATGTGGATAACGATCAAACTAATGATCTTATCCTAATGATAAATAGTTTTCTTAATGTGTTTCAGGACGTTCCAAGTCGCACGTCCATCTTGGGAACACTGCTCCTACACGTCAGCATCCGTACCGTGTTAATGCTAAGAAAAGGGAGGTAATAAAAAGTGAGGTAGCTTACTTATTACAGAATGACATGGCAAAACCCAGTAACAGCTCCTGGAGTTCCCTGTGTATTCGTGTTGCTAAGCATGACGGTACATCCCACTTATTTACGGACTATCGTCGCGTAAATGCAGTTACAAAGTCTGCCTCTTTTCCTCTACCTCGCTTAGATGACTGCATTGATAGAATTGGCTCTGCTGCATAACCTCTACTTAGTACTGATCCCGGATACGGGTTTGAAAATAGACAACATACGGTGTTCGCCACAAATAGTCATATTAAACATTCCTGAAAATACAAGTGTCTCACATGCTTCAAAAGCCTCGAATCTTGCTAATCTAACTGCGTTGTCAGATTTAAAAAATGATTTACTGCGAAAGAATAGGATGCGATTATCTGAGCTCAGCGCTCCATAAATAAATACTTTTCAACCAGCACAAGCGTAACAATATCACAGATTGGGTTGAARGAAATGGTTTACCTGTTGAAAATCTTTCTCTGTTTGCAATCCCAAGGCTCATTGTTACACACTGAATGGTCTTTTGTTCGGTTAAATCCATTCTTTATAGCCTAACACGAAACATTTTGTGAACGCTTATGTCGTTGAATTTCATGTCATTAAATTTTCGGCGAAACATCCGACCTAAATACATTGACTAAACCTGACGTTATCCAGTCAAGKTWGGTTTCATTGAAATCAACTGTTTGTCTGTAACACAACCAAACWTGATGGGTCATTTTGCGGGACGTATTGATCCGAAAAAAACGATTGGAAGACATCGACCTCCGACCTCATTTGCATACCAATCGGATGACCACTGTCTCTTTGATTGACTGTATTTTAACCCAATGACCACTCATCGTCTTGAAATCTAGCTGGTTAGATAGCCAATGAACAGACGTAAATGGCACTATCAAATGGTAATTTGTTTGGAGATGAACTCACACGGGGAACGTGTGCGCAACAGAAGTCTTTTCAAATCGCATTTCAACGAGGAAGGTCTGAAAATTATTACGCACAGCGGTATATCGGCAACGCGCATCTTCAACTTTATTCAACATCATTTTCATCGAACATTATGGCGAATAAGTCTGGGAAAGCTAAGTCCAAGACTAGATTTAGCAATGTAGAGGCAATTTTAGAGGAAMTTGATCGTRRTACAGATAYAGAAATGTTGTCTGAGGAGGAATCGGTTGGARCGTGTTCWTTTGATTCAGAGACGGAGGCATATTTCTTAGAAGGAGAGGATATCGTTTTGGATTGGTAAGTTCTTGTCATGCTAATGCCGTTTGTAATATAAAATGTTATTAGCGATTGTTTTTAGTTTTAGTTGCAATATATGCACATTTTATGAAATGTG